>NW_028318033.1:5605833-5971666 GCF_062004578.1 Staurois parvus | reverse complement strand
ATCACAGCAAATACAAAGAAAAGTGCAAGGGATAAGCAACAGTGTTGCCGCACCCAACTGTGTGTCTGCAACACAATTTTTACAGAACCCAATTACAGTCCTGAAGAGAGAAGGTAACACAGAGGGATGCCAGCTCCTATGGGGTAGGAACAAGCTCTATTTTTTCACCAAAGGTGGCCTAGTTGGATGGAAATGGTATCCCGACAGTCTTCACCTCTTGGTGGGCATACCACTGTAGGGGTCTTCAGGGATAGGCTTACACCAGACAGATGCAACATGGCCCTGGACCTGTGGCAAGCTACACACAGTTCTCAAGGTGCCTCGAGAATGCAGGCACATCCCATTGCCCACAGGTAACATTTATAGGCTGGCCCAGCACCTTCTCCCAATGTGGTCTAGATATGGCCTCCATGGCAATACCAAGTACTGGCTGATCCAGAGAACTTCAATAGGGAACACGTTTAAGCTCTGCAGCTACTGAAAAAAACCTGCTAGGAGAAAAATATCCTTGGGAAAAGAAAAAGTAAAGCAATAGGCTTACTTTTAGAAAGTGAGAGACACTAGCAAAAACCTGAGCCATGCTGGGAGTGAGAGAGATTATGCTGGACTGTTTTACAACTTTGCTTGCTTGTTTCCAATCTCTTGCAGGTAGCTGCATAACCCTATGTATCCAACTTTGCCCTGTGCCCCCTAATGAACAATGATGAAAATATACCTCCCTCCAAAAATAACCCCCCAAAAAACCCCTGAAACACTAAACCCCCAACCCAAATTTTTTTGAATAAATGCAAAATAAAAGAAACCAAAAGGGTAGCCCTAAACAGACTGTTAGGTTTCTGACCTGTGAACACATTGGAGGTACACAAAACATGCAGCCTACCACACTGAAAACTACAGTAACCTAGTGCAATATAGCACAATATAGAGTTGTTTAGCAGCCAACACAGACTGTCAGCTCTCCTGAAACTGCTCCAACACATGCTGACAAATGACGGCTGGGAGCTCACTTATTTATAGTAAGTCAACTGTCACATAAAAAGCCTGCCGAAGACAGACAGTTAAATGGTCAGACAGGGAATTATGGGTCCTTTTAAAATTCATTATGGGTCCTTTTTACCATAAATTTATTGGAACAGGAAACCTCAAACCCCTTATAGTTGTTAAGTGATTGTACAGAAGACAGCTAGAAAAAAATTTATGCTTTACCAGTTGTCTCCTATTAGCCATTATTTTTAGCTGTTGTTAGTTTTTTTAACATTCATATGTCATGTTTTTCTTTATTTGTTTTAGTTTCAGATTTTAGAAAAGGATATATCACAGATTAAAAGTTAAAATTTTAATCTATACTTGCTAACATGTCAATTAGAAAAGAACATTGCTTTTAACAATTATTCTATATACATGGAAAATTAGTCTGAGGGTAGTAATATTGCCAAGTACAGGTCTTGTTTTATTTTATTGAAGAATCATTCTAACTAGAGTGGAGCTCCCCAGAATCTATGTACAAATGTTGCTTATTTACAGGTTCAGTAAATGGTAGATCTGAATGATTGTTCCGCCAAGTAGAACCTCCAGCTTGCAGCAGGAGGTAATACATTTAGCTGCTGCTGTGACAACTTTCTATGTTAGGGAGTTGGCAGCATCCTCAGATAAAGATCTGATATGGATTTTGGGGGTCACACACCTTTTATTTATTTATTTATTTTTTGCATGGGGTCCCACCTTAAAATCCATAATGAAGCCTAAGGGTCTGGTATGTATTTTTAGGGTAAACCCCATGCATGGGTTTTTGCCTGGGGTCTCACGTAAATATCTTCACGAGGTCTTCATCTAGGATAAGGGTCTGGTATAGATTAAGGGAATCCTGGCCATTTGCTCTCAAATGGCAGTAAGCAACTGAGAACTGCCATTTACCAGCAATTGAAACTCTATTTTTTCTTTATAAATGTCAGTTTTGCTCGAGTCTAGTAGGTTGTATACATCATATAGATGCACAGCTTCATAGACAGGTTAAGGGCATCTCCTAGACATGTGACACTTGCATTTTTAATGTTTCACTTTAAGTATTAAATACTTTTTTGCTTTGGTACATGTCTCTCACAACAGTGTTCAATTTCCCACACCATTTGTTTGACAATCCCTTGTCTATTGACCTAGAAAATAGTAATTACTGATTTCTAAGAGTTGGCTCCCATTGACTTCATTGGGGTCCAAATATGGCATCTAAACATCATTAAAGTTCACCAAACCCACCCTGACCCAAACCTAGGTACATTCGGTTCATTGATAATTTTAGCTTGTGTTATTCACTTTAGAGAAACTGAGGTGAATGTATAGAGAGGGCCTTGCTGGTTTTGCTAATATTGATCATTACAGGCATCTGTAAAAGCATAAAAATAAGTGCCTCTTGTTCAGTGTATTGTCTTGAGTTCAGTGTATTGTTTGCATTCTTTTCATTTTGTTCAGTAATGACCTAATTGCTTTCTTTAAAGTGGTTGTACACCTCTGGCATGAAATATGAACAAAGCATATCCCTCTATAGTATGTACTTGTCTCAAGAGCACTAAGTGTCATGTCTGCCTGTCAATCAGCATGAATCACTTCTGACATGTTTTCCTGACACCAAGAGAAAAATGGTGACAGGGGAGGGACCTCCAGCAGATTGACAGCCTCAGCTCTGTTCCTGTGATCTGTGTGGATGAGCGTATGTCCCTTCCCTCCAATCAGCTCTCAGAGCTCTCCTCACTAAGCTCTGCACAGCCTAACTTCAGCTCTTTTATCAGAACTCTCAGCCAAGCTTATAAATTCAAGCACTTTGAACAGACATAGAGAAGAGAAGACTGTAGACAGATAGGTGCAACTTATGTGGGAGGATTTGTTTCATCTGTGTATTACCTGAGGCCAGTCCCACTTTAAATTATAAAAAAAATACCATAATGATTATATAAAAAAATATTTGCTCATTATGTGGTGCTAAATATGTTCCTCTTTGGGAATAATGATGTGAATATTATATTGGATCCTACTGTATGGTAGGTAGGTAGGTCCTGGTAAATCAATTTACTGGTTGAAATTTCCTAGCTGCAACTATAATAATTTTAAATAAATTAATTTAATTGTTTTTTTTCTTCCAATGTACAGCAGTTTTCTTTTACAGCTGCTGCATTTTATTCTAACCTTTTACTATCCATGTAAAAGCCACAAGTAGGTGTCCTAATAATAATGTGATTTTTAATTAATTTGAAGCTATTTTTGTACAAGGCATTATATTTGGTAACAGAAAAGCCTACAGTAATTACATCGGTAGTGATTTCACATTTAGAATAGTTTTGTATTACGAAAAGCATTTTGTTTCTGGCTACAGATTACATTTTCATCATGCAGCAAAAGAAAATCAGATTATACTATGGTTGACTATTGCAGTATTAACTCAGACAGTGAAAAAAAAAAAGGTATTATGGGTCAGTGCGTAAATGTAATCATGGGAAATATATTTACTGGTAGTTTGTGTGCATTAAACACATAACAGCAAAGTTGCACATTAGTCAATCAGCTAAGGCTCCTTTCACACAGGCGGTCCATTCAAGTCTGCTTGTCAGTTTTCTGGGCAGACCTGCTCAGAAGCGATATGTAAAGCCTGGTACACACATTGAGATTTATTTTCCTTCTTCCCAGTGGGCTGAAAGAAAAAAAACTGAGGGATCGCTGTACTAACTAAACTATGTTAGCGCAACGATTTCTCCCGCTGTGCCTTTGTGTTCTGACAAGGGAACCCCCCCCACAGTCATTGGCTGTGAGTTCTGATCAGATGCTGGTTTTTCATCATGTCCCTTTGACAAAAACTGGTCCTTAGACCGGCTTCTGTCAGAAGGACAGCTGTACACACTGTCCAAAGGTCATGTGGTTCCTTAACCAGCCAATATTCAGTCCATGTGTACCCAGATTAAGTCTATTGGCGGGTTGATGTAAACAGATGTGTGTCTTCTTCAGTTTTTTTTTTCCAACCTAGAAGTGACAGACTGGAGTGACAGATTTAAACAGTCCATTCACATCCAGCCTATAGATCTATTATGGGTCCAGAAAGCTGTGGCTTTTAACACAAGCTAAACATGAAGCTAAACACTGAATGGACACCATCCTGTTCTGGTCAGATCTGTTCATGGATCCCCTGCTGATCAGACTGGACAGCGCCTGTTGGAAAAAGGCCTAAAAGACCTGTTTTATCACAAAAGATTTGTATTTCTGTCCATGCAGTCCTGAGATTTAGACAGCTGTGTTTTGTTGGCCTGGCTGTTCTCTACTTCTGTTAAAAATGTTATAAACCTTCCTACCTACATCTTGTGTTTTTCACCTGTATAAGATGTGCATTGATCATGTAGTATCATGGCGTCATTTGTTCTGTACACACAGCCTATAGTAAAGTTAATCTTCTGTTTGTGTTCAAACATGCGGGATACCATATGGCACTGCACAAGTTAATGCATGTCTGTAGTCTGATAACTGACATTTCCTGTGAAGGAACTACATATCCCACAATCCCTAGGTCTCTCAGTCTGGTGCAGGTGAGAGCTTCACTGTAATTAGATCTGACATTTACAAGCAGGTAGAGCATTCTGGGACACACGAAGAGCTTGCTGTTGGAACATGTTTATTATATTAGCACCCCCACATTTAGGATGCAACACAGAGCAGATGGCAATGCACCTGTTGGAAGTTCTGTGACTTGGAACAGGAAGCAGAACTGTCCCTTTGATGAACAGGGACAAACTAGGCAAAGGAATACATTGACATAGGGGACTTGATCAACCATGGCCCTACAAACTGCAGCCAGAACATGTGATCCTATCATTGTAAGTTAAGGCAAACAAATTACACACTGTCAGGAATCAGCAGCAAGGATGACCAAATCTGTGTAGCTACACTCAGGAAACTGGGACCAGACTATGTATAGTTTATGTGAGATTTATTTACAGAGAAACAAAATCCATCCAAACACCAGCACACTGCAAATCTAAAAATATCTAAACCAGATGACAGAATACCTAATAACTAATAAACAGCCTAACCGCTAACTATATACGATATATACAAAATGGGGAACACCGAGAAGTGTTGCCAACCGTCATATTTTCTGATGGTTTGTAAAAATCAGTGATTTCTAGCTCTGATGAAGAAGGGACACCCTTCGAAACGCGTCAGCTGTACTGAATATCCATCCCCTCGATGGGATTCGCGCTATCTTCAAGTCCCTTTGAGGACTTACATGCCTGATTTTATTCGCTGTTTGTGAGTATATTTTTATAATTAATAAATTTTGGTTACTGAGGTAATGCGCAAGGTTGGTGCGCTTCTCTTTTTCATTTCGTTTTACAGCCATCGGTAAACATCCGTTAGCTAAATTTTATGTCAGTAAAAATCAGTCCTTTTTTCAGGCAGGTTAGTGTTGGCTGGGCAAGTGTAAAAAAAAAAAAAAGAACCCCTTGACAGCTTGATGTAGCACCCGCAGCCACTTATGCAGGAAGAATTTGGAGCCAGTTGGGATTATTTTAACCATTTGCCGCCCGGCCAATGGCCGTTTGGTGGCTGCAAAAATGCACTAGCTTTCCGGGTAGACGCCATTTGGCGTCCTCCCACACATGCGCAGTTTTTACACCTGCAGAGCCGCGCAGCAGCGCAATCTGTCACCGGCCGTGTACCTCGGACACGGCCAATGACAGATCTGAGTATCGGCCCCGTTGCCCGTACCATGTGACCTGCTGTGACCAATCACAGCAGGTCACATGACAGTTTTATACAATGGATGGCTTCATTCATGCCATCCATTGTATACTAGTGTCTAGCTGTGAATGGTCACAGTGATCACATGCACATGTCATGTGATTAGCTGTGGCCAAATCACAGCTAAGCAAAAAAAAAAAACCCTGAATGAATCGATGTCATTCAGGTAAATGTTTGCTTATAGCAAAGTAAATCTTTGCTATAAGCAAATTGTGTAAAAAAAAAAAAAATACTGATCACTTCCCCAAAGTAGTAAATGTTACTATGGTAACATTGTACTACTTTGGTCATAGTAAAATATGAAAAACAATCTTAAAAAAAATAAAAAAAGTAATAAAAAATAGTATGAAAAAAAAAAAAATTTTTTTTTATTTTTTGTCACCAGTCAGTGTCCCTGATCACCGCCATGCCAGTTATATGATGATGCTGTACTGCACTGGTAACAGTATGTAAAAAAAAATAGTGAAAATAATTATTTTAATTTTTTCATTTTCCGAAAAATTATGACAAAAAAATACAACTTCAAAAAACTTGCCATTCCTCTTATGAAGTACGTCAGACTGTCTACTTTACAAAAATGGGTCATTTGGGGGATATCTGTACTATTCTGACATTCTTGGACCTCAAGAAATTAGATTGGCTGTCAGTACTTCAGGATTGATCAATATTCAGATCTATACCATAGTTTGTGAACTCTATAACTTTCCTACAAACTAAAAAATACATCCTAATTTGGGTTATTTTCACCAAAGACATATAGCAGAATACATCTTGGCCTAAATTTATGAAGAACACTTATTTATTTGTAAACTTTTATAACAGAAACAAAGAAAAACGTGGGTTTTTTTCAAAATTTTCTGTCTTTTTTTGTTAATTTTGCAAAAAATAAAAACCCCAGCGGTGATTAAATACCACCAAAAGAAAGCTCTAGTTGTGTGAAGAAAATGATAAAATTTTAGTTTGGGTACAATGTTGTATGACCACGCAATTGTCATTCAAAGTGTGAGAGCGCTGAAACCTGAAAACTGGCCTGGGCAGGAAGGTGTAAAATTGCCCGGTATTAAATTGGTTAAAAAAGAAGCAGGCTGGAGCCAGCAGCAGCATTTGCTAGCCCTGCTCCTCTAGTTTCGACTGCGGAGTGATCTCAACTGTGCTTGGCCTGCCACCTCTCTGCATAGATAGGTAGTTAGAACCTGGTTCCTTTCTGGTGGCAAAAACTCCTGAAGCCTGTACCCAAGGCCCCATGTGCCCCGCAGCTACACACCACTCTCCTCCTGAGTAACCTATCCTTCTCTTCTGCAGCCGCAGTTCTCTATCAGGTACTGTCAAGGAGGGGGATTTGGAGGTGGGAGTAGAGCATTGTAGTGGTAGAGGAGGCAGTCTGGGGGGGGGAGGGGGCACCCCTGTACTCCACACTCTTTATGCCGCAAACCCCTGAACCCAGCACTCTGTATGCAGTGAACCTCTGAACCCAGCACTCTGTATGCAGCGAACCCCTGAACAATGCACTCTGTATGCAGCACACCCCTAATCCCTGCCCTTTGAATGCAGCGTAGCCCTGAAATCTGCGCTCTGTATGTAGCGCACACCTGAACCCTGAACTCTGTACTTAACACACACTCCTTGTATTTATTGCCCCTTAAGACTCTCCCACTGTTAGTGCAGGAGGTGATACTGCTGCTACTTGAATGTGGGTTTTTTTTGTTTGTTTTTTTTTTCCAACTGAATAGGAATTTTGCATTGAAATACTGAGTCACAACCACAAGCCAAGCCTTTGACTTGTGGCTCCTTTGCAGTCCCATTGAGCTCAACGGGCAAGGTGGATACATGTGAGAGTTAAAATTACAGTACTAAGAAGCTAAGCATCAAGGCCATGGCAATGTGTACTTACCCAGAGAGCAGCAAATTAATTTAGAGGTAGGTGGTTAGGGAGCGGTTCTGTTTAATCATCCTCATTTAGGCTGCTCCTGTCACGATCGCGGCGTCAAACCCCAGACCTTCTCACCAAACTCGTGACCGAAGGACTGGCCGTTCTAAAACCGCGATGTGACGTGCGTAACAATACCACACCCAGCTGAACCCTGCACAACGATTTTCCAGCTAATGGTCAACCGATCGATATGCTGTCAGCCTGAGCGATTGTTACTGGGTCGGGTTAATTACGCAACTAACCCTTCACTGCCACCACCCCTTTTTGTACAGAGAAAGAGGAAACTCTCTTTATCAAATATACACTATAATGGTTGAAAAGTCGTCTGTCCAATACGGTCACCGCAGGTCGATTGGGCAGAGGATTAGACAAACACAGTAGCGTCTCTTTAGAGGCAGGAATTCGTAAATTGCAACTAAGCGCTTTAGAAACAGTTTAACACTTTCAGAAAAAAGATTTATTACTAAAAGAGTCAAACAGGTGCAATAAAATATTTACAGAAAAAGATGTAACTAAGATATATATATATATATACACACAAAAAACCATAGCACAGCAACAAGATAATAGGAGAAGTTAAAGGGTTAAGTTACTTGCCATTTAAGCCTTGAATGGAAGCAGATCACGTTTCAGAGCGAAAGGTCTCCCCAGGTGGTATATTGATGTTAAAAATTGGGAGAAGACTTTTTAACTCCTCTTTAGGCCTGCTAGCCTGTTTTTTAAAGTCCCCCAGCAGGGGGTGGCTCTGAGTAACTGACCAATACTCTATTTAGGGAGGGGTTGGCAGGCGGAACCCAAAATCAGAACCAGCATCTTTCATAATTCATATTCTGGCCTATAACTTCCCATCTGCACAAGCGATAACCTTCCCGCAGGTATTTTATTCTACAAATAAGTCTAAGGATCATTTAGATATGAATTATGAAATTGTACGTTACACGGTGTACGAGTTCTATGTTCTGGCTCCCCAGATGATCTGAAGTGGGCGTGTGACCCATCAAAATGTTAGTCTGCGCAGGGGCCATCTGACGAGGTGCCCGGTTTTTATGTATGTCTCTCATATTCCAAGATATGAGACATAGGATAAAATTGATTTGAGGAATGTTCATTTAATTCTGTCACCTACGCTGCTAGGTTTTATGAGGTTAGGAGGTGAGAGATTCCACAGGTTCTTGGGCAGAGTGGAGCCTTGTGGCTCCCTGCTGGGATCTGGCCTGTGACACTTTAACACACACACACATCTGTCACGGTGCCTCTCAGAAAGGGAGGGGGAAGGAGAATAAATAATAAATGAATACTTTTAATAAAAGGGGGAATCTGCGTCCATCTCTGATGCGCAAGTTTGCTACAGCTCCCACTATTAGACCCAATCTGGTCATGCTCATTGCTCTCTTTGGCATGCATAACAAAATGTTTTTCAACTGTATCCCAGCAAGGTGGTTAAAAATGTGTCATGCTGTGATGACTTTTTACTGTAAATGTAAACCAGACTAATTACCAGTTATAGGTATTGTCAGTGTTTACAGATTGTGTTTATACTGCGGTTGTTTTAGTTTCGAATAGGAGCTCTGTATATTTTTCACGTTGGCAGTAAAAGAAAAAATGTGCTGTCAGTAAATTTTCCATGTTCTGTCAGTAAAAAAAGTTAGGGGAGGTTGGCAACCCTGACACAAAGAAACAGGGAAAACTGGAGGTGCAGGAAGCAGATGGGAATAGGGAAGAAAAGCTGGGATCAGGAACAAAGGAGAGCAGTTACAAGGCAGCAGGGTACAGGGAATGTACAAGGTCAGGATAATGGCTAGCAAGAAAAACACTGGAGCGAGAGGCACCAATAGGGGAGGATCTAAATACACTACCAGCAGCCAGCATCAGGTGCAAACTAATTTATGGGATCAGCTGGTTGCTGGGAGACGACCGCTGGTGGAATTACAACCCCCTGCCCAGGGAATCACTATGCCACCAGCAGGTAATCTAGGTCCTTACACACAGAGAATACAACTACACAAATACCTAGATAAAACAACAAAAACATTGGAAAGTATACAATACCAATCACATTTCTCTCTTAATAAAAAAAAAAAAAAAAATAGAAAATATAATACCCACCCTTGGGCTGTTCCCTGCAGACTCACTCATTCTGCAATCCAGTGCTGGTTCTCTTCCTGGTTGAGTAACATCCAACATCATTTAACCAACTACCTGTGTGTGCAGGGCATTATGAACCCCCACACCACCACCACCACCACCACCAACAGTTGTTGGTGTGTCACCACAGCTTATTGCACTCTGAGCACAATGACACAATACAATTAGTGATTTGCTCTGCATCACTGAGCTCTTCCCAGTGATAGAAAAGAGGCAAAGGGGTAGAAAATGTTTTGCATCTCATGATCAGCCTAATTATTTCTAAAACAAATAGTTAAGTATATGTAGTATAAAAATAAATGGGGGGAAGAGGATCCAGGGGGAGGCTGGATGGTGTATATTGGGCTTTAAAGTGGAACCAAAGTCAACTAACAACTGCAAGCAGTATATATTATTGCAGAAGAGACATGCTACTGTCTCATTTGCTCTAACAAACTGTATGCTTTCAGTTCTCTACTGAATGGATGTTGAGCTTGCATGCGCAGCTCACGGCACATTCCCGGCACACTCCAGCTCTGCCGGAATGGTGGACACATTGAAAGGCACCTGGAAATAGCTGGGGAGAAGATGACCGTGGCTGATGAGGGATTTAATCACTGCACCTCTGGATTGAGGAGGTGAGCATCTATTTCAGTGCAGTTCCGCTTTAGGAAATACAACTTGCCTTCCTGCACCATCCTATGACTGGACAGTAAAGGAGCAGCTCCGGACTGATGAGGTCTCCAGTTTCCTCTTTACTCTCCTTAGCACAGGTGCCTGCAGTTGAGTTTGATTGGCTTTTAGTGATGCCTCTCCCTTTTACAATCTGAGTGCTACTGCAGAATATAGATATGAATACAGGCTAAGCTGCTTACACTGGCTGCCTTTAAAAAAAGATACTAAAACCTTGCCATGTAGGGTAAAGTGATGTTGTCTCTACAAAGTTCATTGCTTGACTGCTGTGAGGGTTTTCCAGGAAGGCAAATCGCGATTAGAAATGCACATAGGAACTCCCGGAGAAGAGTTGTGGGCTGTGCGCATGTGCGCAGAAATGCGCGATCGTGCACACGCACAGTGAAGATTGGCGCTAGACGGCCTATTTATAGAGTGTCTCTGCCCATGTTAGATGCTGACTGGTCTTCAGCTCCCCCATGTCCTGCTTGTTCCTGTGTGATTCCTTTGTTGCTGACCTGGCTTGTTCCTCACCTGACTCTGATTGCTCTCCTGATTGATACTGGTTCCTGACTTCGACTCTGCTCCTGGACCTTGGCTTTTCTTCTGATTCTGTACCATGCTGCCCAACTGTTGATGACCCTGTATATTCCTATGACACTGCTCCTGTCTCTTACCCTCACTACCTGCCTTGCTCTGGTGCATGCCTGGCATTCTACAAGCCCTGCTCTACTTGTTACTACTGTGCCTGAATTAGAAGATCATCAGCCTTCCAGGGTCATCATCTACAAGAGCTGCAAACAACTACTGGTGCTCTTGTCCCCCTGGTCCTAGACTCCCTCTGTTCCAACTCCAGTGGGGTCAGGGCAAGTGACACAAGTGAGGCCAACCTCATCGTTTCAGTCTCCCATCAGGTACGTGACAACTGCATTACACTGGCCAGGCCTTTCCTCCCTCGCAGTACCTTGCTCCTCCGCAGCCTGAACTGAAATCAGCAGTGTCGGCGACCCTGGCAAGGAGTGATATCACTGCATTAAATATTGTTTTGTATGTGCTTGAAGTTTAACAAAAAACTTGTTTGCACGCTTCACAAGAAGGCATTTCCTTAGTCATAAAGGAAAGCAGACGTGCTGCACAATTGTAAACCTAAAATGTACTGTGCCCTTGTGCACATCTCAAAGACATGCCGTTTCATCTATTGCGGAATTATCAGGGCATGAAATCTTCCACCAGATCCAGAATTGGATACATTTGGATAAAGCTGGCCAATGTCCAGATCAAAAGCTCTGTTAGTTAGTTTTAGGTCATTTGGCAGCTTGTGCTGGAATTCAGCCACAGTGTAGAACAGTACTCTGAGAATATTCTTATTTGTTATACAATGAAGTAATGGCATTTTCCATTCACAGTTTTAAACTGTTTTTTTTTTCTATTTTCTCATTAGCAAGAAAAATAATTAGGGTGCCATTGTTGATCTCCTTCTAAATATCCTATTTTTCTGGCTGTTATGTTGATCCAGTGGCTTCATATTTGGGAGAGGAAACATCAGTTCTTTGAGCTTTCCAGAGTTCTTTGTTGAGGGAACATACTCAATGGTGATACTTTATCGTCCAATCACCAGCTTGTTTTTGACCAGGCTATATTTTAGTGCAAAGTAGTCTTCACTGACCAAGGTGACCTGTCTAGTTAATGTGCCTCAACAGGATATGTTGGTGGAGTTTTGAAATCAAGGACAGTCAAGGTGAATATCCAAGTTTTAGAGGCAGCTGTTTGTCACTTGATGTGTCCTAGAGGATCTCTGGAGTGTTTTTTAGGACATGCTAAGCCACAAAATTTGTATGAGTTCAGTAAGATTTTATTTTTCACAATATGTGTTTCAGGGACTTAACCCCCCCCCCCCCCCATCATAGTTACATTTGGTTTAAAACTTTCAACATGAAACATGAACAAAGCATATCCTTCTATAGTGAATAATAGCCTAATTTATCTCTGATCTCTCTCCCCTTTGCTATCCGAGTCATTGATAATACTTTATGCTGACTCCACAGCCTCCCAGGCCAATTCGCCCCATGATCCCCTATTGCCCGGGGGCCCCATGAGTTGTCAGTCTGCCCCTGCTCCCAGGTGATGGCCCACAGGCTCCCAGGTGATGGCCCACCCCCCTTCCAGCACACAGCAGGTGACTGACAGTCTCAGTTCTGTATGTTCCCCAATGAAAGTGTGTAGAAGAGGGTGCATCCATCTCCTCTACTCAGGTTTCACTGAGCTCTGTCCTCTAGCTCTGCATTATGTGTGACATCAAATCCCCACCCCTTACCTTCTACTACTGAGAAAAGTCTGTTTGTCAGTGTAGTCTTTGAACTAATATAGAGGAGAAAGGGCTGCAGATAAAAAGGTACAACCTGGGGCTAGTCACTTCAGTGACAAGACAGCATAAAATAATATAAACTAAGAGATCTATAATTGCAGAGACTTGATGAGGATGATTTACTAAAGGCAAATAGACTGTGCACTTGGTAAAGGAATTTACCCCAGAGCTTGGTGAATAAGTTGACTTCCAATATCCAATTATGCGTAGGCAAAAATGCATTATTTAATTTTCCTTACACGCGATTGGGTATTCTTTTCAAAGTGAAATTTTGCCACATTCACTAAGTTCTGGAGAAATTTTCCTTGCAAGCCCCGACTTTCCTTTGTAAACTGACTAGCCTATTTGCCTTAGGTAAATCAACCCTGATGTACTGTAGTATAAGTCAGGGACGAATTGACAATTCATGGGGCCCCGGGCAATAGGGGATCATGGGGCCCTGTGTCCTTGCCCAAACTCAAAAAAGCCTATGAAAAAGGTACCAGGGGCATCTCATGGGGCCCCCTACTGACCCCAGGCCCTCGGGCAGTGCCTGAGTTTCCAAGTGGTCAGTCCGCCCCTGGTATAAGCTAATGCAAAGAATGATTAAATTACAGTAAGTAGATATCAAAAGTACAGAAAATAATTGTTATAATCACATGGGTAAAAACAATAAGTACCAAAGGTGATACAAAGGGTAATTGGAACATGAAGGTAAACCATTATTATATGAATACAATTTATATCTGTTATATATTAATAAAACATAGATATAAACAGTATATACAGGCAAAAGCAATTGTGCTATTTTAATATTTTTAATTGATAATATTTATATCTATGTAGAAACAATTATGCCATGCCCAATAAATCAATGAAACCAAACCATAAGACTATATCTCGTATATGCGATCCAATAAATACATCCTTAACCACTTGCCCTCCTGAGGATTTACCCGCCTTCCTGACCAGGTCTCTTTTTGCTACTTGGCGCTGCACTAATTCAACTGACAATTGCGCGGTCATGCAATGCTGCACCCAAACGAAATTTACGTCTTTTTTTCACACAAATGGAGCTTTCTTTCGGTGGTATTTGATCACTTGTGCGCTTTTTATTTTTCACGCTATAAACAAAAGAAGACCAAAAATTTTGAAGAAAAACAATATTTTTTACTTTCAGCTATAAAAAATATATAGTAAACTCAAAGTTAGTTATAAATTTAGGCCAAAATGTATTCTGCTACATGTTTTTGGTAAAAAAAATCCCAATAAGTGTATATTGATTGCTTTGTGTGAAAGTTATAGGGTCTACAAACTATGGTATAGATACTGCAATTTACACCATTTTTTTGCTATACAACGCTGCGCTAGTTTAACGGACAATTGCGCGGTCATGCAATACGGTACATAAATTAAATTTACATCCTTGTTTTCCCACAATTTGGTGGTATTTGATCGCCTGTGCGTTTTTTTATTTTTTGCGCTATAAAAAAAAAGTCTGACAATTTTGAGAAAAAAAACTATATTTTGGACTTTTTGCTATAAAACATGTCCAGTAAAAAAAATGTAAAAATCAAATTTAGTCATAAATTTCTGCCAAAATGTATTCTGCGACATGTCTTTGCTTAAAAAAAAATCCCAAACCGTGTAAATTAATTGGTTTACGTTAAAGTTAAAGCGTCTACAAATGGCGGGAAATTGTGGAAAATGCGGGAAATGGCGGGGATTTTTTTTTTATTATACTAATAATGGCGGCAATCAGCGACTTATGGCGGTGATCAGCGATTTATGACAGTGATCAGCGACTTATGGCGGGACTGCGGGACTGCAGCTGACATTTTGACACGGGGGGGGAACTGACTTGGGGTCACTGACATCCCCAGTGACACCAATACAGTGATCAGTGCAAAAAAAACCAATGACACTGTACTAATGGCACTGGGGAGGAAGGGGTTAACGTTTATTAGGTAATGAAAGGGTTAACTGTGTGAGGGGAGTGTTTTACTAGGGGGCGGGGGTGTGTACTTCACAGGAACATGCTGATCCCGAGAGATAAAGTCTTCTCTCAGGTTCAGTGTGCTCTGAACTGACAGATAGCAGAGCTGCAATGTAAACAATGCAGCCGTGCTATCTGTCAGTGATAATTTGTAATCGCCGGCACCCGGCGGGAAATGACCCATCGGGAGCCGGTGATGGACTCCCGCTGCCACGATCGGCGGGACGGGTAGGGCAGGCACGCGCCTCGCGTGCGCCCCCTACCTGTTTTGCACAGCGATGTTAAAAGACGGCGCTGTGCGTACAGGTGCAGTGAAAATACTGCGGAGGGTCGGCAAGCGGTTAAAGGGATTTAAAAGCTTTTAAAAAGAAAAAAATAACAAACATTGTATACTTACCTACTCTGTGCAATGATTTTACACAGATCAGCCCTGAACCTCTCCTTCTGGTGTCCCCCCACTTGCACTCTTGGCTCTTCCTCCATTCCGAGTGCCCCCATAGCAAGCTGCTTGATCTGGTGGCACTCAGGCAGTCTTGAGCCTGAGCTGGGCTGTGTGCACTTGTGTACCCCACCCCCTGCTCTCTGCTCACAGCTTTTGACACTGAGGTGCTCCTTTCTCTGGGGGCACTCAGGTAGGCTTGATCTTGAGCCGGACTAAGTGCAGTTGTGTGCCCCACCCCCTGCATTCTGCTCACAGCTTTTGACTGATAGCAGCAGGAGCCAATGGCTCCAACTGCATGAGGCAAGCCTGTGAGAGAGGGAAGAACTGCTGCAGATGTGCACAGCGCTGGACTGAGATTGGGCTCAGATTAGTATTTAGGGGGCTGGGGGAAGCTACTGTTGAAAGGCACAGAATGCATTAAGGTGAAAAAAAATTACCTTTACAACCATTGAGATCTATGAAAAAACATTGTTCCATGTATAGAAAATGTAAAAATAATTCAGTAAAACTACAAATAACATGACCAAGTCAGTTAGTATTAAACAGATACAGTCCATGAATTGAAGGTGACCATCATAATAATATAAACAAGGTTGTACACTTTGCATGATCCTATTTGCACTATATTAAATAGTTCATGCATGATAACATTTCTATAATTTGACTTCTGACAGTACTTCTGTTCATACTGGACAAAAGTTGCAATTCTGCTCCTTCTTTCACTGTCCAGTCACAGACTGGGGGGGAGGAACGAGGGATGTGGGTTCTACTGAACTGCAGTACAAAAAAAATGGTCACCATCCCAGGACTGGATAGTGTCAGGGAGCGAGGAGCAATTAAAGGTAGGTTTATTAATATAAAAATAAGACAACAGTCTATGCAAGGCCAACAGCGGAAATCGTAGCCAAAGCCGGGGTCAAGAGCCAGGAAGAATCATTGCCAGAGCCGGGATCAGGAGCCAGGAAGAATCGTCACCAGAGCCGGGATCAGGAGCCAGGAAGAATCGTCGCCAGAGCCGGGATCAGGAGCCAGGAAGAATCGTCGCCAGAGCCGGGGTCAGGAGCCAGGAAGAATCGTCGCCAGAGCCGGGATCTGGAGCCAGGAAGAATGGTCTCCAGAGCCGGGGTCAGAAGCCAGGAGGAGTCTTAGCCAAAGCCGAGTCGGTATCCAGGAAAGCAATGAGTAGCTAAACAGATGCTTGCTGTTGTGCAACAGACAGGACACGAATGCAATGGACAGCCACAAACAGCAGACTTATATGTGATAAGCCGCCACCTCCTGGGGGAGGAGCCACAGAGGGCTGAAAGCATAAAGGATCCCACAATGCTTTGCAGACACCTAAGATGGATGCCAGCACATGGAGCAGCACAAGGTCTGGGGAAAGGTAGGACCTTGACAGATAGACAGAAGTACAAATAGTTTGGCAGATAAAACTAAACATATGTGTATGTGTACGTGTGCGTGTATGTATGTGTGTGTGTGTGTGTATGTATGTGTGTGTGTGATATATAAAACAATCAAAAAATATAATGTAGAACTACCCCCTTAGCAGTTGGTGAATTATTTTCGGGCTCCCTGTTGCTCTGGACCCCTCTCTGAAAGCCCAACCTTCTGACACCACAGTACACTCTCAACCAGAATAAATCACCACCTGAAAGTAAGCTCGCACACTGATTGAAGTAAACTGGTAAAAGGTTTATAGCAAACGTCAATATAGCTTGACTACACAGCATAAACAGAATTGGCATGTAAAAAGTAATTTGTTACTTGTGTCAGCCTAAATGAAGAAAAGACAACGCTCATCACAGAGTTTGAGTTAATGTTAGCAGGCCTGCTTTTCAGAAACTAACACAATACCTTCATCCTGAGGTGGCTTTACAGTCCCCAGTGAGCAGCGCGAAATATCAAACAGGTAGACTAGCTCACTTTGGGCCCTGAAGAACAATGCAGTAGAGCAAGGGAAGTACAGCACTCCACCTTGAAAGTAGCAATTGACATGTGTAATGCCCCTTTAAAGCACTAGTCACCAGGGCCGGTGCTTCCACTAGGCAAACTAGGTGGCCGCCTAGGGAGCACTGCCACTTAGGGGTGCCTGGGCGCAGCACAGGCTGGCACTCTCTCTGTGTGGGATGCGGCCACATCATGAATGATCCTCCAGCTAAGAGGGGCTGCAGAGGGGAGGAAGAATGGACAAAGGAAGATGCAGAGTGTCTGGGGCCAGTGTAGCAGGTGAGCTGCTGCTCCTTCCAGTGTTCCTCAGACTAAGGCTGGCCATACATTATACAATTTTCTTGAGAATTTTGCTTTAGATTTACCAAACACCATATAATATGAGCTCAAACCTATAAAACACTTTCAATTGTATCCAATTAGGTAGGCGCTTGCACTACATCGTTGAAGGCAAATCTAAAGGAAATTGGGCAGAAATTGAACAGAAAATTGTATAATGTATGGCCAGCCTTAGTCCCTTACTGCAAGCTGGCTGGTGACTGCTGATCACTGTGAAGTTCCAGCCTTTCTCTTCCCATTCAATAGCGGAGATGGAGCTGCGCCTGCGGAGGAAGGTAATGTCTTACTCTGTCTTGTGTCTATGTGAATGTGACCCGGCCTGAACATGAGTGATGACATCATTACGATCCCAAAGCCCGCTGTTCTGGTGCCTGCTCTTTGTCATTGTTGGTGGTGTAATGTGTTGGATCTGTCACTGTGTGGGATCGCTCAGTTCAGGTGTTTTCTGCGTGTGTGGGCTGGGCTGACTGCTGTCACAGCATTTTATCTCCCCTCATTGCCTGGGAAATTCCAGCCTGGGATCTGGCAGTGTGGATCCATCATACTCCATTCACTGCAACTGTAACGCTGCCACTGCCATCCACAGATACAGTTCGTCTGTGACACTGATTTTGTCTTTAATATTGGTGCTGGTGGCATCTTATGGCACTTATTTTTGCAAATTAAAAGAAATTTAGCAGTTTCATTTTTTGTTGATTTTAATATATTTTTTAATATTTTTAATATTTAATTTTTTTTATTTATTTAGCAGCTGGTCTTGCCTAGGGCACAAAATAGTGTAGCAACAGTACTGCTAGACACTAATAGATTTAAAGCAGTGAAATGTGGGCAGCACAGTGGCTAAATGGTTAGCACGTCTGCCTGGCAGTACTAGGGTCATGGGTTTGAATCCCAACCACAGCACCACCTGACTGAAGTTTGCATGTTCTTCCTGTGCCTGTGTGGGTTTCCTCCAGGTACTCTGGTTTCCTCCCACACTCCAAAGACATGCTGGTAGGTTAATTGGATTCTGTCTAAATTGGTCCTAGTATGTGTATGTATGATGTGAGTTTGGGACCTTAGATTGGACACCCCTTGAGGGTTAGGGACTGATGTGAATGTACAACATATATGTAAAGTGCTGCATACATTGACAGTGCTATATAAGTACCTGTAATAATAATGTTAAACTGGCAGAAGTGATACTGACAGAGTATGTTCCCTCTAGACTGCAAGACTATTGGTGCAATGGGAAAAGGTTACATAGTTAGTCTAGATGAAAAAAGACAAAAGTTCAACCATAGAAAAAACAAAGTTCTAATCCTATACTCACAGTTGATCCAGAGGAAGGCAAACACAACCCCAGCAAAGCATGATCCAATTTGCTCCTGCTGTGAAAAAATATTCCTTCCTGATCCCCTGAGAGGCAATCGAATATTCCCTGGATCAACTTTACCTATAAATGTTAGTATCCAGTTATATTCTGTGTATCTAAGAAACAATCCAGGACTTTTTTAAGCAATTCACTGAGCTGGCCAGAACCAGCTCTTGAGGAAGTCTATTCAATATTTTCACATCTCTCATTGTGAAGAAACCTTTCCGTGTTTGGAGATTAAATTTATTTTCCTCCAGACATAAAGAGCGCCCCCTTGTCCTCTATGATGACCTCAGGGTGAATAGCTCTACACCGAGTTCACTATATGAACCACTGATGTATTTATACATGTTGATCATATCCCCCCTTAATCTCCTCTTCTCAAGAGAGAATACATTCAGTTCCTCTAATCTTTCCTCATAGCTGATCTCCTCCATGCCTCAGTTTAGTTGCCCTTCTCTGTACTTTCTCAAGTTCCCCAATGTTCTTTTTCTCTTTTTTTAAAGGTCTCTTTAGAAGAGTAAGTTGATTATGGTGGTAACACAGCTGTGGTTCAGTCTGTGGAATGGCTGCCCTGCTATCAGGTCTGATAAGGCTGTGTTGAGTGTGGTCAAGCAATAGCGGTTGAAGGAGCTAGGCCACAACTTGTAACAACTGTGTGCAGGAAAGTAACAAATATGGAGCAAGTGTCAGTGTTCCCTTTCCGTGGTAATGCTTGGGACTCTCTTACCCAAGGGATGGCATCTGGCATATTCTGGCGGTCTTTCTCTCACCTCTGATGGAGCCTCCATGCACCCTCTGGTCCCGCCTGCAGCGTCCCGTCCGGACACTTGGTGGCAGATTAGCTTTCTAGACAATGCGGCAAGGTCAGAAATCAGCAAATTCTCTCGGCCTTCCTTCCTTCCTTCGATGGCCTAGTCCAGTCCTCCAGCAGTCAGCAGCACACCTCTCTCTAGATCTCTCCCTGCTTGTCCAGTCTCCCAGGCTTTTGTATATATATTCCTCTGCCCACACGCCAGCTCCTGTGGGAAATGTAGTTCCTACATACACTACTCCTTAGTAAAGTTCTGCGGTTCAGCATACAAGTTCCATGGGGCTGTTTTACAGGGTGTGAATGGCACTGTTCTGCAAGGCACTGCCATCATGTGTTCACTTTAATGTCCTGCATCAAACACTTGTGCAGGGTGTTACACAAATAAGAGTATGTGGAAGATGTCTATAGTTGGTTTTATAAAGGAGTTTTCATAGTAGCAAACATTTAAAGTCACTGTTACTAGGCAGTACAACTTGGTCCAGGACATACCACCAACCTGGTGATTGGCCACTGAAGGAGCAGCAGCACACTGATGGGCCATTCCATTGTTCTGTCCTTGCATATGAAGTGTTAAACTGGCTCCTAGTATTAACTCTTTCTCTCATATTCCAAAGTCCTGCTGTGCATGTGTGGATTCAGAAAGTATTCAGAAAGCTGATATACAGTCAAGGTAGAATTTGCCTTATAGATTAATTATATTTATGCTTTCACTGAATTCCAGTCATTATCCTTTATAGTTGCTTTTTTGTGCCCAGAGTTAATCTTTAAAGCAGATCCAAAGGAAGCAATACTCGCCTTTCCTCCTGACGGTCCCTGTCCCTCTATGGTGTCTTAATTTTCTTCTGTGTGACAATTTCTAGCCAGCTTCATTGGCTGGAACCAGATGACATTACTCCTGCACAGGAACTAGCCATCCTTGGGAACGGGCCAGGTACTGTAAGCTGAACTGTGCATCTGCAGTTCAGCTTTTTTTTTTTTGTTGCAGAAGAGATATTGCAGATGGCTTCTGCAATAAAAATCCTGGCTGCTCGCACTAAATAACAGCAGAACTTTACAGTAGTTCTGCTTTCAGGTACAAAGTTTCATGAATTTATAATCTTTTTAACAGGCATGGATGACACAAAAGCTAAGCTATGCCGTTAGTTTTATGCTATGTTATTTTTTTTATATTTACAGCAAAATAAAGCTTTATGTCAAGACCTACAATGTAAAGAAAACAATAAGAAACGTCATTGGATTCATTGAAGGACAGTTTGAGCCTGGTATGTAAATTAAATATTTGTTTTATGCTTTATTTCAACCTCAACACCCAACTACTTAGAGCTCTTTAGATGCATTGACTGGAGCATATGTGGCGAATGCTGGCTAAATGCGAGGGATTTATTTGGAGCTTCAACTAAGAATGCAGTGCTACCCGGTGAGGTGTCATTGCTCCAAGATTGAGAGTTGCACTCAGAATGCAAAAGTTCTTATGAGCCACAATGACTGGGCAAGCAGATGAACGAGAGGAGGATGGTGGAAATGGCAGGGATATTGGGTATTCTTGATGAGTGCCTATGACAGGACCAGGCTGTATTAACCCACACAGAACTGGAAGATGTAGGGGTATGGGGAGCAGAGGACTTTGGATTTCAACTTAGCTACCAGCACTAGGGACAATTGAATGTAAGTAGCGCTTTTTGTGTATGAAATACCTACAGCGCAATGGATCTCCTATACAACAAGTATTGCAGCTAGCATGTAATGTGTTCCCACATATAAACCATAAATCAAAAAAATGCAGCGCAGTACTATAAACTCAAATACAGTGCTAAATAAATCCAATGTGCATATGTGACTACAATTGTGCTACGTGAGAATAAGATGTGCTACATCAAAATAAATATCAACACATGTATGTAAATAAACTGCATATACCAGTGCTAAATAAATAGTGTATCCAAATACC
The DNA here is from genome assembly GCF_062004578.1 of Staurois parvus. Taxonomy (NCBI): domain Eukaryota; kingdom Metazoa; phylum Chordata; class Amphibia; order Anura; family Ranidae; genus Staurois; species Staurois parvus. Next base: position 5,949,975 of record NW_028318033.1, on the reverse strand, counting down.
AAATGAATCATATAATGGTGAACTGTCCCCTTTAATACTCCAAAATCTTCACATGTGCTTATGCGATATGTCTCCTGTGCATCATATACCATCAAGCAAGTGTCCCAATGTTATGGTATCAAAATGCTGGTGAACTGTCCCTTTAAGACCGCTGTGCTCCAAGAGAATTTGTATAATCACTCTACTGCATATATATATATATATATATATATATATATATATATATACACAAGGTGCTCCTGTGTCACCCCCCCAGTGCTTATCCACCTCCAACACACTATTGCACTCACCTTCTGGTATGACCTTGTATGGTACCTTCTGGTCAAACTGTGCTTTCCCTTTAACCCAGGAGGGTATGCTGGTACAAAGATCTCCACCTCCTTCAGCACATCTAAGCTCCAAAACACTCCACAGATAAGTAAAGAAAAGGCTCCATATAGTGAAGTATAGCCAAGATGTATTAAACTTTATTAATATATTGTAAAAATGCACTCACATTTGTAAGTGTCCACCTGGCACTTCAGGATTAAGGACTCTCTATACAGTGTTTTTCTTGAATGAAATTACATGGATCCCTTATTCAAAATGGTGGAACGTAGACTTCCGGTTTATGGCTTGATGTCATCAGCGTACCCTACACATTACGTCCCGACATGTGACTTCATCAGGAGTAGCCGATTGGATGTCAAGCCTTCCATTTATACCCATTCATTAATTACTATGTAAAACAACTGTGTCGGCGCCATTTTGTCGGAGACCGTCACATAGTCTCGGGCGCCATTTTCTTTTTGTGCTAATTTGAACAATTAAAATTGCTAGGGATACCTGATGATGGCTGGCTGTGATCAACCGTCTGTTTAAATAGAACTCTAACCACTTTCTTATGCAAGCCGTTACTTCCTCTCTTACATACACATGCACACACTATCTTTGTTTTACAAATAAATATTTCATACATGGCAAATAATTCCCACACCAATATGGATTATCAAAAGAGAACACCGCAGTAGTAATATCTTTCGACAGAATAAACTTTTGACAGAAGTGTTTTGAAGTGTTTTGAGGGAGAGATAGATAGAGGGATGGGTCACTACTCTGACCTATTCAGTTGTGTATGTAAATTTCAGCTTGAGTTACTGTGGCTCGTAAACATTTTAGAGGGAGGTAAGGCGATAGGGAAATATGTAAAACACAGTTTAAAGCCTCTGCTGGCTGAAAAAGGAGACCAGAAAACATGAATTTTTAATATTTCATATTTACCTGACCAGAAATTGTTCAATCTTATTGGACTATGATCTAAACAAAATCATAGACCATGCTTTCAAAAGAGACTGAAAATATGTACAAAAGTAGTAAATGTTACTTTTTAAACTATAATAAAAAAATAATTCCAAAGTAGTGAGGCTCTAAAAGTAAAAAGCCAAACACCAATAAAATCCACCAGTAAATTTGTAATGATAGGCAGCTGTAAACTCTTATCACATTACTCACAGTTCATTTAGGAGGCACTAAGGATTAGAACTTTAAATTGCAATACGATACCTAACAATATTCTTTTTTCTTCAGATCGCTATGTGGTTTTGGGCAACCACAGAGATGCCTGGGTTTTTGGAGCTATTGATCCATCTAGTGGCACAGCTACCATGATGGAAGTTAGCAGAGCAATGGGTCAGCTGCTCAAAAAAGGTATGTGAACAGATTGGTTGCCTGGTTCTTTTCTACATGCTGTTGAAGCACCAACTCCAAAAGTCTCAAATGTTTTTTGATTAATGAAGATGTTCTTATATGCACAGTAAATATATAGGGTCAAGAGGATTTTAACCATTTAAAGACCTTGTATGTTATACAAATGGCCTAAAGGTGTGTGCAGGCAGGGCCTACCTTACTTGGAAGTAATCACTCCCTACCATGTACAATGTGCAAGTATTCTTTATACGTATAAGTCTTTCACAGGTTTGTTGAATAAACAGGTAAACCAGTCTTTGCCACAGATATATGTACATAATAGCGCAGTAATAGTGCAGTGCCGGTCCATGCTTCAGTTAGCAGGAGTAACGTCTCTTCATAACATATATTCAAGATAACTCTCCAGTTTGCACCGGCTCCACACATCTTTATCAACCATCAGAATATAAGTAATCATCATTGGCAGTGCTGAGGGGGTAATCAGTGGCAGTGCTGGGGGTTAATGGGATCAGTGGTGGTAGGGGGGAAGGGATCAGGGACAGTGCTGGGGGTATGGGATGAGTGGCAGTGGTGTGTGTGTGTGTGTGTGTGTGTGTGTGGGTGGGGGGGGGTGGGACCAGTGGCAGTGATGGGGGGCAATCAGTGGCAGTGCTGGGGGGTTGATGGGATCAGTGGGGGGGTAATCGGTGGCAGTATTGGGCGTTGATGGGATCAGTGGCAGTGCTGAGAGGGAGGGAGGGGTGATCAGTGGCAGAGCTGGGGTGTTCATGGATTCATGGAAGCAGTGGTAGAGCTGGGGTGTTCATGGAATCAGTGACAGTGCTGGGGGGTGATCAGTGGCAGTTCTGCTGGGGGATGATGGGATCAGTGGTGGTGGGGGAATGGGATCAGTGCCAGTGCTGGGGAGATGGGATAAGTGGCATTAGGGGGTGGGATAAGTGGCAGTAGTGGTTGGGAAAATGGGACGAGTGGCAGTGTTGGAGTGGTGGGATGAGTGGCAGTGCTGGTGGGGGGATGAAATCAGTGACACTTACTTGCTGTCAGTGTCCACTCGGTTCCCCCTGCAATGATCATTGTCTCTCGGCTCCATGTGTCTTTACTGACACCTATTAGGAGATGGGGTCTCCTCACACAGCAGCTGCAACCTTCTCCAGCTCCTCCCCCTTCACTGTACTTGGTCAGCTGGCTCTCTTCTGATTTTGTTTCTGCTCTTTGATAGCATGCCCTATCATCTGCCTGCAGCTGCAAAATGAAAGGAGCAGACCTGGCAGAGAGTCTGTGTGGGTGGTTCACTGTGCTGTGCAGTGAGTGTATAATCTCCCCTGTCCCGACCCAAGAATAACTTATGAAGAAGTCTGCCCCCACAGTAGCAGAAAATCAGGGTCTGGTCACAAGTGTGACCCTTGTGACCCTAGTAGTTTTTTCACTGCCCAGGGACCTGACTTGAGCTATCCCTTCTCCATAGGAACCTCTCCTTATGCTGAGTACTGTCCCTCACAAGCAGGTTCCTATTACTAACTATCAACTGTACTGGCCAGAAGCATGCCAAAACAACATGGGGTCCAATCAGGCCACTATCCTCTCTCAAGTCACTGTACAGAATCACCAAGGGAGTTCCTGTCTCTATATGCTGTGCAGCAGGCAGCATGTGCACCACCGCTACTCCCTCCCCTCTGCACCTGTCATTGGTTGTTAAGAATGCTGTCAATTTCAGCTTCCTAACAACCAGTGATACTCAGTGGGTGGAGCCTCATGGGGAAGCTGGGACACTCATTCCCCATCAGGTCCACTCTCTCCCTGTGATAGATAGCAGGCAGTGGGTGGATTCTATAGCCAATAACAGGCTATAGAATCCACCCACTAGGATCTGCCTGCTGTCAATCACAAGGGAAGCATACCTGATGGGAAACTAGGAACTTGTGAATCCCCATCAGACTCCATCCACCCAGCTTCAAAACTCCCCACTGCTGTGTTTTGTGTGACAGCTGCAGTGGTAGGAGGAACTGCAGTTCTCCACTGAGAATGGAGTATCTGTAAGGGGCCTAAGGTTTCCGTGTGGTGCTTGCCTGAGCCAGCTGCTCCCACCCTCTCCACAGCCCAGTGCTCCAGTGAGCACTGGAGAGGCAGAGCAGAGAAACAGTGACTGACCATCACAGCTCTCTGCTCAGAGGGGAGGAACTGAGCGAACAGCGGTGTTTGATCTCTCAGTTCTTTGTGTAGAGCTGGTGGAGGACAGATGCTGCATCAGATTGATGCTGAATCTACCTAGGTGAGTATAAATGGTTTTGTTTTTGCTCTTTTTTCTAAAGCTCATACTTCTCTTATAAAGCTTGATTTACGATGTTTGTCCATGGTCTTGGTTTTGAAGTTTGACATATTGTCGGTCTCATCCACTGATAGTGATGACACCTAGAAAGAAGCCATGGGGGAGATTTACTAAAACAGGAGAATGTAAAATCTAGTGCGGCTCTGCATAGAAACTAATCAGCTTCCAGGTTTTATTGCCAAAGCTTAATTGAACAAACTGAAGTTATTATCTGATTGGCTACCATACTCAGCTGCACCAGATTCTGAGTTCACCAGTTTTATTAAATCAACCCCTTTGCATTATATGTAGATTTGTTCTTTAATAAAGAGCCCAGTAAAATTTATTTTGAGAAAATAAAGTAAAAACTCCTTAGACCGTGTTTGACATATCACTCAGTCTTAACTGGAAAATTACAGCTGTTGTCTGCAGCATTAAATCTGCAATAAAGGAGTTTGCTTGTTAATAATCTGCTCTTGGGAATGTATCTGTAAAAGCAAGAAACATATTTAAGCAATATTTTCATCTTAAAAGGAAAAACAAGTTATTTTATCTCTGTCTTCAAAGATAATTCACTCAGGCAACACCACAGCGGGAACAAAAATCACTTGGAAACAGATATTGTCAGATATTGAGAATTGATTACATTCATTACAGAAAAATGGGGCTAAAAAAAAACTTGGCTTTAGCTGGCAAGAGAGAAACAAGTGTTATGTATTTCATTCTCTATTTTTCACCAATTAAATAAGTAGAATTATCTTCCTACCACTGCCTGTAAATAGGGCATTCGGAAAATATATAACAATTGCTGAAGGATAATGAATAAGTCATAGCCCTTTTTATTTTAAAAGGTTAGCATACCCTGAACTAATATTCTGAGGTGGATGTAGCACTATTTTATCAAGTTTTGAAATATTAAGTTTTGAATATCTCCGGGAACTCCACTGGTAAGATTTCTGGGCCTAAAGGAACCCTGTGCAAAAAAAAAATGGGAGCCTACATTTGCTGAAATACCTTTTTGAAAATGCTGCAGCTGTCTACATGCTATTTGGATTAAAGCCCATCCTTAGCAGTCAGGGAGGAGGACTTTTTTTGATTTGCTGGCTGAATCTTAGCCACTGCGTTGACTAATGGGAAAGTGTCCTCACTAGAGTAGTGGCAGCCAAATTTCGTGGAGACCAGAGGAAGTCAGGAGTCTGAATGGCTGCAGCAGAAACCTGGGTATTTTAACTATACCCATTGGGTCAGAACTTCCAGTGTGCTGTGCAACTGGAGTTGTGGAACGCAGAGAGAGCAGCTGTACCTCGTCATGCACCATAGAGATTGAGCTACTACCAGGTACAATAGGGTGGACCAGAGGTTGTTGCTGCATGTGCTGTGCTGCAGAGAGAGAGAGAGAACAAGACTTCTGCTGAGGACTCCAGGGAATGAGAGGGCTGCTGTTCCATCCAAGGCTGGCTTGAGGAGGAAGCCCAGTGGGTGTGGAATGAATCCTTGCAGGGCCTTCAGAGGATGCATTGAGATCTTCACCAATGGTGAGAGGACTCTTGGCCACCAGCTTGTTTAAATAATTTGTTGCATTGTGTAAAGAATGCTCCTGCTGGAGAACCTGGTCCCCATGATCAACAGAATTTTACTGACCCATTGACCAGTGGTTCAGGTAAGGTCCCTGTTATTCTTATGTAGCTCAGCCTGCAGTATTGACAGGTAAAGGATTCTGTGTCTGGCATTAGAGAAGATTTTTGCACAGGCACAGCTACAGGTGGGGATTCTTGCCGTAGATCTGAGCTTGCCTTCTACTTAATAAGAAGACACAAAGGATGTGGACTACAAGGACTGCAGGAGGTGTATATCTGACAGACCGAGATGGCTTAGTGAGCTGGAGGGAGTAAACTGCAAATCCCACAAGGCACTGAAGCAAAGAGGAGAGATGGTTCCCTGTTGTTTTCTCAGGCTTAGGAGAAGAAGTGTGGCAGCTGTTTCTGAGAGGACTATATGCGCAATTGGCTGTTGGCAGACTGCTCACCACTGCACCTGAGAGAGGGAGAGGAGGGGTGGTATGGGGTAGTTCTGCATGTGAAATAATTGGTTGGAGAGTGAGCAAATGAGCATTTTAGAAGGCCAGCACTAGTAGGCTTCATATATTTGTCTAAGTACAGTCTTCTTTAAAAGAAGTATTTATAATCACATTTTGGTGTTTAAGCTAACAGCAGCACTTAAATATAGGTACTAGGTGGTGCCTGCTCATCCTCTCAGTTTTCATCCAGGGTGCAAAAAAAGACTTTAAATCTTGGACCCTTTAATATGGACCTTGAGAAGAACTTTAGCTTGACTCCTCATGTGCCATATCATAAGCTCATCAGTTGAGGGCTAATTCTGATACACAGGAAGGAAATATTTGGATATTAGAGCACCCCAAGTGCAAGTGTTTCAGGTGGAACTCTTCAAGTACTATTAAGTGCCTCCCCTAAAAATCTGCTGCCAGTTCAGACATTGAAAAGGACCTAAACTCTGAAAGCTGTTCCTAAAAAGACATGCAGATTGCATTGGACTAGTCACAAATATTGTCTGTGATCTCCCTGCACCCGATCTTTCCTTTGTTATACATTTTATTATGTCTTGTTCTGAACTGTGTCTCTGTGTGGCAGTGGCCATCCTGGAAAAAGCAGGGCTTTGCTTCCTCATAACAGAGCCTCCAGCTAGAAGAACAATAAGCAGCACAGTAGTAACCTAACCAAATCTCTCTTCAAATCTCATGAGACTAACAGTCAGAGGCAGCAATGCCTTAGACTTCAGATTGCAGATATAAACCTAAAAGGATGTAGACATAAGACAGACCTTCACATACCAGGAACTGCGTTGCTTTTTTTCAAGAGGAATTTAAGAAAAAATAGATTAAAAAAAAACTGTTTAGGCACAATTAACATTTTTAAATATTAACTATAACATCATGTTAACTTTTTGAGTTCAGGCCCACCCAATATGTTCAGCGAGTACAGAATTGCTTCAAATTTTTCTGTGCACACACCAGAGATTGCAGTTACAAGGAGGTTCCACTTCCAGTACCATTTTATTTCCCTTTTGTTTAAATTAATTTTATGTAATGTATTAAGAATTGACAATTCCAATGTATAGGCAACATGGAACTGTAAAGTGAGAGGGAACAGCGATACTGTAAATCCTGCTGTAACAACTCAGAATAAAGTATGCATTCACAGAAAATGTGTGTTATATATTCTCTTTTCAGGGCTGAAGAATCTTTGGTACTGTCCAATGTCTTAGTATCAACCAGGGGCGGACTGACCATTTGGAAACTCGGGCACTGCCCGAGGGCCCGGGGTCAGTAAGGGGCCCCATGAGATGCCCCTGGTACCTTTTTCATAGGCTTTTTTGAGTTTGGGCAAGGACACGGGGGCCCCATGATCCCCTATCGCCCGGGGGCCCATGAGTTGTCAGTCCGCCCCTGGTATCAACATTGCATTGAAATCCTTCATTCTTCTGGGAATTAAGCATTCCTTGACTCATTCATTTTTACTTCCCCCTAACATGCCAACACATTGGAATGAAGCAAAGTACAGGGAATAGTGGAAGCTTGCAGGAACATCATACTCTGGGCAAACCACCTTTGGTGACTGTTTGTACATGTCTATCCAAACTGACAGAATGGAGGACTTCCTTAACCTCGTGGTATAAATAATAAATTCTACAAAAACAACATCTTTACATATAATCATATAGTCCTAAATATGAACTCTAAAGGAAACAGATGTACAGATTTGGAATGCTTTAAAAAGAACAATTTTAGCTCTTCACCAAGCTAAAAGGCTGAATGGAGATAGTTGACAGTCTTCTAAATCCTGGCATTGTCAGTATCCTGTTTTTTGTCTATTTTTCCATGCTTTATGTAGTAGACATTCTCACCCAGCAGCTTACAATAACACCAGGTGGTGGTTTTGCTCGCCTTGGATCCTCCAGTAAGGATGTACCGCACAAGCCTTTCATGTTTGCTCAAATATCTAAACAAGTATACAACTAAAAAGATGTGCCAAATGTGTAGGATTATGCCATTTAAAACTGGTAAATTCATAAACTTGGATCTCTAAATTAGTAAATCAGTTTTTATTTGAAGAAGGATACCAACTGTTCATAATTGAATACGACTGGCCTATACGTAATATTCAAATGCACAATTAATATAAACCTACTGTAAATCAATATGTCTTTTAGCAGGAGCACTTAAAGTGTAAGTAAACCCTAATACTGAACCTCTCCTAATTGCTTAATTTTTAATATAATATAGATATGATGTTAAATCTGTTTGCTAAGCGCAAAATACCTGTTGATCCTACCAGAAATCCAGTGATGCCAGGTGTCAGGAGCACTCTTTATTGCATCCACCTCTCACCTTGTTATGGAGATGGAAAGAAGGGGTATCCTGTAATCCTAATATACTTATTTTCCTAAGATGACAACTGCTTCTAGATACTGTACAGATGAGCTCTTCAGTTTTGTACCTTCAGATAGCTGTATGTAGTCAATTATTGCAGTAGCTAGTTAAAGAAAACTGTAAAAAGAGCAATACATGGACTGCCATAGCCTACTCCTAATGATGGTTGTACAGCTTTAATGCTGATCCAGGGACTTTAGCACCTTCAGAGTCATCAACAGAGAACTAGCATGCAGATCAGGAACTCAGACTGAAGTCAGTCTATTTGTTACAGGTCATGCAACTATTTAAAAAAAAATCAGGAAATGTATGATTTGTTTCTCTCGGGTGTCTATTTATGAAAAAAAATGCTGTGTTAATGTCTTAAGCATCCAGATGTTGCAAATTATTGTAGCATTGTGTATGTTTATTTCGGCGTCATCTAGTGGCCATACTTTTCATTTTCTTAAAACGCCTCAATCCGTAAAATGCCACATTACAACCACCAGTTGAAGCTGGCGATCTTGGAAAATAAACATATTATTCACAATACAGTGATTATTTGAAACGGCTGTGTGAATGCTTGAGGAATTTGCACAGTGATTTTTTTAATTTTTTTTTTAATAAATAGACCTTATTGTCTTTTCTACATTGACAGGTTGGCGCCCAAGAAGATCCATCTTATTCTGCAGTTGGGGAGCAGAGGAATATGGATTAATTGGATCAACAGAATGGGTAGAGGTGAGTAATCTGCTCCTCAGAAATTGATACTGACCTGGTCCCAACAGAAAAATTTGGGAACAGGTTTGGGAAAAGTTTGGGAACAGAGCAGTATGCCAAGTCGCTGTACTAGAAAACTGAAAATGCTGATAATTGAAATTTTCACTTGCATGTCTGTCTACAGTGGTCTTAAAACATGGTGTCACTAAATCTTTGCCACAGACATTAGGCAGTAGCTAAAGATTGTGTTGTAATATGGCAAAGGTGGGCAATTAATATTCTCGCCTTCATATATCACATCATCCAGAAGTATCCCTAAAGTGGAAAGAGCATTTTGAACTATTTATACATATAGATCCACATCTCCAGGTGAGAGCACAGAGTGAAAGGTGGTGGAGTACATTTTGGGAGCAATGGATGATAATTAGCTCGAGCACATATTTCAAGGTTTCATTTAGTGTGAAGGCAAAGGGCTACCAATACTGTGTGGTGTTTGTACAATTATTATATTGGCACTATACACAAATAATAATTATTATTGATTTTAGCATATATGCACATATATATGTTTCTTTATCATTTAAGTTGAATTATAGAAACATTGTGGTATTTTGCAAATAATAGTCGCTTTATGTTATTTAACTTGGGATTATTACATAGTTATGAAGCACTTTTATATTAGAAGTAAAGGGTACCCCAGTGCTGATTACCATTTTGTGAGACAAGACATTTTTCAAAGTAATAGTATATAAAAACACCATCTCTATATAAACAGAATTCTATACAGAAACAAAAACAGTACATTATTAGCTATTTTTTAAAATGCAAACAGTGTAAGTACTTGAATTTGACCTGATAGCCTCTGGCTGTCCATTGCATAGCAAAGCTGGAGTGTGAGAGGAAGCAGCAGCACAAAAATGGTGTGTGTGTGTGTATGTATGTATGTATGTATATGTGTATGTGTGTGTATATATATATATATATATATGTGTGTGTGTGTGTGTATAAATGTATGCATGTGTGTTTGTATGTATGTATGTATATATATATATATATATATATATATATATATATATACACACAATTGGGGAACCATTCCCCATGACAGTTTGAATGGTTTAATGGCTTAATAACCTAGATTGATTTTGGTGAGTGAAGAATTGTATTTTCTATCTCCTGTATGAATATGTAGGCATTAGGATGTCCTATCTTCCTTACAAGCATATCCTGCCATTATGGAGTAATTGTTATCCAGCTGTAACCTAATACATTGCAATGACATTGCACTGGAAGAATGACAGGTAAAATCTAATAAGACCAATTTAAACTCTTATTGCAAGGCCTAATCTTTCAAAGAAAGGTGATATGCCCAGCTGACATTTTGAATTTTTTTTTTTTTTATCCTGACACTGATATTCTTTGCATTATGATGGCATTTCTGAATCTTTTGTCTAGTTAGACTTATATCAGAGCACCCCCTGCCCTCCCATCTCCTTCTACAGTAATATTAACCTGTCCACGATTCAGTAAGAAGTAGCTGGCTAGATTGCCTGACCTCTTGGCAAATTTCATCTTGACCAGGCATGCGAATGCAATCTGCAATCCTATTCATTCCAATAGACTTCTGAACATAACGAACATGAAGGAAGAAAGCTATAAAGCTCCACTAGGAGATTTGATGGAGGAGTACCCACAGGGTGCAAGATGAAGGCATGCTAGTGGAAATGTGAGTTTGAAGATGGCAGTGTATGAGTGTTAGGTGTTAAAATCCAGGATGGGGCACAACATTTTTGTGTGAGCCTTCAAGAGCTATAGAAGGGGAAAGAGTGTTCCACAAAGCAAGATATAGCACAGGAAAACATATCTTTGCTCTCTTTGGGATTAGAATATAGATAAGGAAAGACTCCAGTAGTTCAAGAACAGTAGTTGAAGAAGGGGCTCGTCCATCTCTCTTGTCCTTCTTTGCTTGTACACCAGTGTCGGGTAGACACTTGACTTGTGAGTGCAATTAAGTTTTAATAAATGTAAACGGTTTTAACTTGCTGCACCATCATGCCTTTTCTTTATTTCTGAATGGTATTGCCATACACTTGGAGGATGATCGATATATGAAGGGTACTGTTCATGCTGCAGAGTGGCTGCAGAGTATTGCTCCTGGTATCTGGATGACTTTTAAACCACAGAGTATTGCTTCATAATCTGGATTCATTCATCGCTCCCAGAGCAAATACGTTTGTGCTAATTTATAATTTGATCAGCATTAAGCTCTGGTGAGTTCATCCCATTTATCTGGTGCTGGATTTAGCACGGTGTCATAAATGATTAAGAAGATTAGTTGGTGTTTGAATTTTTCACATTAATATCAATGGACTTTTTTGTTGTGGGTTTATTGTATATGCTGGGTGGTTTTATGGTGTTTGGACTTTTTCTACACAATATATGGACTTTTCTTTATTTAATTTATTTTTTAGCACATTCCGATTTATGTTTCTAGTTCAAGAACAGTAGTTGAAGAAGATGCAGATGTAAGTGTGAACCTGCCCCTGGGGAAGAGTGGGGGGGCATAGTGTCTACTCCAAAAAAAAAGAATAATTAACGAGCGCTTGGAGATGTATAAAAAGCTGCTGGCATGAAAGGCACAAACCTCAAACCTTCACACTATGACAATATCGCATGCAGCGCTATAAAAAGTATAAAATAACATATGCAGTAATAGGTGGTGAACTACTAGTGCTTAGTAGTGATTTATAAGTGTCCACATAGTATAATGCAGTAGTCTCAATAAACTGTGCAGGACGTGATGAACTCCGTGCTGTGAAGTGTTTAATACTATGCACTCACCAGAAAGCGCATAAAAAGCGCATTTGAGTTGTCAGACCACTCCTGGTCCCAGAAAAGTTGAACCTGTATGGATCATCTGGCAAGCTGTCACTCTGTCACTTCTTGGCCAGCAGGGGGATTCCCGACATCCAGAAACCCTTATAGGGCTAATCCAGGTTCCTTAACCAGGGCACTCATATGAAGTATCCACCTTAAGAGAGGGGGGGCTTGACCAGAAAGCCCACCCCAAAAAATACTGATAGTGTAGTATGTTCCAAAAAGGTTCTTTATTGAAGATAATGTAAACACAGGTCACTCACAGGATTTCCCAGATTCAAAGATGGCCGCCGGCCTCCACGAGGTACGGAACGGCGTGACGTCACCGGCTAGGCTCCACCCATCTTTGAATCTGGGAAATCCTGTGAGTGACCTGTGTTTACATTATCTTCAATAAAGAACCTTTTTGGAACATACTACACTATCAGTATTTTTTGGGGTGGGCTTTCTGGTCAAGCCCCCCCTCTCTTAAGGTGGATACTTCATATGAGTGCCCTGGTTAAGGAACCTGGATTAGCCCTATAAGGGTTTCTGGATGTCGGGAATCCCCCTGCTGGCCAAGAAGTGACAGAGTGACAGCTTGCCAGATGATCCATACAGGCTCAACTTTTCTGGGACCAGGAGTGGTCTGACAACTCAAATGCGCTTTTTATGCGCTTTCTGGTGAGTGCATAGTATTAAACACTTCACAGCACGGAGTTCATCACGTCCTGCACAGTTTATTGAGACTACTGCATTATACTATGTGGACACTTATAAATCACTACTAAGCACTAGTAGTTCACCACCTATTACTGCATATGTTATTTTATACTTTTTATAGCGCTGCATGCGATATTGTCATAGTGTCTACTCCGCCATATCTAAACTCCCAATCCATCACAATGAACAAGTGTGAGGGTACATTTATTCTCTGGTAGGAGGTAGGATATACTATGAAGGGTGGGCATGTTAGCTGCAGGAAGAGTAATAGAGGTTGGGGATGTTCAGTTTGGACAGTGGATATGTTATTGAAGCTCAATGTATTGGGCTCAAATCTTCACTGGGGGCCAGATATGCTAAGCTACAGTGTATTACCCTAACTAAACATTGGTGCAACCAAAATGTGACAAATAATATAAATATCATCTCCTGGACTAGAAGGTTCTTCAAGTCACCTGACCAATGCAGAAGTCTCCAGAACATTGAAATAAAGCTTAACAGTGGTGATCTTACAGCAGAAGTCCAGCCAAAAATACCAAGATGTCCTCAGTCTGATTGCCCAGCATAATTTAACCCACTTTCTCTGAGCTATGGACCCAAGCATAGAATGGACAGTGAAAAAAAAAGCAACACATCGATTTCACACTATCGCAAGCTTTTTTATTCCATGCACATGCCTTTTATATGCCTGATGCCGATGATCCGTATGGAGTGGGGGAACGCCATTTGACCTATGGTTGAAAGCACCCATATGGAAGAAAAATATATTTGAAATATATTTTAAAAATATTCTTCCCACTTATATTGACATATATTTGAAATGCTACAATGTTGGTCATATTCAATATATTTCAATAAAAAAATAAAATAAAATATACCTATCTATATATATATATATATATATATATATATATATATATATAGATATATGTATAGATAGATATATAGATATATATAATGTTGAAATGCGTTTTTATTACAAAATATCTGAAAAATATTTTTAAAAATACCGTATTTTTCGCTCCATAAGACACACCTGACCATAAGACGCACCTAGGTTTTAGAGGGGAAAAACAAGAAAAAAAAATATTCTGAACCAATGGACTGCAGACACAGTACAGGGGATGACCAGAGACTGCGGACACAGTACAGGAGATGACCAGAGACTGCAGACACAGCACAGGAGATGACCAAAGACTGCGGACATAGTACAGGAGATGACCAGAGACTGCAGACAGTGCAGAGAATGACCAGAGACTGCGGACACAGTACAGGAGATGACCAGAGACTGCGGACACAGTACAGGAGATGACCAGAGACTGCGGACACAGTACAGGAGATGACCAGAGACTGCGGACACAGTACAGGAGATGACCAGAGACTGCGGACATAGTACAGGAGATGACCAGAGACTGCTGTCTTGGAAATTCGCTTTAACGAATTTCTCCTTACCGTGAGTACTCGCAGTTGGATGCGCAGAAATCCCCCATAAAGCTGTGTGAATCTCGCTTACCACGACTGCAGCCAAACTACACGATTCCTGCCCATCCAAATACTTTGGTCCTGTTGATTTGTAGGTGATGGAGCTCCGTTACCCTAGAATGATCACACGACACTCTAAGGCTGGTTGCAATCCACATAAGGGCCGGCTTTAGGCTCAGCTCTCTGTTTTTATTAAAAATACACACATGCCCCCCACATGAATAAAGTCAAACCCCTCCCACCGAACAATGCAATGGGGATTGCCTATACAGAAGATGTACATTCCAATTGGAGCATAGCCTTTGCTATTATCTATCACTGGTCCTCCCCCATGAACCTTCTGAGGTCAGCAGACTTCCTCCCCTTCCCCCCTATGAGCCATCTGAGGTCATATTTCCTGTCCTACTAGCTTCTATTGGTATGTAAAATTCTCTGCACAAGCACTCCCTAAAAATATCAGTCTGTACCTGGATGGGCCCGATACGATCTTTATTAAAACATATCCATCCAAGATACAGTTTCAAGTTGGTAATGGGTTGTAAGATATGCATAAGCCTACACGTGGAGTTCACACCGCTTGCGCATTGCGTTATGAAGCCCACGTGGTACCATGCTGCTGATATGTGGATACAGGCCCACGGTCTACTGACAGCAGCATTCGCATGGAATGCCGTGGTGGTATACACGCCGGTCTATAAGTGCAGATCTGCCATCTCATCCATTACCAAGCCGAGTACTGTAATACATACATTGTACATGCGCATGGCCCAATTGCAGCCTTCAGAGCTTTAATTAAGCCACACGAGAGACATATGAATAACACGAATACATGACACATTTAAAGTTCGACCAACAATACAAAATTTCCATGACACTGCGGACACAGTACAGGAGATGACCAGAGACTGCGGACATAGTACAGGAGATGACCAGAGACTGCGGACATAGTACAGGAGATGACCAGAGACTGCGGACACAGTACAGGAGATGACCAGAGACTGCGGACATAGTACAGGAGATGACCAGAGACTGCGGACACAGTACAGGAGATGACCAGAGACTGCGGACATAGTACAGGAGATGACCAGAGACTGCAGACAGTGCAGGGAATGACCAGAGACTGCGGACACAGTACAGGAGATGACCAGAGACTGCGGACACAGTACAGGAGATGACTAGAGACTGCGGACACAGTGCAGGGGATGACCAGAGACTGCGGACACAGTGCAGGGGATGACCAGAGACTGCGGACACAGTGCAGGGGATGACCAGAGACTGCGGACACAGTGCAGGGGATGACCAGAGACTGCGGACACAGTGCAGGGGATGACCAGAGACTGCGGACACAGTGCAGGGGATGACCAGAGACTGCAGACAATGCAGGGGATGACCAGAGACTGCAGACAGTGCAGGGAATGACCAGAGACTGCAGACAGTGCAGGGAATGACCAGAGACTGCAGACAGTGCAGGGAATGACCAGAGACTGCAAACAGTGCAGGGAATGACCAGAGACTGCAGACAGTGCAGGGAATGACCAGAGACTGCTGACCTTTGGGGAGGGAGGGGGAGCGGGTACCTGAATTTGACAGGTACTGTGAATTTTTGACATGGTGGCGGCAGAAATACCGGACCGGCCGCTTTATATTCGCTCCATAAGACGCACTGACATTTCCCCCCCTTTTTTGGGGGGAAAAAAGTGCGTCTTATGGAGCGAAAAATACGGTACATTTCAAATATACTGTATGTCTTTAAAAATACAAATCTACATTTTTGGAATGCATTTAAAAATATATGTTAAAATGAATTTTTATATGTTAAAACACTGAAGAATATATTTAAAAAAATATATTTTTACATTTTTTTTTTAAATATATTCTTCAGATTTTTTAACATATAAAAGTCATTTTAACATATATTTTAACATATATTTGTAAATGCATTCCAAAAATGTAGATTTGTATGTATGTCAATATATTTGGGAAGAATATTTTCAAAATATATTTCAAATATATTTTTCTTCCATGTGGGCTGTGGAGGAGGCTGTAGCGGTTGCCATAGGATTATATCTGTGCTCAATTTGACATGATATAACATGATGGTCAAATTTATCTGGTAAGCCTTCCTTGAGCACTTAATGGGGTGACACGTTTCACTTGAATACGTTTGATCATCTAAGCAATTGAAGATTTATGATTGCACTCAAGGAAATTTTTTTACTGTCCTCTGACACTGGGACTTATTTATTTACCTTCACAGTGTTTTTTGTTTTCTCCTTTTATTATATTTGTCACATTTTGGTTGCACCAAAGTTTAGTTAGGGTAATACACTGTATTTGCATTTTCAGCGCAGCACTTTTGTTTTTATGTTTTGTTAATTCCTTGTATCAGAATGTAGTGCTGGCTTATGCCTTTGTGAACTAGCGCAGATTCTGATATTATTTTTACACATGCTAAGCTACACCATAGGTCTTCCTGGTGACAATAGGATGAAATGCTTGGTAGTCTTGATTTTGTAAAATCAGAACATTATTGTATATTATTAATACCTTATGGCCTATTTTGTTGCAAGTGGAAACACAGTTATATCTTTGCATATCGCGAAGCCCTAGGGCCAATTCACATTATAGCATTCTGTTGCAGTGCATTAATGTATGCATGGTAAACTGAATTGCATAAAGGTAGTCTGTTTATTATGAATTATGAATGGGCTGCAATGCATTGCACCACAACAATGTACATTGTGGGTTTACATTGCACTCTGCTGAACAGTGTGTTGGGGTGCAAATCACAATGAATAGAACAGCAACACACTGCAAATAGAGAAGAAGAGTTGGCATGCATTGTGGAAATGTGCATTTGTGAGATGGGGAAACAGCTCTCATTGTTTGAACACTGTTTATGTGGAGTAAATTAAACGTTCTGGACTGACATTCTGTGGTTTAGCCACAAGATGCCACTGTTTTCCTAACACAGCCTCAGACTGCATCGATATTTCTATATTCATGAAGAGGTGGGGTTTTCACACAGAGTTTAGGGAACAGGAAAAGGAGAGACAGCAGCCATGTTTAGAGGATGGTGAATGAAGGAGCCGTGTGAGCTGAGACTCCAATGGCATCCAGGTGTGAGAGCATCCCTCAGTAACCAGAGCTGCAGCTAAGTGAAGCTGATCGTCTCCAAGACCCTGATCCTGTTCAGAGAAAGGAAGATTGCTGCCAGTAATGCTGATGAGAACAGAGGAACAAAGCAACATACACTGAGATACCGCATGCTCGTTGGAGAGACATTTGTTCTGTTCAGAGTCATCAGCGGATGCAAAGCAGACCCGGGTCAGTAAGATCGTGCACGCACCTCATTTCAGTGTTGGCGCCTCCAGAGACTGAGGCCAGGCCTATAGTTAGTTAGTTAGGGTCTCTGTGTCAGGCCACAAGTGTTATTACTGATCATTGGAAGGACTCCATAACTTAAAGTGACATTTCACATTGGAGAGCTGATAAAATCCCACAAATTCAAGCCAGACTGGCGTTTTGCTCAGAAGGAATACTCAGGCACGTGCTACAGGACCAGTTATGGGAGGGGGAATACTGTAGATTTGTGTAAGATTGTAAGCTGTTGTGCTGCACCGCCGGCTAGCCCATGCCATACACGCATACACTGATTCCTGCTCTTTTAGGGTAATAACAGGTAAGGTGTGGTAGCTTAGTTGTGCCCCCCTGTAGGTAAATTACTACACCTTCTACCTTCATGCATCAAGAGGCGTTGTGCAGCACAAGGGTCTCAGCCTTTGGGCTGGGTGTATGTAAATTTATTGTATGTTTCCAGCATTTGTGGTTGTGTTTATTTGCCACATCTAAGTAAAATTCTGTTGTGACAAAAGCTGGTGTCAGGGTTGCTTTCCTCGTTCGTGACTTCACTGTATCCTGGGGAGCCCACCCCGGTACACGGCTTACACATTAAAGTGCACATTTTAGCGTGTGTTGCTGCAATGCATAAATGTGAATAAGCCCTTAAAATTTAAATGTATTTTAAACATGATATATTATAACTGTAAGGCCCCTTTCACATGGTCGGTTTGTTGCAGCCTCCAGATTCCAGCAGTAACAATCTGTGGATTCTTGGTGTAGGAATTACCAGGTTATTATGCAATTAACATCGGCCATTCAGCCCATTTAAACTAATGGTAGGCTGACAGCGGGGACAGCGGGCACTGCTGACCGCATGTAGCCGAACACAGATGTCCGAGTCTGGATGCAGCTAACTGCATCCAGGCTTAGACACCTGTCCTGGAACTGCACCTAATCGCTCTGTGATCATGTGTTCAGCGGCAGCTGCTGTCAGCCTACCATTAGTTTAAATGGGCTGAATGGTGGATGCTAATCACATAACCCAGTCATTCCTTCCCTTTTGATCATGGGAAGCTCGTTTACTGCTATGGGAAACAGATGAGTATTTCTGCTGTCCACTTGTCTATACAGAAGATGGAGAGGTGGGCTAGGAATGCTGTGTATTTGTAGCTGTTTGGTTTCTGAAGCCAGTAACATTGTGCTGCATGCTACCTGAACTGACAATTGCAGATCTGACAGCACCCCGCGGTCAGGAACCTTGCTACGAATAGACTCCAGCAAATGTATGTCCTTCCCACATACAACTTCTCTTCCTGCAATTCAAAAGCACAGTGCAGGGCTGAATATTGCAGCTGACAGCCTAGTTGCAGGACGGGATCAGGCTCTGCTGCTTGTCCAGGCTGACCAGTGCCATTGATTACATTTGCAGGACATGGTAGTGGATTTGCTCCTTTGTGAGGAGCAGCAGCGTCAGATTGTGGGTAAGGAGCACTGGTCCCAGGATCACCTTGTGCTGCTGGTAAAATACAGAAATGTAATGAGGACAGCTGCACCCCCTTCCCACACAAGAACACTGCTTCTGGGGTACAAAGTCTTTCCTGCCCCCCCACCCCTTCCAACATGAGAACACTGCTTCTGGGGTACAAGTCCTTCCTGCCCCCCCACCCCTTCCAACATGAGAACACTGCTTCTGGGGTACAAGTCCTAACTGCCTTCCCACATGAGAACACTGCTTCTGGGGTACAAGTCCTTCCTGCTCCCCTCCACCCCTTCCCACATTAGAACACTGCTTCTGGGGTACAAGTCCTTCCTGCTCCCCTCCACCCCTTCCCACATTAGAACACTGCTTCTGGGGTACAAGTCCTTTCTGCTCCCCTCCACCCCTTTCCACATTAGAACACTGCTTCTGGGGTACAAGTCCTTCCTGCTCCCCTCCACCCCTTCCAACATGAGAACACTGCTTCTGGGGTACAAGTCCTTCCTGCTCCCCTCCACCCCTTCCCACATGAGGACACTGCTTCTGGGGTACAAGTCCTTCCTGCCCCCACCCTTTCTCACATGAGAACACTGCTTATGGGGTACAAGTCCTTCCTGCTCCCCTCTACCCCTTCCCCCATGAGAACACTGCTTTCGGTGTACAAATCCTCCCCCCCTTCCCACATGAGAACACTGCTTCTGGGGTACAAGTCTTTCCTGCCCCCCTCACCCCTTCCCACATGGAAGCACTGTTTCTGGGATACAAGTCCTTCCTTTCTGTCCCCCCACTCCTTCCCACATTAGAGCACTGTGTCAGGGCTCCCAGGTGTGACCAGAGGTGTGTGACTGAAGCAGGGAAACGCAGACTTCAGATATGTGATTAACAATGTAATTTATTAACACTAACAATACAAACATAAACGCAGTGCAATACTAAACATAATACAGTGCAAACAAACCCAACCAACCACCCACAGATAACAGTACATACAAGCAAGCGTCATCAGGCAGGCCGAGTCAATATCAATTGGGCAGGTAGGTACAGGGGGAGCAAGCGGAGAATGGTCGGGGTCACAGGCCAGGTTCAGCAGGTAGCAAGCAGCATAGTACAGAGGGTCAGGCAGAGGGATGGTCAGGGTCACAAGCCAGGGATCAGAACAGGTAGCAAGCAGCGTAGTACAGAGGGTCAGGCAGAGGGATGGTCAGGGTCACAAGCCAGGGATCAGAACAGGTAGCAAAGGAACAGAAACAGGATGCAGGACAGATACAGGGCCCAGGACAAACACAACACCAAGGCAGAGTCTGCAAGTCTGGCCCATCCCTTAAATACACCAGTATCATCAGTTCCAGGTGTTAGCTGGCTGAAAGGTTGAGTCTCTGATTGCTGGGAGCACCCGCTGGCCAGCCCTGGTACTGCAGATCAAAAGGCAGGTGAGTCCCACCATTGCTGGCCAGTCCATTCCTGACACACTGCTTCTGGGGTACAAGTCCTCCCCCCCCTTCCCACATGAGGACACTGCTTCTGGGGTTCAAGTCCTTCCTGCCCCCCCCCACTCCTTCCCACGTTAGAGCACTGCTTCTGGGGTACAAGTCCTCCCCCCCCCCTTCCCACATGAGGACACTGCTTCTGGGGTACAAGTCCTTCCTGCCCCCCCCCACCCTTTCCCACATGAGAACATTGATTCTGGGGTACAAGTCCTAACTGCCTTCCCACATGAGAACACTGCTTCTGGGGTACAAGTCCTTCCTGCTCCCCTCCACCCCTTCCCACATTAGAACACTGCTTCTGGGGTACAAGTCCTTTCTGCTCCCCTCCACCCCTTCCCACATTAGAACACTGCTTCTGGGGTACAAGTCCTTTCTGCTCCCCTCCACCCCTTCCCACATGAGAACACTGCTTCTGGGGTACAAGTCCTTCCTGCTCCCCCCACCCCTTCCCACATTAAAGCACTGTTTCTGGGATACAAGTCCTTCCTACTCCACTCCTTCCCACATTAGAACACTGCTTCTCGGGTACAAGTCCTTCCTGCCGCCTTCCCACATGAGAACACTGCTTCTGGTGTACAAGTCCTTCCTGCTCCCCTCCACCCCTTCCCACATTAGAACACTGCTTCTGGGGTACAAGTCCTTCCCCCCCACCCCTTCCCACATGAGAACACTGCTTCTGGGGTACAAGTCCTTCCTGCCCCCCCACCCTTTCCCACATGAGAACACTGCTTCTGGGGTACAAGTCCTTCCCACATGAAAGCACTGATTCTGGCGTACAAGTCCTTCCTGCCACCCCCCACCCCTTCCCACATGAGAACACTGCTTCTGGGGTACAAGTCCTTCCTGCTCCTCTCCACCCCTTCCCACATTAGAACACTGCTTCTGGGGTACAAGTCCTTCCTGTTCCCCCTCCACACGTACCCCAGAAGCAATGTTCTTATGTAGGAAGGAGTGGAGGGGGAACAGGAAGGACTTGTACCCCAGAAGTAGTGTTCTTATATGGGAAGGAGTGGAGGGGGAACAGGAAGGATTTGTACCCCAGAAGCAGTGTTCTCATGTGGGAAGGGGTGGGGGGGGGGCCCAGGAAGGACTTGTACCCCAGAAGCAGTGTTCTCGGGGGGGCAGGAAGGACTTGTACCCCAGAAGCAGTGTTCTCATATGGGAAAGAGGGGCAGGAAGGACTTCTTCCTACATCACATAAGAACACTGCTTCTGGGGTACAAGTCCCTCCTGCCCCTCCTTCCCACATGAGAACACTGCTTCTGGGGTACAAGTCCCTCCTGCCCCTCCTTCCCACATGAGAACACTGCTTATGGGGTACAAGTCCTTCCTGCCCCTCCTTCCCACATGAGAACACTGCTTCTGGGGTACAAGTCCTTCCAGCCCCTCCTTCCCACATGAGAACACTGCTTATGGGGTACAAGTCCTTCCTGCTGCCCCACCCCTTCTCACATGAGAACACTGATTCTGGGGTACAAGTCCTTCCAGCCCCTCCTTCCCACATGAGAACACTGCTTCTGGGGTACAAGTCCTTCCTGCCGCCCCACCCCTTCTCACATGAGAACACTGATTCTGGGGTACAAGTCCTTCCTGCCCCCTCCGAGAACACTGCTTCTGGGGTACAAGTCCTTCCTGCCCTCCCCCGAGAACACTGCTTCCGGGGTACAAGTCCTTCCTGCGCCGCCCCCCCGAGAACACTGCTTCTGGGGTACAAGTCCTTCCTGCGCCCCCCACCCCTTCCCACATAAGAACACTGCTTCTGGGGTACAAGTCTTTCCTCCTGCCCCCCCCCCTTCCCACATGAGAACACTGCTTCTGAGCTGCAAGTCCTTCCTGCCCCCCCTTCTTTGATCCGGCCCTGGGTAAGCGTATAAACAACATCATATACACACAAAAGAAAATGGTATTTCTGCAGGTAGTAGATGTTCCCATGTTCCTCATTATCTGACAGTACATCATTGCTGAACAACATATTACAATATTTTGCCATATCAGTTAAATATATTGCTTCATAATGGCTCTGGTTATCAGTTTAATTTCCTTCTGTTTATTTTATTGAGCAGTTTCCTCCTATTCACTCCAATGTCTGCTGCTCAATGTCTGCAGCATGCCACCGTGCCAGTTTTCTGTTCAAAACACTCCAATAGCTCAAAGGAGACACAACCCAAATCTAGGCACAGCTTCTCCGCCTTATGTGACAGTTCTGAGTTATAAAACTGGAGGCATTAAATGATTTACAAGTCTGTCTTACTTTTCTGATGCTTTTTAATATGGGAGCTGAGCCAGTAATGTAGTCTAAAGAAGTGCACAAATACATTTTAGTAGCTCAGTCAATGCTAATAAAATTACTAGACATTAACCATTTGCCCTCAGTAAGATTTTACCCACTTCACGACGAGGGCATTTGGCACTGCGCTACTTTAACTGGAAATTGCGTGGTCATGCAACGCATGAACGTATGAAATGAAATTTATATAATTTTTTCCCCACAAATAGATCTTTCTTTTGTTGTTATTTGATCATCACTGAAAAAAGACCAAACGTTTTGGGGAAAAAAACTATATTTTTTATTTTCTGCTATAAAACATAACCAATGAAAAAAATGTTTTGTAAAATTGCATTTCATCATACATTTAGGCTAAAATGTATTCTGCTACATGTCTTTGGTAAAAAAAAATTCCAATAACTATATTAATTGGTTTTTGTGAAAGTCATAGCGTCTACAAATGATGGTGTGCATGTGTGTGTGTGTGTGTGTGTGTGTGTATATATATATATATATATATATATATATATATATATACAGTTGCAAGAAAAAGTATGTGAACCCCTTGGGATTATGTGGAGTTTTGCATGAATTGGGCATAAAATGTGCTCTGAACGTCATCTAAGTCACAACAATAGAAGAGCACAGTCTGCTGAACATAATACTACACAAACATTAGATGTTGCCATGGTTTAATTGCACATAACTTGTAAACATTTACAGTGCAGAGAGGAAAAAGTATGTGAACCTTTGGACTTAATAACTGGTTGACCCTCCTTTGGCAGCAATAACCTCAACCAAACGTTTCCTGTAGTTGCAGATCAGACCTGCACAACGATCTGGAGTAATTTTGGACCACTCCTCTTCACAAAACTGTTTCAGTGTAGCAATATTCTTGGGATGTCTGGTGTGAATCGCTCTCTTAAGGTCATGCCACAGCATTTCAATCAGGTTGAGGTCAGGACTCTGACTGGGCCACTCCAGAAGGCGTATTCTGTGCTGTTGCAGCCATTGTTTTGTTGAATTACTTGTATGCTTTGGGTCATTGTCCTGTTGCATCACCCATCCTCTGCGGAGCTTCAGTTGGCGGACAGATGGTCATACGTTTTCCTGCAAAATGTCTTAATAAACTCTGGAATTCATTTTCCCATCAATGACAACAATCCGTCCAGGCCCTGAGGCAGCAAAGCAGCCCCAAACCATGATGCTCCCTCCGCCATGTTTTACAGTGGGAATGAGGTTTTGATGTTGGTGTGCTGTGCCTTTTTTTCTCCACACATAGTGTTGTGTGTTCTTCCCAAACAACTCAATCTTGGTTTCATATGTTCACAGTATATTTTGCCAGTAGTGCTGTGGAACATCCAGGTGCTCTTTTGCAAACTTCAAACGTGCTGCAATATTCTTTTTGGACAGCAATGGCTTCCTCCGTGGTGTCCTCCCATGTACTCCATTCTTGTTTAATGTTTTCTTTATTGTAGATGTGTCAACAAAAATGTTAGCATGTGCCAGAGATTTCTGTAGGTCTTTAGCTGACACTCTGGGATTCTTCTTTACCTCATGCAGCATTCTGCGCTGTGCTCTTACAGTCATTTTTACAGGACGACCACGCCTAGGGAGAGTAGCAACAGTGCTAAACTTTCTCCATTTGTAGACAGTCTGCCTTACCGTGGACACATGAACATCAAGGCTTTTGGAGATACTTTTGTAACCCTTTCCAGCTTCATGCAAGTCAACAATTCTTGATCGTAGGTCTTCTGAGAGCTCTTTTCTGCGAGGCATGGTTCACATCAGACAGTGCTTCTTGAAACCAGTAAACCCAAAACAGGTGTGTGTTGTTTTTTAAGGGCAGGACATCTGTCAGCAACACATCCAATATCATCACACTGATTGGAGTCAAGGTTGGCTCACTCCTGGCTCCAATTAGCTCTGGGAGAAGTCATTAAGCTAGGGCCTCACATACTTTTTCCTCCCTGCAGTGTGAATGTTTACATGTTATGTGCAATTAAACCATGGCAACATCTAATGTTTGTGTAGTATTATGTTCAGCAGACTGTGTTCTTCTATTGTTGTGACTTAGATGACGTTCAGAGCACATTTTATGCCCAATTCATGCAAAACTCCACGTAATCCCAAGGGGTTCACATACTTTTTCTTGCAACTGTGTATATGTATATATTCAGGGGCGGACTCACCATTTGGAAACTCGGGCACTGCCCGAAGGCCCGGGGTCAGTAGGGGGCCCCATGAGATGCCCCTGGTACCTTTTTCATAGGCTTTTTTGAGTTTGGGCAAGGACACAGGGGCCCCATGATCCGCTATTGCCCGGGGGCCCCATGAGTTGTCAATCCACCCCTGAATATATTGGAATTTGTATTTATTTTTTTTAATACTAGTGATGGCAGTGATCAGCAACTTATAATAGGCTGGCAATCTGCTAGTAACTGATACTTTGTGGGATCTTATTAACTGACACTGACATCACCAGTGACACTAATACAGTGATCAGTGCTATTAATATATACTGACATTGTACTAATGATACTAACTGGGAAGGGGTTAACATTTAAGGGCAATCAAAGGGTTATCTGTTTTTCTAACAATGTGTAATGTGTTTACTGTGTGCTGTTTTCAGTAAGCAATGTTCCTGTTTTTATTCCCTGCTTTACAGGGAGGCAAAACCAGCACATTGCCGCTGTCAGTAGAAAGCTCTGTGTTGTTTACCAACACAGAGATTTCTCCTGTCATTTGGTCCTCCCATCAGCAGCATGTGCTGAAGTCAATGACAGCACTGCCAGGGCAGCGCGCACCCCTACCTGGAAGTTTGAAATCACGCACAAGTACATGATCCATCACAGTGGGCCCGCACTGTACATGCACACTGGTGTTTGGGATAATATCACCTAAAAGACTATACAGTTTAAAAACTCTGGTTCTGTTTATTAAAAGACATATATTTAATTAAAATCTAAAGCTGGCCACACATGGGTCTATTTTTTTTCCGTTAAACCAGCAGGTTGATCTCTAAAACTGCCCCAATTTCCTCATCCCCACATTTGAGGTGAATGTGGGAATCCATCCCACTGCATCATTGTAGAGACATTGGAGACCCCCTCGCTGTCAGAATACACAGATCTGAGCTGCAGCCTTTTACCTGCAGTGATGATTGAGCGAGAACACGCTGACAGAGCGATTGAACAGAAGTCGATTGGTAGGTTGACTTCTATTTAACCACAATGGCCACATGTGGATCAAATTTTGATCAAGCAATTTTGATCCATGTATGCCCAGCTTAGCTTAACACTTCGAGTATACCCTCTTACTTTTTTCTCCACTCTCCCTTTTTATTTCTCCACCCTCCCTTTTCCTTTGCCTCTTCCCTCTCCTTTCCTCCTTACCTTCCCTGGCCCGCAATCGCTTCTCTTAGTTCCCTCCATATCTTCCCCCTCCCCATGCCCCCACTCCTTTCTCTGTTTCTTTTCTGATCCTATTGTGACAGACCCAACCCAAACAGGGGCTTTTGGAGGGGACTGCAGGCTAGCCTCTTGACTACTGACCATGGGCCCTGGCATCTGAGGGGGCTCTATTCTTTGGGAGGTGTGTGCCGGGGGGACCTTCAGATTCAAGTCCATGTGTCCCCAAAACACACATGTATTCTGGTCCTCCAGTTCTCAGATACAATATGGGGTCTCTGTGCCCAAACTAGCATCGACTGCTTCAACCCCCCCCTCCTAGACTCTGACTTTGAACAGATGTTAATATCAGCTCAAATCAACCTGATGCTGAAGTCTCGTGCTATAATCTGTTTATTAAGGTCTGATGTGTTAATTGAGTTAATTGAGCCACCTATTGTTTTTGTTGGCTGGCTAGTCCTCCTCCTGGTGGTTCCTACGTGATGGGATTAGTCTGGTGTCAATTTGACCTTGTTACCAATTCAGTGTGGGATGTTTATCCCAGTGTGTAATGTTCATTGTTATTGTTCATGTGGTGACTGCCCTTATTTCCAAAGTGTATAAAAACCTGTATTTCTGTTCAGTAAACAGTTCCAGTTGCACCTAAGATAGTGTTGTCTAGTCTATGGGTGCAATGCCCAGCTATAATAACTTGGTCCTGTTTCTTAGTGGCGAGGAAGCAGGTCTCTGACAAAAGTACCCAAACGGGGTGCCAGGCAGTGATAATGTTAGCTTGTGTCCACTGGCCAGGGAGCTTTAGAAAAGAGGCTTAGGGGACCCGTCACATAGCATGGAGGAAGCCTGCCCATGTCTGGAAGTTGTTCCCAAAAAAAGGCAGGTAGAAGACAAGGGACTAGCCATCAGCATTGCCTGTGGCCACTCTCCAACTGATCTCTTCCCCATTACTGACTTACACGTAACCTAACATGTAAAACGTAAAATAAAACATTTAACCATTGCCCTTAAAGTGGTTATATACCCAGTGAAGTGACTTGCCTCTAGTCATACACAGAGATAAAAGAAATCCTCTTACGTAAGTTGTACCTGTCTATCTGTGGTATTCTTTTCTCTACATCCATTCAAAGTGCTGAATTTATTAAGGTTATCAGAGTTCAGAAAAAAGGGGGCGGAGAGCTGAAAATACACTCTGCAGAGCTCAGTGAGGAAAGTTCTGAGGCATGATTGGAGGGAACGGACCCCCACCCCCCCTTCACACAGCACACAGGGACAGAGCTGAGGCTGTCAATCTCTTAATAATTGCCGTTCTTTACCAGCCTATGTGCAAATTCATATACATCCTATTTCTTATATTTTTCAAAACAAATTCCCGCCACTATACAGAAGTAATTGAATTTACATCAAATAAATGTGTGTCAATTAAATGTGAAAAGTTCCATCAACAGTCCAACATCCATTTGAAAATGTCTTCCTATGCAGAATATACTTCAATGTGTTAGTAATTGTTCCGACACCTCTTGTGCTCAAAAAATTATATTCAAAAATGGTGACAGATCCCCTCCACCAGATATGCTCTCACCTGATTTATATGACCAAACCGCTAGGTGAGGTCATATATCGCTTGAGTGCCTCTATTAGGACTGGTGCTTATTTCCGGTTTGGATGAGTTTGCACTTCTAAATAATTCCACCTTTCCACCTTCTCCTTAACGATCCTCCCCCATCACCATTTTTCTCTTGTTGTCAGGAAAACGTGTCAGATGTGATTCATGCTGATAGTAGAGGAACAAAGTAGCAGACAGAAATGATACTCAGTGCTCTTAATTGACAAGTACACACTATAGAGGGATATGCTTTGTTCGTATTTCATGTCTGAAGTGTACAACCACTTTAATCAAACACTTAATATAAACTCCTGGCAATTAATCGTAATCTCTGACCTTTAACCTAAACCCTAAAACTTAACCTAAGAGTTAAAATAAATATACCTCCTTAGCCTGGGTTCACATTTGTGCGTTGCAGCATATTGCATATGATTCGCACAGGAACCGTACCCCATTACTGTGCAAGTCAATTCTGTGCGGTGCGATTTGAGCCATACATTTTGTATGGCTCAATTCATACCGCATCCGCACCAAAAAAGTGCAGGACCCTTTTTTTGGTCCGCACTAGAATCTGATCACATGGGTATTCACACCCATGTGATCCAATTCTGCACTTTGCACCATGTTTTGCAGACCAATTTCGGGGTGTTGTTAACTTAACATACACACACCCGCAGCGGTTCGCATGAACGGGGTGCAACTGATGCGCTGCGAAATTTGCAGCGGTGTCTGTGCGATTTCTGCACCACATCACAGTGTGAACACAGGCTAAATTCTAACTCTTAACTCTCTCACCACACATGCCCCTCAGATGGACCTTTACCTGGAAAGCCTGATGGGAAGGGGATATGGTTTATAGTCTGCCTCCCTCCACCCAGGACAGACATACTCCATTGATTGGGCACTATAGAATAATCATACAGTCTACCTCACAAACATTCTTCACTACGCAACTAAGTCCTGGTTCCCACTGATGCGACTTGTGCTTGAATGGTCAAATCAATGATCAGCAATGGAACTGTTCTAATTTGAAAAGTAGTTCCTGTACTGCTTTTGCCAATTTCGCACAGATGTCTGCAAGTCGTGCCCAAAATCGTACTGACATGTGATTCTAAAATTGTGCAACAAGTGAAGACACGTGATTTGTAATTTGCATGCAGTTTGAATGGGGGCTAAATCCAGTTTCTTGTATAACTTGTTAATTTTTGTAATATGTTAAAAAACCCTCTAGCCTTTGACCATACCTCTAACACAAATCTAACCCTTAACCTAATCCCCAACTTTAATTTTACCTCTAAACATGTGTACTAGTCTTAGAAATCCCCTGAACTATCAGTGCTGAAATATAGTCACAAGACAAAAATTGCCAGGGCTGAGGTCTCAGGGCTAAAAGGCGCTGGTCCCCATTTTGTATTGTATTTTCTTCTTATTTATTATGTATTTGTAATGGATTAGAGTAACTGTATTCTACATTCCACAGGAAATGGAAAAAGTTTTAGGATCTCGAACTGTGGCCTACCTAAACGTGGATATTGCTGTGGAAGGTAATCAAGGGAGGGTAAAAGACATAATTTTACTTTCTGTAAAATGATTTTATCAAACACAATAAACAATGTAACTTGATCAATTTTTAACTGTCTGCATAATCCAAGGTGAAGGAATAGGAATGTTAGCAGCATATTTTTTTCACTGGCTGTTAGATACTGCATACAGACATGGAGACTAGGTGAGTCAAGTATGTTTGACACCAAAGATTTTAAGTCTACTTATATAACAAGGAAGGTAATGTCTATGTGACTCATTTCCGTGGAGTGCAGTCAGGGTCGTGGATAAGGGGGTACCACCAGTCCTCCTGTATGGGGCCCAGACCAGCAGGGGGCCCAGGCAGCTGGGTGAATTGGATTTGGGCAGAGGGGTGATTGGCATGGCGGGGGGTAATTATTGGAACCTACCCCCTGTATGGCTCTCTCTGCAGCAGCTGATAGCTGGCTTCTTCTCCTCTCCCTCCCGCTGGCTTTCAGCTGCTGCAGAGAGAGCAATACAGGGAATTGGTTCCAGTAATTGCCCTCCAGCACTGCACCCACCACCCTCCCTGTGCACCATATGTTCCCCCCTGCTGCTCAGGCCTGCCTTTGTGCCCCCACAGTGCTGCCAGCTTTCGTCCTCTTCCTCCCACTGGCAAGTGCAAGCACACAATAGGATCCTTGAGGATAGAGCATGGGGGAATGTTCTGGTAAAAATGTCACATTTACCAGCCCCTTCCATTCCTGAATGAACACAATGAGTGATTGGTACATATCACTCGCTGTATTCATTCATAACTGTAAACTGTTTTTCTTTTTTTTTTTTTTTCTTGGGAGGAGGGCTGTCAGGTTAGCTGTATGAGGCCCCGTGGTTTCAAACAGCAGCCCTGACTGCAGGGTCTATTTGTATCAGTTCCTCTTTTTATTACAACATATTACTGAGGCAGCAAAAGCTAATCTGGCCATACATCAGTAGAATGTTGTATGAACATATCGGAATGTTCATTTCATTTTCATTGTTATAGCAAGGTTTTATTGTTTCATAATGATGGCTAGGGAAACCGCATCCAAGGTGTTCAAACTTTTGCAGCTGTGTTTGGTTACTATTCAAAATATCTAAATCTCTCCATTACACCCTCCAAAAATGTTATTATTATTATACAGGATTTATATAGAGCCAACAGTTTATGCAGCGCTCTACAACATAAGGGCACCAGTACAATTACAATACAAATTGAAACAGGAGGATTCAGAGGGCCCTGCTCATTAGAGCTAAGAGGGAGGGTCGAGAGATACAAAAGGTAATACTGTGGGGGATGGGCTGATGGACAAAACACATGTACAGTTGTTAGGTGGGCTGAAGAGATGAGTTTTCAGGGATCGTCTAAAAGTGGACAGAGGCGGAGATAGTCGGACACGTTTGGGAAGGGAGTTCCAGAGGATGGGAGTAGCTCTGGAGAAATCCTGGAGGCGAACACGGGAGGAGGCTACCAGGGAACTAGAGAGCAGGAGGTCTTGGGGGGGTTATACCTTATTTTAAATCCTATATTCTAAAAAAGTAACAAGTCAAATATTAAATCCATACAATATTAGTGAGTTTGGTGTCAATTCACTAAGAGTTAAATATCGCATGCACTATTCTTTAAAAACGTGTCTTAGTGAATGCGTTAAATATTCTATTTTGCGATTCTTTTTTTTTTTTAAGCACTTCATTTTGTATTTTTTATGTTGTTTTATCTCAATTAATCACAGGCTATAACACTTTACCAGAGTGAGATCATTAAGAAATGTGAAACTATGAAAACGTTCTTAGTGGGTCTTCATTCTGGGAATGATGTCCCTCCTGTAGTGGTACAAATAATTTACATTCCTGAACTGACAATATTACATTTCCCCTCTGTTATTTTCTACATTGCTAAAATATGAAATGCCTATGAGACAAAGAACTTTTTGTTCGGTGAACTGACTTGAAATATTGCATTTTAAAAGTGATTTGTCATTTGGCTAAATGGTTAGCACTTCCACCTGGCAGTACTAGGGTCATTGGTTCAAATCCCAATCAAAGCACTACCTGCCTTGAGTTTGTATGTTGTGCCTGTGTGGGTTTCCTCTGGGTACTTTGGTTTCCTCCCACATTTCAAAGACATGCTGGTAGGTTAGTTGGTTCCTGTCTAAATTGGCCGTAGTATATGTATGAGTGTGAGTTAGGAACCTTAGATTGTATGCTCCTTGAGCCTTAGGTCACACTTCTGCGATGCAGAACATTGCATGTGATTCACACAGGAACTGTACCACATTCCTGTGCAAATCACATGCAAATTAGGTGAGGTGCAATTTGAGCCACACATTTTGTATAGCTCAAATCGCACCGCATACGCACCAAAAAGGTGCAGGACCCTTTTTTTGTCTGCACTAGAAATGGATCGCATGGGTATTCACACCCATGCGATCCGATTATGCACATTGTTTTGTGAAATGATTTTGGGATGTTGTTAACCACATCCCTGCCACCCTATAGCAGATTTACTGCTACAGGACGCAGGGGTGCACAAAATCACATATATATATATATATATACGTTTGATTTTTCATTTCTGGGTAGGGGGTGTGCGCTGCCAATCGTGGCTGCGGCTGTCAATCACTGGGCTGGCTCCCGTTGATTACTGAGGATCTCTGATGGGGAGGAGGGCTGCTTTGTTTACTAACAGTCCTCTTCCCTGTTGGCTCTGGCACAGCACAGCCATCCAGAGCAGTGTGCTTACAGTGAAGCACCAACACACCATCCCCCAGTAAAACACTCCCAGTACACAGTTAAACCTTTGATCACCCCCGATATTAACCTCTTCCTCCCCAGTGCCATTAGTACAGTGCCAGTACTTTTTTTTTTTTCTTAGCACTGATCACTGTATTTGTGTCACTGGGGATGTCAGTGACACCAAGTCAGTTCCCCCCAGTGTCAGAATGCCTGCTGCGGTCCCGCTGATCGCTGCCATTATCAAACGCAATAACTTTCATGTAAACTAATTAACCAATAGCCGCTCGGCCAATAGCCGTTTGGCGGCCAGCAAAATGCTGTAGATTTCCGGGTGGACATGATTTCCTCCCGGGCATGCGCAGTTTATGCGCTTGCAGAGCCGCGCAGCGGCGCGATCTGTCACCGGCCGTGTACCTCGGACACGGCCGATGACAGATCTGAGTACCCCGTTGCCGGTACCATGTGACCTGCTGTGACCAATCACAGCAGGTCACATGACAGTTGTATACATTGGATGGCTTCATTCATGCCATCCATTGTATACTAGTGTCTAGCTGTGAATGGTCACAGCGATCACATGTACATGTCATGTGATTAGCCGTGGCCAAATCACAGCTAAGCACAAAAAAAAAAACCCTGAATGAATCGATGTCATTCAGGTAAATGCTTGCTTATAGCAAAGTAATTCTTTGCTATAAGCAAATTGTGTAAAAAAAAAAACAATGGTTACTATGGTAACATTGTACTACTTTGGACATAGTGAAATATGAAACACAAAATCTAAAAAAAAAGAAAAAAATGTAATAAAAAATTAAAAATAATAAAAAAATAAATAAATATATATATATATATTTTTTTCATACTGTCACCAGTCAGTGTCCCTGATCACCGCCATGCCAGTTATATGATGACGCTGTACTGCACTGGTGACAGTATGTAAAAAAAAAAAAGTGAAAATTATTTTTTTAATTTTTTCATTTTCTGAAAAATTCTGACAAAAAATACAACTTCAAAAAACTCGCCATGCCTCTTATGAAATACGTCGGACTGTCTACTTTGCAAAAAGGGGTCATTTGGGGGATATCTGTACTGTTCTGACATTCTTGGACCTCAAGATATTAGATTGGCTGTCAGTACTTCAGGATTGATCAATATTCAGATCTATACCATAGTTTGTGAGCTCTATAACTTTCCTACAAACTAAAAAATACACCCTATTTTGGGTTATTTTCACCAAAGACATGTAGTAGAATACATCTCGGCCTAAATTTATGAAGAACAATTATTTATTTGCAAACTTTTACAACAGAAACAAAAAAAGGTTTTGGTCTTTTTTTGTTAATTTAACAAAAAATAAAAACCCCAGCGGTGATTAAATACCACCAAAAGAAAGCTCTAGTTGTGTGAAGAAAATGATAAAATTTTAGTTTAGGTACAATGTTGTATGACCGCGCAATTGTCATTCAAAGGGAAGTGTGAGAGCGCTGAAACCTGAAAAATGGCCTGGGCAGGAAGGGGGTAAAAGTGCCCGGTATTGAATTGGTTAATTTACATGTATTAGGATTTTTTTTAGCAAAGACATGTAGCAGAATACATTTTGGCCTACATTTATGCCGAAATTTGATTTTTAAAATGCCTTTTACTGGACATGTTTAATAGCAAAAAGTTAAATACATTGTTTTTTTTTTTCTCAAAATTGTCGGACTTTTTTCTTTTACATAGCCCATAAAATTATAAAACCGCACAGGCGATCAAATACCACTGAAAAAAAGCTCAATTCGTGAGGGATAAAAGGACATAAATTTCATTTGGGTGCAGCATTGCATGATTGCGCAATTGTCAGTTAAAGTAAACCAGCGTCGGAGCACAAAAAATGGCCTGGTGAGGAAGGGGGGTAAATCCTCAGGAGGACAAGTGGTTAACATACACACCCACAGCGATTCACATGAACTGGGTGCGTTTATGATTTCTGTGCAGAATTTGCACAGAAACCGGTGCGAATTCTGCACTGCATCAGTGTAAACCCAGGCTGAGAGTTAGGGACTGATGTGAATATACAATATATATATGTGTGTGTTTGTATGTAAAATACTGCGTAAATTGACAGTTCTATATAAGTACCAATAAAATAATAATATTTTTTTCATATATTCCATTTTTTTTTAATAATGAATTGGCCTCCTAAATTATCTCATGCAAGAATGTATTCAAATTCAAATAGGCTATGACACCAACATTGCATGTGATAAATGTTAGTGAATTGAGCCCTTTGTGTTTTTCTGGAACAAAGCCATGTAGGATGGGATGCAATGAATTGACCAGGGGATACAATTGCATCCTACTTGCTGTTTCACATTGATCCTCTGTCAAGCGATTTCTTCCCCATTACCTTTGTTATGAATCTATTTACCAATAGTGCATCAGCCCTTGAAGGGCATATTAGTGTTTGTACGTTCTAATTTGTACAGATACACAAATGTAGATTAGCTGATATAATCACTGCGTCAGCTTTTTACTGCTAATGTAAAAGACTAAATCTGCATATGTATGTTCAGCTAATTTCTGACTCTTTTGTGCCCTTTATGCTATTCTTGGAAATATTGTTGGCATATATTTAAAATGCTGCAAGTTCAGCCAAAGTTGTGCTTGGAAAAGAGGAGAAAGTACTTGTAACTTTGTGAACGGGGAGGAAAAGTCAGTTTGGAAAAGTTAGATTATAAGGGTTGCTCTATACCTGAAAAGGGGGCGTAGAATCTATAGAATGTGAAGGGTAAACAGTATGTCCTGCCAAAATGTTTTTTTATTTTAGTTTTGTATAGAGTGGGGTGAAATTACAACCCCTGGAGCGATTCTACCGCTTTCTAAAATTCTGAGATTTCCCCTTTTACTAAAAGTAAGTGCTGAAAAATCTCCAGCAACCGCATGGACACTATTAACCACTTGCCTACCGGGCACTCATACCCCCTTCCTGCCCATTTTCAGCTTTCATCGCTGTCGCACTTTGAATGACAATTGCACAGTCATGCAACACTGTACCCATATGAAATTTTTATCATTTTGTTCACACATAGAGCTTTCTTTTGGTGGGGTTTAATCGCCACTGGGGTTTTTTTTGGATTATAAACCCAAAAAGAGTAAAAAAAAAAAGTTTTTCTTTATTTCTTCTATTAAATTTTGGTAATTTTTTTCCTTCGCTGATGAGGCTGCACTGATGGGCACTGATGAGGTGGCACAGATAGGCAGCACTGATAGGTGGCACTGATGAGGCAGCACTGGTGGCCATTAATGAGGAAGCACTGAAATGCTGCAATGATGGGCACTGATAGGCATCACTGATGAGGTGGCACAGATAGGCAGCACTGATAGGTGGCACAGATGAGGCAGCACTGGTGGCCATTAATGAGGAGGCACTGATGATGCGGCACTGATATGCAGCACTAATGGGCACTCGCTGGCAGCACTGATGGGTGGCACTGATGGGTGGCACTGATTATCAGTGCAGATGTCCTCTGTGATACTTGCTGGTTATTGGCAGTACTTTCCACATGCTGTGACAGTGCTGCCAAAAACCGGCAACTGTATTTATATTGTGATCTGCTGTGTCATTGGACACAGCTGATCATGTGGTAAAAGGCCGCTGTGATTGGCCTTTAACCTAGTCATGTGATCAGCTGTGTCCGTAGGACACAGCGATCACTGACAGCACTGGCTGCACGCTGCTGAGGGCGTGCAGAGGGGGGTGTGTTCTGGGAGGACGTCATATGACGCCCTTCCAGAACTGGACAACCACGCTGTAGCCGTCATTCGACTATAGCGCATTTGTAAAGTGGTTAAAATGTGCCTCTTTTATTTTGTAAAGTAGACGAAGGCTAGAAGGTTGTGTCAGATTTTTATTGCTCAGTAAAGAAATAGACAACATGCCGCATGTAGACATGTGCAGAACAAAAAAAAATTGTTTTGTTTCGAATTGATTGGTTAAGTTATTAATTTCGTTTTGTTTGCATTCGTAACAAAATTCATTTAGTTTCATTCAGTTTAGTTTTGTTTATTCATTTTTGACCAGATTCAAATTTTTCCAATGGATTAGAAGTTTTCTAATAAAAAATATTGAATCTAAAATATCAAATTGATCCGAATTTACTGTGAAGAATAGTTGGTTCTATTCGAAATTAGAATTTCGGAAGACGGTTATATTTTTCTGTTCTATTCTATTATGTTAATATTCTATTCTTCTATTTTCTGTTCTGTTAATTTGTATTCTATTTTTTTATTCTATTCTTTTCTATGCTGTTTCTTTATTTTCTATTGTTTTATTCTATTCTTTTTGAAACTTGAATTTTGTAAGACCACTATATTCTTTCTATTTTATTCTATTCTTTTCTATTCTATTTTTTCGATTCTACTCTTTTATTTTCAACTATGCTTTTCTATTTTTATTATTTTCTGTTTTACTCTATTCAATTCTGTTCTGTTTTACTTTGTTCTTTTCTATTCTATTCCTATATTTTCTATTCTATTTTATTCTATTCTGTTTTACTGTATTTTTTTCTATTCTGTTTTAATCTATTCTTTTCGAAATTCAAATTTCGGAAGACAGCTACATTCTTTCTATTTTTTTCTATTCTATTTTTTTTCTTTTCTATTCTTTTATTTTCTATTTTATTTTAAACTATTCTTTTCTGTTCTGTGTTGTTTTACTCCCTTCTATTCTGTTCTGTTTTACTCTGTTCTGTTCTATTCCTTTATTTTATATTCTATTTTATTCTATTCTGTTGTACTCTATTCTATTCTGTTTCATGCTGCTCTATTCTTTTTGAAACTCAAAGCTGGTTTTTGAAAGCTGGTTCACTCAGAATATCGTGCTCTTCTGCATGGAAACCAGTCAGCTTACAGGTTTTCTTGCTAAAGCTTAATTGAACAAGCTTAGCTTAGAAGCTGATTGGCTGAACTTTTACCTTAGTAAATCTCCCCCACATTGTCTTTGAAGGAAATCAACAATATTCAGCAATGTGTTTATATGTTGAATTTGTTTTCAAATTCGATTTCCTTTTTGAATTTGATTCAAATTCCATTAGAATTTTGGACAAAATTAAATTTAGTTGTTTCGGATTCATTTAAATTTGCTACTATTGTAGTTTGGAAGTTCAGATACATCCAAATCTCTGAATTAAAATTTGTACATTTTTGTTATTCAGAGTGCAACAAACTGCACATCTAGCCACATGTGAAATACATATTTGCGCATTATGAGCCCATTCTGTTTCTGAGGTTCACATGTGCCATGCTGCTTTTTTCTTTACAGGGCTACAATGTGTGTGTACAATCACAGTAAGCCACACACCCCTCGTTTTTGGTGAAAGGGTATGTAGCTGGATGGATTGGACGGCCACTAACTTTTTAATGCTGTTCGTGATCCTGTTGCAGATTTTCCCTCATGCCTGTCTTGTGAAACCCATGTCATTCTGACAGTAAGGAAGACTCAAATAGCAGCAAAAACTCAACAGATGTTCTCATCCTTCCCAAATCTTTCCAAAAACTAAAAAGAACAGTTTGGGCTGGGCATACATTTTAATTCGATAAAAAAACATATGAAAGAGCATTTTCATATAAAAAATGACTTTAAAGGAGCATTGAAGGAAATACAAATGGAAGTCATTTTGTAAAGCGCTGCGCAAAGTGTTGGCGCTATATAAATCCTGTATATTAATAATAATAATATAATAAAAATAAATGGGGGTAATCATAATGTGTTAGATCCAGCATTTCAGAAACTGTGAGTGGAGCAATAACATTAGCACAAAGCTTTCTATTTTATAAATGGGATTAGTAGTTGCAAATGGTGGTCCCATAGATTAAATTCATAAAATATTAGAGGTAGGAAGGAGAGAACTAACAATATCTCTATGCTCCAGGCGCTATTTTAGAAGAGCTAGATCTTGGAAATGACACATTGCATTTACCTCCTGCTGTCCTTACCATAGATAATTCATAGAACTCAAAGTAGAACTTAACTGTATCTGAGTGTCACAAACTGAAAATGCTATTTAATTCATTTTTAATATTCAAAGCAAACTCATCCATCCATGTTTCCATGCTTTATTTTGTCGAGAAATTACTTTGTAAAACACCCCCAAGGGCAGATGATGCATTTAGCATACAGTATACTTCCTGAAATTCATCTGAAGACTCCTGGAATGTATGACGTCATTTTAGCCTTGGCCAGAAACCAGGAAGCAACTGCAGAATAAATAAAAAAATAAAGCAGTAAATAAATAGGAAGGTATATTATATTTACTTAAGGCAGGCAGCATACAGATTAAAAAACTGTTTAAAAAAATTAAAGGAACACTTTTTTAATCAGAGAATAGCATCAAGTCAATTAAACTCCTGGGATATTGATCTGGTCAGTTCAGTAGCAGAGGGGGTTGTTAATCAGTTTCAACTGCTTTGGTGTTAATGATATTAGCAACAGGTGCATTAGATGGGCAACAAAACAGGAATGTTTTTACAGGTGGAGGCAACTGACATTTTTTTCCCTGCTTATCTTTTCTGACTGTTTTTTACTAGTTTGCATTTGACTAGGTTCAGTGTTACTACTGGTAGCAAGAGGCGATACGTGGAACCTACAGAGGTTGCACAGGCAGTCCAACTCCTCCAGTATGGCACATCAATACGTGCCATTGCCAGAAGGTTTGCTGTGTCTCCCAGCACAGTCTCAAGAGCATGGAGGAGATTCCAGGAGACAGGCAGTTACTCTAGGAGAGCTGGACAGGGCTGTAGAAGGCCCTTAACCCATCAGCAAGACCGGTATCTGCTCCTTTGTGCAAGGAGGAACAAGATGAGCACTGCCAGAGCCCTACAAAATGACCACCAGCAGGCCACTGGTGTGAGTGTCTCTGACCAAACAATCAGAAACAGACTTCATGAAGTGGCCTGAGGACCCGAGCAGGCGAGTGGAAATTTTGAGCCCTGAAAATTTTATGCTTTCCCTTTGATACACACTAGTGAGGAAGCATTAGGTCGGCCATAGACAGTTCCAATCTTGGGCAGTTCAGCAGAAAATGGCTGAGGTTCAAACCTTGTATGGGCAGGCTGAATGTACCATGTCTATAAAGAAAACAAAACCTCAGCGCCCAGGACTCTCCTATTAACCATACAAATCCCCGTGAGATGCTGCTGTGCACAGGTACAAAAAACCAAAAAACTTTTATCAATGAAAACCAGCGCAAACCCACATAATCAATTGCATTACTCAACTTAGAAAACCACTTTTGTGTTAATAAAAATATATATAATAAATTATATATAAATAAATTAATATAAAAATATTAAATTCATAAGTCCAGTGACTAAAAATCAAGTGACAAAAAAATCAAAAAATCCCAAAAAATATATATTTAACAGTCCCGTGACAAAAAAATCAAATAAATTATAATTTTCATTGGATTCTTCCGTGTTTCGCCCCACCCACAGGGCGTTATCAAGACGCATCTTGATAACGCCCTGTGGGTGGGGCGAAACGCGTTGACGCACTTCCGGTTGCCTGTTCCGTCGTCTGACGTCATTTCCGGTGAGTGGAGCGCACGCTGAGCGGTGCGTTCCAAGGGGCCATCTTAGCTTAGCAGATGAGTCTGTAGCTGAGGTCTGCCATCCTGCTGCATACGAGGCTGTGGGGTCTCTTAAAAAGTCGGTGTACTTGAAAAGTGAATCACTTTGGAAGAAAATTATTGTTGTTTTGAATAAAAGGTGGGTTATATCCCGCAAAAGAATGTGAGTGGTCTGGAGAGATTACTTTGAGGAGAAATTACTACGGTATCACGCTATGGTCTTTTCTTCTTCCTGATTTTCCTTGGGGGATTCGGTGAGAGGAGTAAGCAGAAGAGGTACCCAGACATAAGAAGAAACAGCATTTGGAGGTCTCACAAAAAGTAAAGGGGGTCCAGGAGCTCTTAATATTCCTGAAAGGCGTGTGACTCACTACTATCTGGTGAGTGCGGTTAATGTTGATTTCTGCACTGGTGGATGGTGAAGGGATCATAAACACGGAAGAATCCAATGAAAATTATAATTTATTTGATTTTTTTGTCACGGGACTGTTAAATATATTTTTTTTGGGATTTTTTGATTTTTTTGTCACTTGATTTTTAGTCACTGGATTTATGAATTTAATATTTTTATATTAATTTATTTATATATAATTTATTATATATATTTTTATTAACACAAAAGTGGTTTTCTAAGTTGAGTAATGCAATTGATTATGTGGGTTTGCGCTGGTTTTCATTGATAAAAGATGAATGTACCATGTCGATCAATCAACTTGAGTACAACCAGCCTGCTGGGTTTTGCATGCAATTACTGCTAGCAGCTGGTCCAGCCGCTAGCAATAATCGGTGTCTTCACCCTGCCGAGAAAAATACAATCGCTCGATGAGAGGGATTCCCCTGTCAACACTGTCTGTGGTTGCAGGAAAGAAATTGTCTTCATGTATGGAGTGCCTTAGGCTTCTTCTCTAGCAGTGGCCAGCATTGATGCAAATAGCGCACACTGTGCTGCCTTTATATGTTGCAATAGGACATAACAGGCAAGCTTGAACTCGGTTTATTTAAGAGATTTAAAATATGAAGTGACCTCATCTATTTAGCAAATCCTGCTGGAACTGTGTACGTTGTTAGATTGTTTTTCGTGTAGCATGTCTGAAGTGCTTGAAAGAAAAGATAATAAATCCTAAGCCTCTAATTCCATATTACCATAACTTTATCTTCTTAACATTTCGGATGTGTTTTTCTTGGTTGTGACATTATTTGTTTTAGTGAAAACACTTCTTGATTCATGATTACATCTCTTCCTTGCAGGAAATTCCACCCTCCGTGCACTTGCTACTCCCATCCTGCATAAACTTCTGTTTGCTGCGGCCAGAAAGGTACATCCATCACCAGCCAGTACAATAGTCACTGGGCTGTATTATACTATAGACTTTTTCCTTGCCAAATCGGTGATTCTCCACGTCAGTACTTAACAATGTCTCTGTGAGTATAGTTGCAGACTATTTATAATATCAAAGACCATACACAGGATCCATTCCTTATTAGGACTCTGGTCCACGGGAACTGGGGGTCCAAGTAAACTGCTAGGACGTGTGTCATGTACACAGTCCTATGACCTTCTTGCGTTATGTGTGTAGACTAACGAACATCTTGATGCTGATGGGACTTGGTAAACATGTTACATATTTAATTTGGGACAGAAGGATGACTGTATTAGGACTCATTACCATTGATGATTTTATTTCTTTGCTGCCCTTTCTGGCTGAGCTGCAAACTTTTCTGCTGGGCAGGAACATACTTTATCCTGCCAAATCTGAATGCCAGATGACATAATTGCTGAAGCAGTATGAGGACATTGTAGTCCAGTTCCTGCAAGGCTGTTTTTATTTTTTCAGTTTGGAAGGATCCATAATTGCTCCCACTCATGGTGCAGGTGGTCGATTATCCTTCTTTACCTAGGTTCACACCTAAGCGTTTTCCGCAGTACAGTCCATTTAAACATAATTTCCTATGGGACATGTTCACATCTCAGCATTTTCACCTGGTGCATTTTTTGGAAAGGGTCAGGGACTTTTTTTGAACGCATAGTTGCTTTTTTGGTTCTATTGACTTCAATGGAAATGCTGCAGAAAAGTATGTGATGTGTTTTTTGCCGTGTTTTTGATTCAGTTTGCGTTTTTAAATCTGCCTAGCATCACATACTTTTCTCCCCAAAAAAAAACGCAACATGCAATGCAGAAACTGATCAAACGCAAACTGCATAGATGTGAACCTAGTCTTAATCCCCATCACAATTGACCCTCCTTAAAGCGGAGCTCCACCCAAAAGGGGAAGTTCTGCTTTAAGTCTTTGTCCCCCACTCCCCATTAAGGATTGGCACCTTTGGGGAGCTGGTACCTGAATTTGCCAAGTACCCGCTCCCACATCTGCTGCAATCGCCTGAGGCGATCGGAAGCGGGAGTTATCCCCCCCACCCCCCTGTAGTTATTCTGGGACACGTGACAGGTCCCAGAAGACTACGGGGCCATTCACAAAGACCAGCACTTCTCGCGCATGTGCATTGGGCACCTGGCTGTAAAGAAGCAAGCTGTCACAGCCGGGTGCCCACACTGATGCCGGTGCCAGGGAGAGAAGACGGCGGGTGAAATCAGCCGTGGTGAAGACACCGCTGGACCGAGGGACAGGTAAGTGACTGTATTTTAAAAGTCAGGAGTTACAGTTTTTGTAGCTACTGACTTTTATTTTATTTTTTTTACAGCTGCAACTCCGCTTTAAGTACACCTAAAATGTGCTGAAATTCCAGAAAACCATCACAGTAGCTATGTAGTCTTCTACCATGTATGCCTGTGATAGGTCAACTATTGCATTTGGGATTCACTGAAACTTGTTGTATCACTGCCATGCTTAAGGCAGTATTAAATCCAAAGCCAAACATGTATTATATTGCATCTTACCAATCATTAGATGTGGTGGCTGCGTTAGTTTTCTATTCTTTGATTTTTGTTTCCCCTCTTTTTTTCACTTGGTGATCTGGCCAGTAACACACCTCCTGTATTAGCGGGACACCACTCTGGATGAATGGGCACAGGGGGTACTGCAGAAAGCAGCATTGTCAGTCTGGAGGAAGGAGAATGTTGCATGTATTAGTTGATTAAATACAGTAACAATTTGAAGCCAAAATCCAGCTCAAGCTTTATAATCAGTTGCAGCAAAACAGTTGTTTTCCTTTTGGGATAAAGCTTTTTCATGAATAAATAAAAGCTAGTAATTTTAATCACCACTGCCAGTATTAAGCGGTGTGTCTCATTCATGTAAATTGATACATACTGCTGGAGAGCTTGAGCTTGTGAAAAATTTGTAAAAAACAACAAATCTGGATCACTAGATGAAAATAGAAACCTGAAAGCCTAACAAGGAAACTAATGCGGCCACCACATCTAAGAACTGGTAAGCTGCAATATAATGTTTGCTTTTGGGTTTAATACCGCTTTATTTCACTTAATGTTGCTTCTTAATTCCACTTTTACATTGTACAAATACAGTATATATAGGTGTATATATAGTGTATTTAT
Source organism: Staurois parvus (assembly GCF_062004578.1). Classification (NCBI taxonomy): domain Eukaryota; kingdom Metazoa; phylum Chordata; class Amphibia; order Anura; family Ranidae; genus Staurois; species Staurois parvus. Next base: position 5,906,798 of record NW_028318033.1, on the reverse strand, counting down.
ATTCTGAGGTAGATAAAATTCACAACCAATATTGTTCTATCACATACATACAGGAACACTGTGGTTAGTTGACATTCTTTACATTGTGGTCAAGTGAAAATGCAATGTAATGCCATGTCTTATTGATCATTTCATCATAAGCTGTAGACTTCTGGAGGATCCTATGCCATCAGGTTAAATATAAAATTCTCATCTGGGCATAATAGGAACTATATAAGCATAATGGGGCAATATAATTAATATTATGTGTAGAGCTGATTATTTTTATGTGCTGACTCAAAATATTAATTTAAAGTGATTTTAAAGTCTGGCTTATTTTTATTAAATTAACAAATAACATGCTTACTTACCTGCTCGGTGTAATGGTTTTGCACAGAGCAGCCCTGGTCCTACTCTTCTGGGGTCCCCCATTGGCATTCCGGGCTCGTCAACTTCTCTGTGTGCAACTTTAGCAAACAAATTGCTATGGGGGCACACAGTCTCCCGAACTGTGTGTCTATGGAGCCACACTCCATAGACGCACACAGTGTGGCTCAGCCCTGCCCCCAGTCCCTACTCACAGCATTTATTGACAGCAAGCAAAGCCCAAGTCTCTGTGAGAAGAGGAAGAGAAGGGAGAGAAGAGTGCAGCCAGGCACAGTGCTGGATCGCTGACAGGCTCAGGTATATGTTTGGGGGTGGGCAGAGGGAAAAAGTTAGTGGGGTGGTTTTTACATTAATGAAGGCAATGCATTAAGGTAAAAAACACCTAGCCTTTAGAACCACCATATAGTGTATAAAAATGGAGTTACCTTTTAACACCCATATATACAAAATTAGTTTGCTTACAGACCAGTGTGCAAACAATATGAATTCATGATGCATATATCACTGAAAGTGATAAGTAAAGAGTAAAGCTGGCCACAGATGAATTTTATTTTTTCAACCAGTGGGATGATCAAAAAAGAAAAAAAATGGATTTTCCCATCCATACAGTATAAGTGAGGTGGATGGAGGAATCCTCCTCACTGTGCTATTGTATTGGGACAGTGGGACTCCTCATCTGTCAGAATACACTGATCAGTGCTGCAGCTGATTGGCTGATGTGCAGATAAAATTAAAATTTTGCAACAATCCCATTTGAAAGAATCCAATCATTAGATCAACTTTTCTTGAGCGGGAATGGCCATAGATGGATCCAAATTAGACCAGTCCTTGCTGAACCAGCCAATTTTCAGTCCATCTATGGCCAACTTAAGCTTTCAATTTACAAGACCATTAATGTACTTATTTACTCCATTCCCACCTAAAAGCAACAAGAAGTAGATGAGCCCCATTAATTAGTTAGGCCTTCAGACATGTTTGTAAGCAACATGGTTGTGGTGTATGTGGCAATTTATATGAATTCCTGGGAAGACTTCATGCCTTTTTTCATATATTATATTTGTTCTGCTGTACACAATTCTTCTATCAAGAGGTAATAGTCTGTGTGACAGCACTCAGCTCTCCCAGTATGAAAACACAAATAGAAATAAAAAAAAAATAGTCACATTAATGCTCCATTGGGATTTCTATACACATTACACACATGGAACTGGATATGTAAGTATTCTTTTTTTACAGGGTGACTCAAGTTATAGTTATTGCATTGCAGCAAAAAAAAAATTAACCTACACTCACCAGCAACTTTATTAGGTACACCTGTTCAATTGTTCAACTGTTCAACCTCTTCAGGGAAGCCTACCCCACCCCCTGCTAATTGCCGACTTCCTCCACTCTTCCTACCACTCCATCCCCCACAGCTATTTCCTCCTGTACCATTATCCCCTCCCTCCTAGATTGTAAGCTCCAAGGAGCAGGGCCCTCGAACCCCTCGTGTATCACATTGTATTGTTATTGTACTGTTGCATGTACTGTCTCCCATTGTAATGTACAGCGCTGAGCGAACTGTTGGCGCTTTATAAATACCGTATCATAATAATAATAATTGCTTGGTAACAAATTGCTAATCAGCCAATCACATGGCAGCAAGGCAGTGCATTTAGGCATCTAGATTTGGTGACGATGACTTGCTGAAGTTAAAACCGAGCATCAGAATGTGGAAGAAGGGGAATATACAGTAAGTGCCTTTGAACATGGCATGGTTGTTGGTGCCAGGCTGTTGGTGTTGGTCTCAGTAATCCAAAAACTGCTGATCTACTGGGATTTTCACACACAACCACCTCTACGGTTTACAGAGACTGGTCAAAAATAGAGAAAATATCCAGTGAGAGGCAGTTGTGTGGAAGAAAATGCCTTGGTGACGTCAGAGGAGAATGGGCAGACTGGTTTGAGATGATAGAAAGGCAACAGTAACTCAAATAACCACTCGTTACAACCAAGATATGCAGAAAACCATCTCTGAACATGTTGAACCTTGAAGCAAATGGGCAACAGCAGCAGAAGACCACACCAGGTGCCACTCCTGTCAGCTAAGAACAGGAAAAGAAGGTTACAATTTACACAAGCTCATTGGACAACAGAAGATTAGAAAAATGTTGCCTGGTCTGAGTCTCGATTTTAGCTTCAACATTCAGATGGTATGGCCAGAATTTGGCGTAAAGAACATGAAAGCATGGATCCAAACTGCCTTGCATTAATGGTTCAGGCTGGTGGTAGTGGTGCAATGGTGTGGGAGATATTTTCTTGGCACTAGCAATGTGTACCCAATAAAATGTCCGGTGAGTGTATATTCACATCTTTTTCTGTTATGTGGTATCATTACACTGAGGTGCATTTTATGTTCATTTTTCATTTGTTATTTTTTAGCACACCAAATTAAAACACATATGTGAAGTAAGCCCAAGCCATTGTTTTGAGTCACTGTCCTCTATTACTGTTTGTAAATCATTTAATGTATTCATAATTAAACTATGAATGTTCTGTCCTTGCTACATGTTTCCCTTTGTGTTACTCTACATCTAGCTAAACCCTCCTATTCTGCAATAAGCCAGACTTAATGTAATCTTGAAGCTTTATTAACAAAACATGGTGGGTTAAACGATTAGGAAAAAAACAGATGAGACATACAAACAATCAATGTGGGAAATAATTAGGCTGTGGTTGGCAACAAGTCCATGCTCACCAGCGATGCTACTTGTAGGGGATATAAGTTCAGTCCACAACAGGGCAAATGAGCTCCCAAGATGCACCTGCTTTCTTTTCTTAGAATGAAAGATGATGGGAGTTTTTAATAACTAAATAGATAATGGTTTCTGCAAAACAGTAAATTTACTCCAGGCTCCAGTTAGTGTCCAATTCTTGCAGGCAGGACAGACTGTGAATTTTCCTGCTGGAGGCAGAACAATGAATGTGCTCTTTCATTGAATGTATCACATAGTTCTGATTATATCTGTGTTGAGATGATGCTTTGGCGGTCTACAATAATGGATATTAATTTAGTTAAGAAAAAAGTTTGTTTGGGTTTGTTCCAGTATACACAGTAATTGCTCTACAGCGAGATAGCTACTGTATGCGTACAACCATTGAGCTGGATTTTGTCTTATAATATTTTAATTATGCCTGCTAGGATAACAATATCAATTTCATTTTTTTAATTTCTGCTTATCATTTACGTATTTTACAAGACTGGTAAATTACTCTCTGAATGAAACGTGCTACACGCAGTATGTTCTAATATATTCAGAGTACAATAGCTGTTCATTATCTGCAGTCTTCGCCCAATGTGATTTTGTACTGCTTTGCAAAATATGTATTATAAATCATAACATGAAAACTGTTATCTCGGTAATCTAGAAAATACAAGTTTCTTGTTTAAATATTTAGAGTTTACCCATTAAAACTGTAATGGAATAATTAGAAATACCAAATGGTAATGGCCCATAACAATGGTCTGGACCCCTGCTGTAAACCATTTAGGTGGACCCTTTCTGTTCAGTTTCATCCTGTCGGTCACCAACTGATCATCTCAGAACGTTGTTGAGTCCAGGGCAGTGGCAGTGGCATTTACCACCATACATTCATGCTGAGAAATTGTAACTTCGGTAAAAGGTCACACAATTATTGCTGTGCTTTTAATACTGCACATACAAAAGCTTCTCTGTCATACATAATTAGTGATTTCATATGTTGCTGTTATAGAAATGGCTGATTTAGAGAGAGGGAATAGATTAAAGGATCAGTTGACCCATAAGTGAAATATGTCAATGTTGAGTAGATGCTGGAAAGTTCAATCAGTCTAAATTTTTGTCAGGGGCTCAGTTGGTGAGATTCCTGTTCCTAAATGCCTGGATCCGCAAACCTGATGTAGCCATTAGGAGGAGATATATAAAAAGTCAAGTGCAGACACAGTCCACTAGGCTCCCCTAAAACTTAAATATGACTTTATGGGGAGCTGACCCTATACATTTTCTTCTATTCGATTATTGTTGGAACTGTCTTTGCAGAATCAATGAGAGAACAGCCCAACCTTTAAACTGTTACTAAACCCACAACAGTAAAACTAATCTGTATATGCAGTAAAGCATGCTTGTTATACTCTGTGGAACCTAAGGGGTTATTCCTCTGCATTATGTAGAAAGACTGTTTGATCCTGTCTTCTCTGAACCTCCCCTTCTTCCAGTACCCCCCTCTTATCTGCTAAGACATATTGTGTGGAGACACTCTGCATATTCTCAGTTTGGCGTGTATTCCTAGAGTTTTTTTTTTTTTTCTTGGGAGAGTGCATGTGATCAGCACAGGGCCAATCAGCAATGTCCAGACAGAGACAGGGGATCTGCATCCTCCTATAGTAAAATGAAGACTCCTCTTACAAGCTTTAACATGTGCTTGGCTGGACACTGATAGAATTCACAAGACTGCTCTAACTGCTGATGAAAAAGGTATTTAGCAGTTTATATTTACTAAATTAATTGCAAGTCCAAGTTATGTGTGTTGTGGGAGACCAGATATAGTGAATGCAGGCTCCTGGGTTTAGTAACACTTTAAATTATCATCATTGACCTAAATCTGCCTCCATGTTTTCAGAGACCTACTGCTCCTGATGAGGGAGTAAAACCTGAAAGCACATCTAAACCTCCCAAAAATGTAATATATTAGAGCTTACAATTACTTAGATGTGGTGGTTGCATTTGTTTTCTTTTTTTCCCTGATTTTTTTCCCCTTTATTTTCACCTGCCTATTCTTAGTTGTACTCCTTTCTCCACTATGTCTGTGGAGAAGGATGTAGCACCCCACTGACTCCCGGAGGCATGGTTGGACCCCCTGAGACAGACTAAGCTAATATTTCACCTCAGGGGTATGTCTTTTAGGCATGGTGTGACAGGGGAACAGATGGTTGTCAATCACTTTTAGATAAAAATAGAAGGAGTTTATTGCTGACACGAAAATCTCCAGGGAAAGAGAGTGCACAGGACACCCATGAACTAATAGATTTGCATACCCCACAAAATTAGAAAAAAATCCTCACAGCCCCCACAGATTAAGAACCTTTAGGCCGACCCTGCAATCTGTGATAGCAGCTTTTGATTGTTAGGCACTTAAAAGGATCAGCCATCAGCACATACTCCAGTGAGGTCCAAGCTCCACCCCAGAGCTTCTTCTGGCACTTCTTGACATCTGGAGGTCCTCCACAGCTTTTCAGCTTAGGCCCCAACTCAGGCCTTAAACACATGTATAGGCCTCAGGCTTCAGGCCTTATCACACGGTTGCTCCACATACATCCACCCAAGGCCAGGGTCTGGGGTGGGTCACTTGGTCCTCCCCAAATATTTATACTCTCCCCAGCCCCCAGCATGCAGCAGTGTCCAGGAAACTCTTACTGGTTGGCTAGAGGAGGAATGAAGGCACCACTGACGCCTACTGGCCGAAGGGAGAAACCACAGCTACACTGAATGTTGGGGAAACCCAAATGAACAAATAGACTATAAATCAGCTAGATTATCTACCACCCTGCAAAACTAAATTTGAATAGAAGCACATGTTTAAGACAAGGTGGCTACAAGGACATGGTTCTTACATGGTTAACAAAAAGACCTGCCTTTGTTCATCTCTTTTGACATGGTGAATTGATGGGATTAGTAGTTTACACAACAAAGATAAGGTTTTCCTGTCTTTTCAGCTTACAGGAAATGACAAGGACACTGTATTTCTGGCAAGATCAACAGATATTTTCTGTAATTGCTGAAAAAAGAAAGTTAATGCAGCTACCACAATTAAGGGATACGTTCACCTTTCGTAACATGTTACATCCATATTCGGGGTGTAACATGTTACAATAAGACTGGCCCCTGCACCTCCCGCTGCTCCCCCCTTGCATGGCCACATCACTCATTCACAGTCTTCTGTGAATGAGAGACTACAAGTCCCGGCATCCTTAATGGCTGTTGGTTTGTAGTCCTCAATGAACTACCATGGTACTGTGGAGCGCCGTGGTAGTTAATTTATTCTTCCTGTCAGTATATCTGCTTGTTTGTACATCCTGTATGGGCAAGCAAATATAGTGACAGATCTGCAGGAGACCTGCAATGCTTTACAGACAAAAATAATAAATGCACATTTTTTTACCTGCAAAAAATGTGCATTTATTATTATTTACTAAAAGGTGAACTTATACTTTAAGAACTGGTAGCACTTATTACTTATACATGTCAGTCTCCGTCTGTATGGCTAGCATCAGAGTATAAAAGGCACCTGTAAAATCTGGGTTTATGCTTGCCGAGTCTAGGTGCATAGGCCCAGACGATAAGAGGCCCCGTGACTACCCTTGAAAAGTCAATAACTGAGACTTTAGAAATCACACCTCTACTTTCCATCTTTCAATATTTAAAGTCAGTTGTGGCTGTAGATTTTTTACAATTATGGATAAATAAATACTATCAAATAATCCGCCTAATATTTCAATCTTGTTTCTGTACATAAAAGGTAGAAAATCCTAATCCTGCTGAAATTCGAGCAGGAAGAAGATCGGTGTTTGACACCTGGGTTAAGAACATACCATCGTCTCATGATCCAAATCTCCCAAAGTAAGTACAGAAAGTGGATATTTTGCTAATAGGAAAGCAATATATTATGTTACAGCGTTTACAAGGCAGGCATATACAGTATACAGCTGGTAAACAGGATTCCATTTACTGCACCATACCCAAAGCATGTTTTCCCATTTTGAATAGCATGAAAGGGATTAGAACCCCAGTCATGTTTTTACAGCTGCTGAAGTCTCGCTTACAGTCACAGGCCTGGTTTCAACAGACAGGAAAGGAGGTACAATCTGCAACACAGACAGGGATTCTAACCTTACCCTACATTAATAAAAAAAAACAAAAAGAAAAAACAAAAAAAAACCCTGAAAATTGTTTTACCTGTTGGTATCTTTCCTTTCCTAGATCATCTATGTACTGTACATCTATATACAGTGGGATTAGCGTCCAACTCCTTACATTATAGGACTGATAATTTATCAATGAAGAAAGCATTAGCTGAGAAGTATTCTTCAATTCAGTATGACCTAAATAGATTTTCCTCATCCCAGACATGTTGCTTAACCACTTGCCCTCCAGAGGATTTACCCCCCTTCCCGTCCAGACCATTTGTTGCGTTACGGTGCTGCGTTATTTTAACTGACAATTGTGCGGTCATACAACACTGCACCCAAATGAAATGTACGTCCTTTTTTCACAACAAATAGAGCTTTCATTCGGTGGTATTTGATCAAATTCCTAAATCAAATTTCATCATAAATTTAGGGCAAAATGTATTCTGCTCCATGTCTTTGCTAGAAAAAATCCCAAAACATGTAAATTAATTGGTTTACGTGAAAGTTATAGCTTTTACAAATGGTGGTATACATACTGGAATTTGTTTTCTTTTTTACTTGTAATGGCAGTGATCAACGACTTATAGTGGGACTGCAGCGGGCATTCTGACACTGGGGGGAACTGACTTGGTGTCACTGACATCCCCAGTAACACCAAAACAGTGATCAGTGCTAATAAAAAGCACTGACACTGTACTAATCACACTGGGCAGGAAGGGGTTAACATCTGGGGCAATCAAAGGGTTAACTGTGTGCTGTGTGTGTTTTACTATGGGGCTGTGTCTGTGCTTTTCACTGTAAGCACACTGCTTTGTATGGCTCTGCTATGCAGACCAATACAAAGCAGTGTACTGGAGACGACAGGGGAGAGAACTGTATTGTTTACATTCAGTTCTCTCCCCCCCATCGGTATTACTCAGCAATCACCCTGGTGGCGGCGAGTAATCACTGTGCCCCCTACCCGGAAAATCAAAATCACATATGTATATGTGATTTTGCACACCCCTGCCACCCTGTAGCAGTATTCCTTCTATAGGGTGGTGGTAAAACGGTTAAAATTGAACTTTAATTGTATGCTGCCATGATGCATAGTCATTAGATAGGCAGGGGGGACCACTAACAAGCCCAACATCTTGGAAAAAAATAGTGAAAGACAAGTAGTGTACTGATCTTCAGTAATACATCTTGTAGCTTTATATTACCTTCATTTTGTAAAGCGCTGTGCAAACTGTTGGCGTTATATAAATCCTGTATAATAATAATAATAATAATATGTTGCACATTTTCATACAGCAACAAAACCTAGTTACATGCCAACAGATATTTAGATTTTAGATGGGCACTGATGGGTTTTACCACCTGGAGATTCTAATGGAGACACTAATAGCACGATTTCCACTTTGGAGTTTATTTACTAAAGCTGGAGAGTGCAAAATCAGGTGCACTTCTGCATAAAAACCAATCAGATTCCAAGTTTTATTGCCAAAGCTTAAAAGAACAAGCTGAGGTTAGAAGCTGATTGGCTACCATGCACAGGTGCACCAGATTCTGAGTAAACCAGTCCCTTTCACTTCCAACAAGGCGATGATGCACAAAGAAGCCATTCCCCCCATCTGACCTCCCCTGTTTCTTATCCAAGATTATGTTGAGTCCTCCAGGGGACTGGTACACCATTATTTGACTTTGTAAGGTCTGACACAGTTGTGTGGAAGTAATAATTATTGTCAAGGCTGGACATACCCCTTGATAAAAGAATGAAGACTTCCTGCTATGAAAAGTGAAGGTTTATTTACCACATGTGGAAGAACAATTAAAGCAGTAGGCTAGTAAGTAATTGTTCTGATGCTATGTCAGATATACACTGCTTTTATACACGGATTGCCACCCGAAAACATGAGCTGATATTACGTAACATATATTACAGAGCCAATGAGATGTACATGTGTAACATAATTTTTTTCTCTAAGTTCAAAACAATTGTTGCCTTCAAGCTGAAGACCACTCATAACAACTGTGATGATAGGTATGACCAGATAACAACATTAGAAGAACATAAAGGGAAGGTCATTTAAACTATTATTTCAGCTTGTCTTGGAAATTCGCTTTTAACGAATTTCTCCTTACCGTGAATACTCGCAGTTGGATGCACAGCAATCCCCCATAAAGCTGTGCGAATCTCGCTTACCGCGACTGCAGCTTAGCTCCACGATTCCTGCGCCTCCAACTGGTTTAGCTATCTCAGAATTGTGGGGAAATGGAGCTCCAGTTACCTGGGAATGATCACACGACACTCTCAGGTTGCTGTTGGAATTCACATAGAGACTGGCTTCAGACTCAGCCCCCGGTTTTATTACACACACACACATGCCCCCCACATGAGTCAGGTCAATCCCCTCCCACAGAACAATGCATGGGGAGTGCCTATACACAGGATGTACATTCCGATTGGAGTGCAGCCTTTCCTCTAATCTATCACCAGTCCTCCCCTCCCTCCATGAGCTCTCTGAGGGAAGCAACCTTCCCCCTTTACACCAGTCCTCCCCTCCCCCCCCATGAACTCTCTGAGGAGAGCAAACTTCCTATCCTATCAGCTCCTAGTAGTATGTACATTCTCTGTACAAGCATCTCCTAGATTAAACAGTGCCAGTCTGTATCTGAATGGGCCTGATACGATCTTTATTAAAACACATCCATCCAGATACAGTTCAGGTCGGTAATGGCTTGTAAGATATACATGAGCCTACACACGGAGTTCGCACTGCTTGGCGCCTTGCGGTACGAAGTCCATGTGGTACTATGCTGCTGATATGTGGATACAGGCCCGCGGCCTACCACCGGCGGCATTCGCATCGAATGCCGTGGTGGTATACACGCCGGTCTATAAGCGCAGATCTGCCATCTCATCCATTACCGAGCTGAGTACTGTAATACATACATTGTACATGCGCATGGCCCAATTGCAGCCTTCAGAGCTTTAATTAAGCCACACAAGAGACATATGAATAACACTAATATATGACACATTTAAAGTTCAACCTGTAAATACAAAATTTCCATGACAAGCTGTATAGCTGATGTCCATGAAAAGATTAAATAAGGATGTGACTGTCTTTAGGCTAGAAAAAAAACAGTCTTCAGCAAAACAAAAATGTCTCTCTTCTATTGAGGGCAAAAGTCTTGCAAATGTCCATAAGTTTCCAGCTTGTACAAAATCCTCATCATTATGATGGAAATATCTTGGCACTGGAACCCCATAGAAGATAGCTTGAGACAGAACTTGCTAGTAACTACACAAAATGGGACCTTTAAGCATTCATTGGTTGCACGTATATTTTATATACATACCACAAACAAGCAGTGAAATCTCTGCCAACTGCTTACAAAATGTAAGACGCCACTTTGAATGTAGCAGAAACAAAGGGAATCCAATCATTCAATTACCTGCAGATTGGCAGCATAGTCACAGAATATCAGCCTATTATAGTACATCATTTTTTAAATATCTTTCATATATTGCAGTGTGAAGAGCTTGGGATCAGGAAGTGATTATTCACCTTTCCTGCAAATTACTGGAATTTCTGCAGCGGATCTGCTTTACACATATGACCAGGTACTGTGAAGAGAAAACAAAAGCATATTTTTCACAGTTTCTGCATGCTAAAATAGAAATATCCTCCAGATAGAAGTTTTCATTTTATATGCAAATATATGTTATTTATGGCTCATTGGAAAATAATTATAATAATAATTATAAAAATAAGATCTCAGTACCTCAAGTGGCATACTTTATGGGGATGGAATTGGGTAAGGTTCTTACCTTATCTCCTAGAATGTCAGTTAGCATTTACCCTCATGGACCCTCCAGAAACTGTACAGCTATGGAAAACATTTCCCAACTGTCTATAGTAGTGTGCTAATGAGAAGAGATAAAGCGGAATGATTTCAGCAAAACGGATTTACTGTTTATGCCACTGGCATCATTTTGCTGAAACAAAAGCACTTAGTTTCACTCACTGAAGTGGAGTGTTAAAACACAGAGATAAAAATTTGTATTTTTTAAAAAAGTGACAGTCACATGGTTGATGGTTACAGTCACATACTTGTGTAAAGCTTTGTTGAGTTTGTGTTTTTCCTCCTTTTATGATATGATTGATAATGTTTAATGTACATTTTATATTTTACTATTTTCATTTGTCTGTTTTTTAGTTTATATGGAAAAAAAAATAATGAGCAGTTTTCTTTTGGCACAGAAACATGAAAGATGGAGCTTCTGTAACCCTCAAGGGCTATTTAAAGCCCATTGCACCTTTTGAAACAAAAAATCACTTTAATTTCACATTCCCTATTGGCTTTAATTTATTTTAGCAAAAATGAAGAACTCTCCTGATTTTCGCTAAAATTTCAATCTTAAAGCATCTTAAGCTGGCCATACACTGTAAAAATTCGCTGAGTGGGAGGCATTGTCAGCCGCCTCCCACCTGACATCCCATTGGTATTTTGACAGCTGACCCTGCTATAGGAGGAAAAGGCTGCAGGCTGATTAAAAAAGAAAGCTATCAGTGTATGGCAAGCTTAAATGTCAGGCTTGTTAATAGCACAACATTGCTATTCCTTTTTTATGAATCCAGTTGTAATCATAAAAACAATTTATTTATTTCAGCTATATAGCGCTGTCAATTTGCTCAGCACTTTACATATATATTGTACATTCACATCAGTCCCTAACCCTCAAGGGGTGTACAATCTAAGGTCCCTAACTCACATTCATACATACACATACTAGGACCAATTTTAGACAGGATCCAATTAACCTACCAGCATGTCTTTTGAGTGTGGGAGGAAACCCACGCATGCACAGGGAGAACATGCAAACTCCAGGCAGGTGGTGCCATGGCTGGGATTCGAACCAATGACCCTAGTACTGCCAGGCGGAAGTGCTAACCATTTAGCCACTGTGCTGCCCATATGGATTCACATAAATGTACGGAGGAGAGCTAAAAGTGGACTGCAGTTAGATCCTTAGTGGAGGAGATGCTGCCTTTTCCTTCCCAGTTATTGGTACTGACACACAAACACTGGAGCAGAAGAAAAGCAGTGGTCACAACAGCCAATCAGGATCATGATTTAAAGTTAGGCATGCATGTGGTTGTTTTGCTTCTAGTTTTTTTCTTCCATCACTTTTTGTGTATTAGTCATGTTGTGTGACCATCTTCACTTGTAAAGTTGTTAGGTATCAAAAACTACATGAGGGCTCCACCTCTACCCTCTTAGTCATAAAGGCCACTCAAACACACAGTGTCTGATAAATTTGATTGATTTGTTCCAGAGCACAATGAAACATTTCAAGCTGTTCCACTTTTCTAAACGGTTTACACATAATTCCAAATACCCCACATTTTGAGAGATTTTTCTTCTTTTGGAACCAAATCTCTCTGTTCCCTCTTTCCTCCTCCATTCTCCCTTTTTTTGGTCTTATGTTTAAGTTATAAGTATCTATACAAAATATAACTATGAAAAGTGTTTTACCTTTCATCCAAACCCTAGATTATAGCATTTTATTTTGAAAAGCAGGTATTAAGGAAAATGCTAAAAGGCATCTCTCTTTCTCATCTCAGAAAGTTGGAAGGTACTACAGTGAAAAGTTGTAGACAGGTGTGAAAAATGCTGTAATTTAGAAATGCTTTCAGAAATAGAAGTGTTAATAGTTTATTTTTGTCAATTAACAAAATGGAAAGTAAATGAACAGAAGAGAAATCCAAATCAAATCAATATTTAGCGTGGCCATCCTTTGCCTTCAAAAACAGCAAAAAATCTTCAATTCTTCTAGGTACACATGCACATAGTTTTTGAAGTAACTCTGCAGGTAGGTTGTTCCAAGCATCTTGGAGAAGTTACAACAGATCTTCTGTGGATGTAGGCTAACTCAAATCCTTCTGTCTTTTCATGTAATTCCAGACAGACTTCATGATGTTGAGATCAGGGCTCTGTGTGGGCCAAATCATCACTTTCAAAATTCCCTGTTCTTTACGCAGAAGATAGTTCTTACTGACTTTGGCTGTATAGCTATAGAGGTTATTGTCCTGCTGCAGAATATATTTGGGGCCAATCACATGCCTCCCTGATGAAATGGCATGTTGAATGAATATCTGTATTTCTCAGCATTGAGGACAGCATTGATCTTGACCAAATCTCTAACTTCATTTGCAGAAATGCAGCCCCAAACTTGCAAGAAACCTCCACAATGCTTCATTGTTTCCTGCAGACACTCAGTATTGTACTGCTCTGCAGCCCTTCACTGAACAAACCATATTCTGTTATGCCAAATATTCCAAATTTTGACTCATCAGTTCAGAGCACCTGCTGCCATTTTTCTGCACCCCAATTTCTATGTTTTTGTGCATAGTTAAGTCTCTTAGCCTTTTCTATGTCGAAGGTATGGCTTTTTGTCTGTAATTCTCCCATGAAGACAACTTCTGGTCAAACGTCTCTGGACAGTAGATGGGTGTACCTGGGTTCCACTGGTTTACTCCAGTTCTGTGCTGATGGTACTGTTGGACATCTTCCAGCATCGAAGAGAAATAAGCATGATGTGTCTTTCATCTACTGCATTAAAGCGATCCTATAGGTTCCGTTTAAAAAAAACAAACAAAAACATGTTATAATTACCTGCTCTGTGTAGTGGTTTTGCACATAAGAATACAGATCCTCCTCTTCTCAGGTCCCGTGCCAGCACTCCTGGCTCCTCCTTCCCTTCGAGTGCCCCTATAGCAAGCAGCTTGCTATGGAGGCACCTGAGAAGGCACTCTCCTGAGATTCTGCTCTGTGTGTCCATTCCCACGTGCAGTTGTGTCTCAGCCCTGCCTCCTCTGTCTCATCATTGGCTCACTGGCTGTGATTGATAGCAGGTAATCACAATGGGGCTCAGGTAAGTATTAGGGGGCTGGGGGAACTGCTGCACACAGACATTTTTTACCATCATGCATAGAATGTATGAAGATAAAAAACCTTGAGCTTTTACAACCACTTTAATTTTTTTTTGGCCAACCACAGCTTCTGCACTCATCAATGTTACCCATTTCTTTGTGCTTCTTCAAAAGAGCTGAATAAGAAATCTTGAAACACCAGTCTGCTTTGGAATCTTTGCCTGGGAGAGACCTTTCTGATGCAGTATAACTACCTTGTGTCTTGTTGCTGTGCTCAGTCTTGACATGGTGTCTGACCTGTGACATGAAACTGTCTTGCACAACGTTACCTTAGTAGCAGAGTTTCACTGTTCCTCACCCAGTTTTAGGCATTAGAACCTACTAGAGATGAGCGAAGTATTCAAAAATTAGATTCGGCTGATTCGGCGAATTCGAGGAATAAATTTGATTCGATGCGAATATATTCGCTGTGATTTTAACTTATAAAAGGGTGTTTCTAGGCTTCAGAGAGCCTTTATATTAGTGCAGAACACTGTACCTTTAATTTAAATGCCCTTGGAGTCTGCTGGGGAAGAGAAATAATACTGTCAGTCAGTATGACATGCAGATGAGTGCCGTCGATCTTAGAATCACCGCACACTTCACTCATTTGGGCAGTCACGGGGCCAAAACCAGAGTGTGGAGCCACAGTGCGGCGGTGGAGGCAGCAGCAATGGGAGGCCATACAGCACCCTATGACAAAAATGGAACCCACCAGCAGTGTGAGGAGACCTGAAAGTGGCACATGGCAGAGTGTGGCGATGGAGACAGCAGCAATGGGAGGCCGTACAGGGACCCATGAGAGACTCTGGACCTGGCAGCAGCATTAGGAGGCGGTACAGGGGCCCATGGCAGATTACGGGCCTGGCAGCAGCAATGGGAGGCCCGTAATCTGCCAGCACCCTATGACAAAATGGAACACACCAGCAGTGTGAGGAGACCTGAAAGTGGCACATGGCAGAGTGTGGCGATGGAGACAGCAGCAATGGGAGGCCGTACAGGGACCCATGAGAGACTCTGGACCTGGCAGCAGCATGAGGAGGAGGTACAGGGGCCCATGGCAGATTACGGGCCTGGCAGCAGCAATGGGAGGCCCGTAATCTGCCAGCACCCTATGACAAAATGGAACCCACCACTAGTGTGAGGAGACCTGAAAGTGGCACATGTTTGGGGCATGATTCATGGCGGATTTAGTCAGTTGTGTCAGGAACTGGTGGTTTGAAATCCAGACTAATCCACGCCTGATTCATTTTCACAAACGTGAGTCTCTCCACACTTTGGGTGGACAGTCGTGTCCTCCGCGGAGTTACAATACCTCCTGCCGCACTAAACACGCGCTCCGATGCCACGCTACTGGCCGGGCATGACAGCCTTTCAAGGGCAAATTCAGCTAGTTGGGGCCAAAGGTCAAGTTTCGTTGCCCAGTAGTCAAGGGGATTGTCTACCTCGGTTGGCAGGGTGCTGTCCAAGTAGGCCCAAGCCTGTTGTTTGAGGTCCTGCTCCAGGTCCACCTGATGCTGCTGCTGCTGCGGCTGCTGCGGCTGGTTAGTAGTTTCCTCACTGCGCTGGTGAAGAAAGCTACTCATCATCGACTGCAGACTGAGGCAGCCGCTGCTGGTGGAGCTGCCACTGCTCCTACCACCCCACCCCTCCCCTGCTGCCATGGCAGCGGAACACGAGCGCACAGGGCCCACAGGGTCTGAGGATGGACGTTGGCGCAGAAAGGCAGAGACCAGCTTACTATATAGGTGGTTTTTATAGTACTTTATTTTGGCCTCCCTCTCAGCAGGTGTGAAAAAGGCCACCATTTTTGAACGGTAGCGAGGGTCCAACAAGGTGGACAGCCAAAAGTCATCCCTCTGTCTGATGGTTATTATTCGGCTGTCGCTACGCAAGCAACCGAGCATGCTATGGGCCATTTGTGCCAAGGAATGCGAGGGACTCCCTGCCTCCATCTCCACAGCATACTGCCACGGTGCGTCTGGGTCCTCTGTCTCCTCCTCCTCTACCAAATGCTCCTGCTCCTCCACTCCTGTCCGCTGAGTGGAAAAACCACCCATTTCACTCAATAATTCCTGAGCACCAATGTCCTCCTCTACCTCCTCCTCTTCTTCCTGTCCTGCCCCCACAGGGGTCATGTAGCGTTGAGATCTGTGCGCCACGTCTACCGCACCCTGACCAGCCATTGTTAACAGCATTTGTTCCAGGACGTGCAACAGAGGAATGACGTCGTTCATCCCATAGTCCTGCCGACTCACGAATAGCGTGGCCTCCTCAAAGGGCCTGAGCAAGCGGCAGGTGTCACGCATGAGCTGCCAATGATTGACATCTAAGTAACACAGGGAGTACCTTTATCCGCTTTTAACATCAGGAAATCTGTGATGGCCTTTCGCTGTTCGTAAAGGCGGTCTAACATATGTAGGGTTGAATTCCACCTTGTTGCAACGTCACAGCATGAGGAGTCGGTACGGGGGCCCATGGCAGATTACGGGCCTGGCAGAAGCAATGGGAGGCCCGTAATCTGCCAGCACCCTATGACAAAAAATGGAACCCACCAGCAGTGTGAGGAGACCTGAAAGTGGCACATGGCAGAGTGTGGCGATGGAGACAGCAGCAATGGGAGGCCGTACAGGGACCCATGAGACACTGTGGACCTGGCAGCAGCATAAGGAGGCGGTACAGGGGCCCATGGCAGATTACGGGCCTGGCAGCAGCAATGGGAGGCCCGTAATCTGCCAGCACCCTATGACAAAAAATGGAACACACCAGCAGTGTGAGGAGACCTGAAAGTGGCACATGGCAGAGTGTGGCGATGGAGACAGCAGCAATGGGAGGCCGTACAGGGACCCATGAGAGACTCTGGACCTGGCAGCAGCATGAGGAGGCGGTACGGGGGCCCATGGCAGATTACGGGCCTGGCAGCAGCAATGGGAGGCCCGTAATCTGCCAGCACCCTATGACAAAAAATGGAACCCACCAGCAGTGTGAGGAGACCTGAAAGTAGCACATGGCAGAGTGTGGCGATGGAGACAGCAGCAATGGGAGGCCGTACAGGGACCCATGAGACACTGTGGACCTGGCAGCAGCATGAGGAGGCGGTACAGGGGCCCATGGCAGATTACGGGCCTGGCAGCAGCAATGAGAGGCCCTTAATCTGCCAGCACCCTATGACAAAAAATGTAACACACCAGCAGTGTGAGGAGACCTGAAAGTGGCACATGGCAGAGTGTGGCGATGGAGACAGCAGCAATGGGAGGCCGTACAGGGACCCATGAGACACTCTGGACCTGGCAGCAGCATGAGGAGGCGGTACTGGGGCCCATGGCAGATTACGGGCCTGGCAGCAGCAATGGGAGGCCCGTAATCTGCCAGCACCCTATGACAAAAAATGTAACACACCAGCAGTGTGAGGAGACCTGAAAGTGGCACATGGCAGAGTGTGGTGATGGAGACAGCAGCAATGGGAGGCCGTACAGGGACCCATGAGAGACTCTGGACCTGGCAGCAGCATGAGGAGGCGGTACGGGGGCCCATGGCAGATTACGGGCCTGGCAGCAGCAATGGGAGGCCCGTAATCTGCCAGCACCCTATGACAAAAAATGGAACCCACCAGCAGTGTGAGGAGACCTGAAAGTGGCACATGGCAGAGTGTGGCTATGGAGACAGCAGCAATGGGAGGCCGTACAGGGACCCATGAGAGACTCTGGACCTGGCAGCAGCATGAGGAGGCGGTACAGGGGCCCATGGCAGATTACGGGCCTGGCAGCAGCAATGAGAGGCCCGTAATCTGCCAGCACCCTATGACAAAAAATGGAACACACCAGCAGTGTGAGGAGACCTGAAAGTGGCACATGGCAGAGTGTGGCGATGGAGACAGCAGCAATGGGAGGCCGTACAGGGACCCATGAGAGACTCTGGACCTGGCAGCAGCATGAGGAGGCGGTACAGGGGCCCATGGCAGATTACGGGCCTGGCAGCAGCAATGGGAGGCCCGTAATCTGCCAGCACCCTATGACAAAAAATGGAACACACCAGCAGTGTGAGGAGACCTGAAAGTGGCACATGGCAGAGTGTGGCGATGGAGACAGCAGCAATGGGAGGCCATGCAGGGACCCATGAGAGACTCTGGACCTGGCAGCAGCATGAGGAGGCGGTACAGGGGCCCATGGCAGATTACAGGCCTGGCAGCAGCAATGAGAGGCCCGTAATCTGCCAGCACCCTATGACAAAAAATGGAACCCACCAGCAGTGTGAGGAGACCTGAAAGTGGCACATGGCAGAGTGTGGCGATGGAGACAGCAGCAATGGGAGGCCATACAGGGACCCATGAGAGACTCTGGACCTGGCAGCAGCATGAGGAGGCGGTACAGGGGCCCATGGCAGATTACGGGCCTGGCAGCAGCAATGAGAGGCCCGTAATCTGCCAGCACCCTATGACAAAAAATGGAACACACCAGCAGTGTGAGGAGACCTGAAAGTGGCACATGGCAGAGTGTGGCGATGGAGACAGCAGCAATGGGAGGCCGTACAGGGACCCATGAGAGACTCTGGACCTGGCAGCAACATGAGGAGGCGGTACAGGGGCCCATGGCAGATTACGGGCCTGGCAGCAGCAATGGGAGGCCCGTAATCTGCCAGCACCCTATGACAAAAAATGGAACACACCAGCAGTGTGAGGAGACCTGAAAGTGGCACATGGCAGAGTGTGGCGATGGAGACAGCAGCAATGGGAGGCCGTACAGGGACCCATGAGAGACTCTGGACCTGGCAGCAGCATGAGGAGGCGGTACAGGGGCCCATGGCAGATTACAGGCCTGGCAGCAGCAATGAGAGGCCCGTAATCTGTCAGCACCCTATGACAAAAAATGGAACACACCAGCAGTGTGAGGAGACCTGAAAGTGGCACATGGCAGAGTGTGGCGATGGAGACAGCAGCAATGGGAGGCCGTACAGGGACCCATGAGAGACTCTGGACCTGGCAGCAGCATGAGGAGGCGGTACAGGGGCCCATGGCAGATTACGGGCCTGGCAGCAGCAATGGGAGGCCCGTAATCTGCCAGCACCCTATGACAAAAAATGGAACCCACCAGCAGTGTGAGGAGACCTGAAAGTGGCACATGGCAGAGTGTGGCGATGGAGACAGCAGCAATGGGAGGCCGTACAGGGACCCATGAGAGACTCTGGACCTGGCAGCAACATGAGGAGGCGGTACAGGGGCCCATGGCAGATTACGGGCCTGGCAGCAGCAATGGGAGGCCCGTAATCTGCCAGCACCCTATGACAAAAAATGGAACACACCAGCAGTGTGAGGAGACCTGAAAGTGGCACATGGCAGAGTGTGGCGATGGAGACAGCAGCAATGGGAGGCCGTACAGGGACCCATGAGAGACTCTGGACCTGGCAGCAGCATGAGGAGGCGGTACAGGGGCCCATGGCAGATTACAGGCCTGGCAGCAGCAATGAGAGGCCCGTAATCTGCCAGCACCCTATGACAAAAAATGGAACACACCAGCAGTGTGAGGAGACCTGAAAGTGGCACATGGCAGAGTGTGGCGATGGAGACAGCAGCAATGGGAGGCCGTACAGGGACCCATGAGAGACTCTGGACCTGGCAGCAGCATGAGGAGGCGGTACAGGGGCCCATGGCAGATTACGGGCCTGGCAGCAGCAATGAGAGGCCCGTAATCTGCCAGCACCCTATGACAAAAAATGGAACCCACCAGCAGTGTGAGGAGACCTGAAAGTGGCACATGGCAGAGTGTGGCGATGGAGACAGCAGCAATGGGAGGCCGTACAGGGACCCATGAGAGACTCTGGACCTGGCAGCAGCATGAGGAGGCGGTACAGGGGCCCATGGCAGATTACGGGCCTGGCAGCAGCAATGAGAGGCCCGTAATCTGCCAGCACCCTATGACAAAAAATGGAACACACCAGCAGTGTGAGGTGACCTGAAAGTGGCACATGGCAGAGTGTGGCGATGGAGACAGCAGCAATGGGAGGCCATACAGGGACCCATGAGAGACTCTGGACCTGGCAGCAGCATGAGGAGGCGGTACAGGGGCCCAAGGCAGATTACGGGCCTGGCAGCAGCAATGAGAGGCCCGTAATCTGCCAGCACCCTATGACAAAAAATGGAACACACCAGCAGTGTGAGGAGACCTGAAAGTGGCACATGGCAGAGTGTGGCGATTGAGACAGCAGCAATGGGAGGCCGTACAGGGACCCATGAGAGACTCTGGACCTGGCAGCAGCCTGAGGAGGCGGTACAGGGGCCCATGGCAGATTACGGGCCTGGCAACAGCAATGGGAGGCCCGTAATCTGCCAGCACCCTATGACAAAAAATGGAACACACCAGCAGTGTGAGGAGACCTGAAAGTGGCACATGGCAGAGTGTGGCGATGGAGACAGCAGCAATGGGAGGCCGTACAGGGACCCATGAGAGACTCTGGACCTGGCAGCAGCATGAGGAGGCGGTACAGGGGCCCATGGCAGATTACAGGCCTGGCAGCAGCAATGGGAGGCCCGTAATCTGCCAGCACCCTATGACAAAAAATGGAACCCACCAGCAGTGTGAGGAGACCTGAAAGTGGCACATGGCAGAGTGTGGCGATGGAGACAGCAGCAATGGGAGGCCGTACAGGGAACAATGAGAGACTCTGGACCTGGCAGCAGCATGAGGAGGCGGTACAGGGGCCCATGGCAGATTACGGGCCTGGCAGCAGCAATGAGAGGCCCGTAATCTGGCAGCACCCTATGACAAAAAATGGAACACACCAGCAGTGTCAGGAGACCTGAAAGTGGCACATGGCAGAGTGTGGCGATGGAGACAGCAGCAATGGGAGGCCGTACAGGGACCCATGAGAGACTCTGGACCTGGCAGCAGCATGAGGAAGCGGTACAGAGGCCCATGGCAGATTACGGGCCTGGCAGCAGCAATGGGAGGCCCGTAATCTGCCAGCACCCTATGAGAAAAAATGGAACACACCAGCAGTGTGAGGAGACCTGAAAGTGGCACATGGCAGAGTGTGGCGATGGAGACAGCAGCAATGGGAGGCCGTACAGGGACCCATGAGAGACTCTGGACCTGGCAGCAGCATGAGGAGGCGGTACAGGGGCCCATGGCAGATTACGGGCCTGGCAGCAGCAATGAGAGGCCCGTAATCTGCCAGCACCCTATGACAAAAAATGGAACACACCAGCAGTGTGAGGAGACCTGAAAGTGGCACATGGCAGAGTGTGGCGATGGAGACAGAAGCAATGGGAGGCCGTACAGGGGCCCATGGCAGATTACGGGCCTGGCAGCAGCAATGGGAGGCCCGTAATCTGCCAGCACCCTATGACAAAAAATGGAACACACCAGCAGTGTGAGGAGACCTGAAAGTGGCACATGTTTGGGGCATGATTCATGGCGGATTTAGTCAGTTGTGTCAGGAACTGGTGGTTTGAAATCCAGACTAATCCACGCCTGATTCATTTTCACAAACGTGAGTCTCTCCACACTTTGGGTGGACAGTCGTGTCCTCCGCGGAGTTACAATACCTCCTGCCGCACTAAACACGCGCTCCGATGCCACGCTACTGGCCAGGCATGACAGCCTTTCAAGGGCAAATTCAGCTAGTTGGGGCCAAAGGTCAAGTTTCGTTGCCCAGTAGTCAAGGGGATTGTCTACCTCGGTTGGCAGGGTGCTGTCCAAGTAGGCCCAAGCCTGTTGTTTGAGGTCCTGCTCCAGGTCCACCTGATGCTGCTGCTGCTGCTGCGGCTGGTTAGTAGTTTCCTCACTGCGCTGGTGAAGAAAGCTACTCATCATCAACTGCAGACTGAGGCAGCCGCTGCTGGTGGAGCTGCCACTGCTCCTACCACCCCACCCCTTCCCTGCTGCCATGGCAGCGGAACGCGAGCGCACAGGGCCCACAGGGTCTGAGGATGGACGTTGGCGCAGAAAGGCAGAGACCAACTGACTGCATAGGTGGTTTTTATAGTACGTTATTTTGGCCTCCCTCTCAGCAGGTGTGAAAAAGGCCACCATTTTTGAACGGTAGCGAGGGTCCAACAAGGTGGACAGCCAAAAGTCATCCCTCTGTCTGATGGTTATTATTCGGCTGTCGCTACGCAAGCAACCGAGCATGCTATGGGCCATTTGTGCCAAGGAATGCGAGGGACTCCCTGCCTCCATCTCCACAGCATACTGCCACGGTGCGTCTGGGTCCTCTGTCTCCTCCTCCTCTACCAGATGCTCCTGCTCCTCCACTCCTGTCCGCTGAGTGGAAAAACCACCCATTTCACTCAATAATTCCTGAGCACAAATGTCCTCCTCTACCTCCTCCTCTTCTTCCTGTCCTGCCTCCACAGGGGTCATGTGGCGTTGAGATCTGTGCGCCACGTCTACCGCACCCTGACCAGCCATTGTTAACAGCATTTGTTCCAGGACGTGCAACAGAGGAATGACGTCGTTCATCCCATAGTCCTGCCGACTCACGAATAGCGTGGCTTCCTCAAAGGGCCTGAGCAAGCGGCAGGTGTCACGCATGAGCTGCCAATGGCTGACATCGAAGTTACACAGGGGAGTACCTTTATCCGCTTGTAACATCAGGAAATCTGTGATGGCCTTTCGCTGTTCGTAAAGGCGGTCTAACATGTGCAGGGTTGAATTCCACCTTGTTGCAACGTCGCAGATCAGGCGATGCTGTGGAATTCCGTTCTGCTGCTGCAGCTCAAGGAGGGTGTGCTTTGCGGTGTAGGAATGGCTGAAATGCATGCAAAGTTTACGTGACATTTTAAGGATGTCTTGCAGTGGGATGGTGGATTTTAGGAACCGCTTGACAACCAGATTGAACACGTGAGCCATGCATGGCGCATGGCACAACCTTCCTTGACGCAGAGCAGACACCATGTTCTTTCCGTTGTCGGTCAACATGGTTCCGATTTTCAGTTTGCGCGGAGACAGCCATCTGTCGATTTCTCTGTTCATTACACTGAGAAGTTCCTCCGCTGTGTGACTACGTTCGCCAAGGCATACCAGGTGCAGCACAGCGTGACACCGTTGCGCCCTGCACATGTGATATGCCGGTCGGGTAATGGGACTTGGCACGGGGGTCGCAGCTGAGGACACGGCGGAAGAAGAGGTGGTAGAGGCGGACATCTTTTGTGGACCAAGGACGTGCAAACGTGGAGGCAAAAGCGGCGTGACCTGTCCAAGTTGCTGGTGCGGCTGTGCCGGCACCACGTTCACCCAGTGGGCCGTAAATGACATGTACTGTCCCTGACCGTAGTTACAGCTCCACACGTCGGCGCTGCCGTGCACTTTGGCAGAGACCGACATGCTCAAAGACTGGCCCACCATCTCTTCTACATGTGAATGCAGGGCTGGCACTGCCTTTTTGGCGAAGAAATGACGGCTTGGCACTCTCCACCGCGGCGCGGCACAAGCCATCATTTCTCGGAAAGGTGCTGAGTCCACCACTTGGAAAGGGAGGGACTGCAGCACCAGCAACTTGGACAGGAGGACGTTCAGCTTTTGCACCGTCGGGTGCGTGCTCGCAAACTGTTGTCTCTTGGAAACGGATTCCAAGAAAGACTGCTGACGGAATCCGTGAAGAGGAGTAGCAGGAGAAGGAGCATCTGAACGAGCGGAAGATGCCAACGAGCGACAACTCCCCTCAGCAGAGGTGTTGGAGCCTTGACTGGCTGATAGAGGGCGATTGACGTCGGGTGACGGAGCAAGTAACGGAGCGGGTGATGGAGCGGGGGCTGGGGCAGGCAGAACCGCCGTATCTTTATCACGGTTTTCCCAGGCCCCCGAATGGCGACGCTGCATATGCTGCCGCAACGCTGTAGTCCCAACATGGGCCCCCTGGCCACGCTTGACTTTCTGGCCACATAGTCGACATACGGCTACGTTTACTTCCTCGGGCGGCTTGACGAAAAATTGCCACACCGCCGAGTAGGAAACTTTGCCCCCGATACTCCTCACTGGCTGACTGCTACTTCCTCCGTGCACACCGGCACCACTACTGGCCGTGGTGGTAGGCTGCAGTGGAGCTGGTGCTCTACTCCGTGGCCGTTTGCCTCCACTGACACTGCTGCGACCCTGCTGCCTCCTGGGCAACCCACCGACTGTTTTGCTCGCTGCCAAGCTGCCACCCTCTTCTCCTGATGATGCGGAAGCAATAGCCTGATGACGACGAGGCTGCCAAGTGCGATCAGCCTCATCATCATCAATTAGGGTCTCCGCCTCACTACTAGCCCCCTCGGCTGCGCGTGGGTCAGGAGACAGACCTGTCTCTAGACCGGCTACCGAGCCACTCTCCTCGCCACTACTTCTTCGCCTGGCTGCTGAAGAGGCGGATGTCTCCCCCCGTTCCTGACCGCCCTCTGTTAGCTCTTCCTCACTGTACAGTGGGACTGAGCCCACAGCATGCGATACTTCGCTTGGTGAGGGAACACCAAAGGACAGGGGCAGGTCGAGGACCCGTGATTTCAGTGGGCTTGCTCCCGGGCCATGCCAACTAACGGTTGTGTCTGACGTACCCACCGACCGTTGGCTGTAGGTGTCAGAGGTGACCTGGGAAGAGGAAGACGACCGAGCCAACCAATCGATGACGGCAGGGTTTTCGGTGGAGACACGACCGCTGGATGACACCGGGAGCAATGGCCTCTGGCTGCGACTAGTGCTGCCTCGACCCCTTCCTCTGCTGCCACGTCTGCTCGCTCCTAAAACATTGCCTCCTCTGCCACTCCTCTGCATGTTGTCTGACATACTCTTTAATTCAACGATTATGTGTCCCTGAGTAACAATTCTGTGTCTCTGAGTAACAATTCTGTGTCTGTCCCTGAGTAACAATTCTGTGTCCCTGAGTAACAATTCTGTGTCCCTCAGTAACAATTCTGTGTCCCTCAGTAACAATTCTGTGTCTGTCCCTGAATAACAATTCTGTGTCCCTGAGTAACAATTCTGTGTCCCTCAGTAACAATTCTGTGTCCCTCAGTAACAATTCTGTGTCCCTCAGTAACAATTCTGTGTCCCTCAGTAACAATTCTGTGTCTGTCCCTGAGTAACAATTCTGTGTCCCTGAGTAACAATTCTGTGTCTGTCCCTGAGTAACAATTCTGTGTCCCTGAGTAACAATTCTGTGTCCCTGAGTAACAATTCTGTGTCCCTCAGTAACAATTCTGTGTCCCTCAGTAACAATTCTGTGTCCCTGAGTAACAATTCTATGTCTGTCCCTGAGTAACAATTCTGTGTCCCTCAGTAACAATTCTGTGTCCCTGAGTAACAATTCTGTGTCTGTCCCTGAGTAACAATTCTGTGTCCCTGAGTAACAATTCTGTGTCCCTGAGTAACAATTCTGTGTCCCTGAGTAACAATTCTGTGTCCCTCAGTAACAATTCTGTGTCCCTCAGTAACAATTCTGTGTCTGTCCCCGAGTAACAATTCTGTGTCCCTCAGTAACAATTCTGTGTCCCTCAGTAACAATTATGTGTCTGTCCCTGAGTAACAATTTTGTGTCCCTCAGTAACAATTCTGTGTCCCTCAGTAACTGTCCCTGAGTAACAATTCTGTGTCTGTCCCTGAGTAACAATTCTGTGTCCCTCAGTAACAATTCTGTGTCCCTCAGTAACTGTCCCTGAGTAACAATTCTTTGTCTGTCCCTGAGTAACAATTCTGTGTCCCTGAGTAACAATTCTGTGTCCCTCAGTAACAATTCTGTGTCCCTGAGTAACAATTCTGTGTCCCTCAGTAACAATTCTGTGTCCCTCAGTAACAATTCTTTGTCTGTCCCTGAGTAACAATTCTGTGTCCCTGAGTAACAATTCTGTGTCCCTCAGTAACAATTCTGTGTCCCTCAGTAACAATTCTGTGTCTGTCCCTGAGTAACAATTCTGTGTCTGTCCCTGAGTAACAATTCTGTGTCTGTCCCTCAGTAACAATTCTGTGTCCCTCAGTAACAATTCTGTGTCCCTCAGTAACAATTCTGTGTCCCTCAGTAACAATTCTGTGTCTGTCCCTGAGTAACAATTCTGTGTCTGTCCCTGAGTAACAATTCTGTGACTGTCCCTGAGTAACAATTCTGTGACTGTCCCTGAGTAACAATTCTGTGTCTGTCCCTGAGTAACAATTCTGTGTCCCTCAGTAACAATTCTGTGTCCCTCAGTAACAATTCTGTGTCTGTCCCTGAGTAACAATTCTGTGTCTGTCCCTGAGTAACAATTCTGTGTCTGTCCCTGAGTAACAATTCTGTGTCCCTCAGTAACAATTCTGTGTCCCTCAGTAACAATTCTGTGTCTGTCCCTGAGTAACAATTCTGTGTCCCTCAGTAACAATTCTGTGTCTGTCCCTGAGTAACAATTCTGTGTCTGTCCCTGAGTAACAATTCAGTGTCTGTCCTTGAGTAACAATTCTGTGTCTGTCCCTCAGTAACAATTCTGTGTCCCTCAGTAACAATTCTGTGTCCCTCAGTAACAATTCTGTGTCCCTGAGTAACAATTCTGTGTCTGTCCCTGAGTAACAATTCTGTGTCTGTCCCTGAGTAACAATTCTGTGTCCCTCAGTAACAATTCTGTGTCCCTCAGTAACAATTCTGTGTCCCTCAGTAACAATTCTGTGTCTGTCCCTGAGTAACAATTCAGTGTCTGTCCCTGAGTAACAATTCAGTGTCTGTCCCTGAGTAACAATTCTGTGTCTTTCCCTGAGTAACAATTCTGTGTCCCTCAGTAACAATTCTGTGTCCCTCAGTAACAATTCTGTGTCCCTCAGTAACAATTCTGTGTCTGTCCCTGAGTAACAATTCTGTGTCCCTAAGTAACGTTTCTGTGGCCCTAAGTAACGGTTCTGTGTCCCTAAGTAACGATTCTGTGGCCCTAAGTAACGTTTCTGTGGCCCTATGTAACGTTTCTGTGGCCCTAAGTAACGTTTCTGTGGCCCTAAGTAACGTTTCTGTGGCCCTAAGTAACGATTCTGTGGCCCTAAGTAACGTTTCTGTGTCCCTAAGTAACGTTTCTCTGGCCCTAAGTAACGTTTCTCTGGCCCTAAGTAACGTTTCTGTGTCCCTAACTCTCTCCCTCAATACAGCCAGGTCTGCCTCTCTTGAATGACTGGAGGCAAATGGAGAATTCTAAAATGGCCGCCATTTATAGCTCGACCATTACACAGTGCTGGCTGGCTGCTGATTGGCTAATGCGATCACATGTCATGAATGAATGCATTATGGGTCAGCGCGCCTTGTCTGCGCGCCTTCCCAGACATCCCCGCTCCGTCGCCGCACATGTCGCCGCCATTTTAGGAAAAATTTCGATTCGCGCATCCGAAGTCTGCTAATTTTCGGATTCGTCGCGAATCGAAATTTTCCTAATATTCGAAACGAATTCCACTTCGCCGAGTTCTATTCGCTCATCTCTAGAACCTACATATGAAACTGATGATCATTAGCACCTGCTTGGTATAATTTATTGATCATACACCTGACTCTAACCCTACAAAATCCTTGACTTTGTACAAGTGTTCAAAGTGTGCAAGTGTACGAATTGATACTGGGTTGAAGCCAAAGGGTAGCCACACCAAATATTGATTTGATTTTTCTTTTCTAACTTTGCATTTTGTAAATTGATTAAAAACAAACAATTAAAAAATATATATTTTTAAAACATTCATTATTTAGAGCATTCTTTCACACCTGCCTAAACCTTTTGCACAGTACTGTATACAAAAGTAAAATGAGGCCAAACATCCCACAAAGGCGTCCCAGCCCAGAACAAAACTGCAGCCTCTTGCAATAAGCTTATACCTACTAAAACAGCAGCTTCGATATCCTATAGTCTTATAAAAAAAATGATGAAGTACTGAAAGTATACAGAATCATATTTTTAGTTAGTAGAGAAGTTGGAAAGAAACTGTTTTACCTAAGATATACTGTATAACATTAAATGTAATCATTAATAATTGGTGAAGTCTGGGACCCCTGAATCTAGGTACTGTACATTCATGTAGAAGGCTCTGACTTGGTATCCTGGTTCACCTCCTCCTCCCAGCAGGCTCTGTAGTCAGGAGGAATAGGTGCTGAGGAATCTGGGTTGGATTGTGGAATATGGGTATCTCAATGCTTCTTTGGGTGGGCCACAGATCTAAAGCATGTCCGATCTGCAAGTCAGAGCAAAGTCAGGGCCTTCCATCAGAGCTCAATAGTGTGGTTTAAGCTTGGAATTGTGAGTTTGAAATGCATCCCTTTGCCCACATTCAGGTACTAACACCAAAAAAGGCCTAAGTCATAAAGCTAAAAAAATGCAAGATTTTCAGCCAGAGCCAACAAAATTTGAAATTACCCAAGAACCTTCTATTACATTTTGAAAACTATGTACTTTCTGATTTCAGAAATATACTATAGCTTCGTACCCCATGTATCATTCTGTTTATGAAACCGTGGATCTGGTATCTCGTCTTTTGGACCAAGGCTTTAAATATCATCAAGCTGTTGGTAGAATTTGGGGTGAATTGACTCTGCGTATGGCTGATGATGTCATCCTGGATTTTGACTGTGTACAGTATGCTGAGACTCTGAAGTTGATTGTCATTGAATTACAAACCACCTATGGACATACATTTCAGGAACATAACCTATCTTTGGGTAAGCATTAGTATGTCAATGCTGAACTCCAGCCAAAACCCTTTTTCTTTTTTTTTTCTTTGTTTGTGAAGTTTTTCATGTTTTCTGCGAGTTCACTGGGGAGTTCCTTTTGTGACACTAGAACAATTGTTTCTTGAAGTATATTAAAGGATATGAGCTCCCTTAAACATAGACCCTTGGTTATACGCAGCCATCTTGTCAGGGATGCAGACATCCAGCAAAGGTGATCAGATCAGTGGTCTGTACCTTAAGGAATCAGGAAAAAGATTAAAATAAGTCTATTAAGGCAAATGACACACTTCCAACAACAGTAAATCATAAAAAATGTAAGTGATAAATGTGACAGTGTAAAAACCCCAAATAATAACCTAACTAACTATATACAAAATTGAGGGAGCACAAGTGAGCAGGACAAGATCAGGACAGGAATGGAAGACCAGGGGAGCAGTAAGCAGGTTACAGGAGTAGGTCTTATCGTCAGGTACAAAGATCAGGAACAAGGATAAGGCTCAGGCAGGGACACGACTTGCAGGAAGAACACTGAAGTATTAGAACTCCAGTCAAGGGCAGGCTTATATACCTCCAGCAGTCCACATCAGGTGCAGCCTAATTACAGTACAGTCCAGCTGCTGGGAGACACCAGCTTTCGGTCACTGGAGCTATGCCCTTCGTTTCCTGGAACAACAGTGCAACCAGAAAATGACCCAAGTACCCAATGACCCTGACACACCTTCAAAGGATTGAACACTGGAAAACAAAATTGTGGGATAGCCCATACAACCCCTCCCACTCTAAGCAATCCTCAGTTTTGTAGCAAGCTAAAAAAGAAACTGCTAGGACAGAGAAGAGGGTATTCCCCAGTCCTGTACTATCCTCCAAGAAAAGGTAAGTCGAAAATCCTTATTTCTACATTGTACAGTACAGGATGAAGACTCCTTTAAGCCTTGATTGTGGGATGGCCCCAAGTAAAAAAAATGAGAGGTGGGCAACATGGGAATAATGGGAACAATGCAAACAGGCTAAAAAAAACAAACAGGAATTAATTGCATGAACTCAGAGCAGCTGGAAACACCATACGGTTAAAGCTGCAATCAGCAGAGGCCTGAATATCTGCCTGTTAGAAATTCACAAATATTTGCGTTGCAGTCTTGAAAATCTGAAAAATTGATGCCTGGTGCTGAAAAGCCCAAGAGGTGCTGCTTTAATGAATCAAGTAAGCCTTAACAGGAAAGAGCAGGACCTTCCCCTTCAAGGAGTAAGCTGCTTTATCCACCTAGAAATAGTGGAATGAAATACAGGACAACCCTTGCGAGAGCCCACATCAGGAGAAAGTGGCTATCTGATTTTCAGTCAGAAGCTAACTATTCCTACCACATCCAAAGAGTAGAGAGCGCTTTTTAGGATGCTTCGCAGAAGGACAAACAAAAGGTAGGATGATGTCCTGATTCAGGTGAAAAAAAGAGACCACCTTAGGAAGAAAGAAAGCTTTAGATCTCAAAACCATTTTCTCCTTATGGAGAACAATAAAATATTAACGTCAAAGCCACTAGTTCAGAGACACGTATTTTGCTGATGTGATAGCCATGAGAAAAGCCACGTTATAAGTAAGGTCAGCCAATGGAATTTCCCAAATGGGCAACTTTTGAAGAACGGACAAGACTGGATTTAAAACTCACGGTGACACTGAGGATCAAATAAGGGGAGCCATGTGAGCTACTCCCTTAAAAAGGTATTCACCAGAGTGTGAGTGGCCAGAGGTCTCTGAAAGGCCAGGGGAAAACTCAAGTCCGATGCTGGTCCAGTCCAGACTGGAGAAAAGTCAGGATATGTCCCACAGTAATGTCTAGAGTGGAATTTTTTTCTCACACTACACAAAGTAAGCCTTCCAAGTGTAACAATAGACCTTGTGTAAGGTTGACATCCTAGTCTTTAGAGTCATAGGAGTCAGAGATCATGATCCCTCAGAAACTTGGGTCTTAAGTGCCAAGCCTTCAATAACAACCACTGTGAAACAGAACTGGCCCTTGAGACAGCAGTTCAGGTCATTAGGGAAATGCCTACACAGAGTCTCCTAGGAGTCAGAAGATGTCCAAATACCAAGTTCTCACCTTGGCTAATATCAAGGCCAATTTGATGCCACCTTCCACATCAATCCTGTAAAGCAGTCAAAGAAGAATCCATACTGGAGGGAAGGTATTGATTACACAAAAGTGATCCCATGGGGTCACTAGTGTGTCCTCTGAGAAGGCCAGAGGATTGCTGGTCCTGGCCACGAACCTGTCCAGTGTCCACCTTATTGTTGAAACAGAATGCTATGAGATCATGTACGGAATATCCCAATGGTGACAGATGTCCAGAAACACTTTGAGGTAAAGAAACCATTCTCCAGCATGCTGCAATAGTGGCTGAGGAAGCACACCTGCAAATTGTCTAACCATGGGCAAGGCCAGGACATGCCTTTCAGTCCAAGCCAAAATTAGGTCCACCTCTCAAGGGGCCATGCAGTTCTCAGAAATGCCCTGATTGGTTGCTGTAAGCCACTGCTATGGTTTTGTCCAACTGAACCCTTGTCGATCATCCCTGAAGCTGGTTGTTTCACTAATGAAGGGACAGGAAAATACCCCTTTGTTCAAAAATGTTGATGGGAAGTCTGGACTTCCTAGTTTCTGTTCCTAGGAATCCCCAGCTAAACAGGCTGGTATCCATCGTGGGAAATATCTAGGTCAATGGGGAAAATAATTTCCCTGATTTCAACACAGTCCTGATCAGCCACCAGGCCTACAATATCCTGGCCTTGGAAGACAAGGACATAGTACAGTTTAGAGACTGAGGAGGCTTGTTAGGGCAGTCAGCATATTGAGCTGCAGAGGCATGGAGAAAAACATCTCCTCCTCGATGGGAGACCACCATCCAGCCCAGTACTATCATGCAAAAGTGAACCAATGGAAGCTCCTTGGAGTGGATATATTCAAATGCATAGAAAGGGCCCTCCTATGCTCATCACTAATTAATAACTTTTTTAAGGCATCCAAGCAGAACACTTTGCACTTTTGCAAGGAAATTTTCACCATAGGTTATTGATTTAAATGAGGCTCTGCTAACTTCCATCATCCAGACATGTGCAAGCAAAAATTCTGTTTTTTTAATGTTTCTTGCACATGAATGGGTATTCTCTGCAAAGTTAATTGTCACCACACAGCTCTGTGGAACGTTTCCTTGCAAAGTGGACAGTGTATTTTTTCTTTAATAGAGCAGCTCCAATGTGTAGACTGCAGGCTAGTTCACTTATAACACTCTACCTCTGAGTTATGTTGTACTTCTTTATAGATGATGTGAAAAGTGCAGTTGAAGGATTTCATCAAGCAGCTAAGGCTCTGCAAGAAAGGGCAGAAAAAGCAAACAGAGAAAAGTGAGTATCTCAGCTTCCTATGTAAGTAGATGATATGGTCATATAACAAAAAAAAGGATTTACAATGCAGCAGAAACATCTTGCAACATAGCAATCACATTTAGGGCAATGCATTCCAAATTGTTACAACCTGCTTCATAAATGCATGTCAGAAGCCTATGTATACAGACACTTTACTATGGCTGAAAGCATAAGGCATGTGATAGTTTTCTTGGTTATATTTCATATATCATTTTTTATAGCACCGTGACTCCCACAGGCATTTGAGGTACTCCCAGAGACAGGGTATGCTCGCATGAGTCCATGGCTGAAAGATTGGAGTTCACCACACACCCCTTTGTTTACTGAAGCTTGGAGAGTGTGCAATCAGGCTCACTTTTGCATAGAACCCAATCACCTTCCAGGTTTTATTGCCAAAGCTTCACTGAACAAACTGAGGTTAGAAGCTGTTTGGTTTCTATGGAGAAGTGAGCCTGATTTTGCACTGTTCAGCTTTAGCAAATAAACCCCACTGAGTGGACTTTGGCCAGTCCCTGCTGAACGGGCTGAATTTTGATCAGTGTGTATATATAGCCCACTTAAAGAGGTTGTACACCCTTATATATTCCCAGTGAAGTGACTGGCCTCAGGTGATGCACAGAGATCAAACAAATCATCCTATAAGTTGCACCTGTTTATTTACAGACATCTTTCCGCTACATTTATTCAAATTGCAGAATTTACACAGGATCTCTCGGCTCTGAAAAGCAGGGAGCAGGGAGCTAAAGTTACATCAGTGAGGAGAGCCCTGAGAGCTGTTTGGAGGGAAGGGACACAGCCCCTTTCACACAGCCCATAAGAACAGAGCTGAGGCTGTCAGTCACAAGCTATGCCCTCTCTGTCACCATTTATCTCTTGGTGTCAGGAAAATTCATCATCGGTGACTCATGCTGATAGCAGAAGAATGAGGCAGCAGACAGAAATGACACTTGGTGCACTGGATTGAGACAAATACACACTAGAGGGATAAGCTTTGTTAATATTTCATGTCTAAGGTTCACATTAGTGATATATCTATAAACGCAGCGCTCCTAAAATCAATATATGCTCATGATCTGTGATAAACACATAAAACAAACAAACCATATTTTTACACATAAATCCACTTATAGTGATATATAAAAATAAAAAATATATATAATTCAAACTTTGTGATTATTATTTATCTCAAATAATTATATATACAGTATATTTCAAACTTTGTGATTATTATTTTAATTTAAAAAATATATATTTATAGTCCCATCCATCAATTAAGTGATTCAGAAAATTTGTTTGTGACGTGATGATTTTAAATCATGCAATAGTGATATATAATAGTGCATGATTTAAAATCATCACGTCACAAGCAAATTTTCTGAATCACTTAATTGATGGATGGGACTATAAATATATATTTTTTAAATTAAAATAATAATCACAAAGTTTGAAATATACTGTATATATAATTATTTGAGATAAATAATAATCACAAAGTTTGAATTATATATATTTTTTATTTTTATATATCACTATAAGTGGATTTATGTGTAAAAATATGGTTTGATTATGTTATGTGTTTATCACAGATCATGAGCATATATTGATTTTAGGAGCGCTGCGTTTATAGATATATCACTAAGTTGCACAATTTGAGTTTTGTGTTAAAGGCTGGCGATCCACAAAAGCACTTTATTGAGTATTTAGTTTGGCTCGCAAGTGTTACATATATATATTTTTTTAAGGTTCACAAGCACTTTAAGTAATTTGATCTCCAATTCCAATTTATTGACTAGCTACCAAGAAGTTAATGAGTCAGAGCAGGGGGCGCTGTTGAGTTTTGTTGTTATTAAAACGTTAATTATGCTCTGCAAACTATGCATGATAAAAGCATTGTTTATTGCATGTTAATTTCAAACATATCTTATATCTTAATATATAATATATTGTTGAAAGTCCATGCCTCTCCACTAGCCTCTCCCTACCCTCCTAAATACACACTGGCATGTAACCCCCCCCTTACCTCCCATGACCACACCTGTGCAAGTCTTACAGTTGAATGTCTGATGTACGGCTTTGGCCCATTCAAGTCTAGGTCCCCCCCCCCCCCATATTGATAAGTTTCTCCTCTCGCAGCAAGCACTGAAAAGACTCAGGAGTTGAATCATGTAGTGCCGAAAGCTCCCAGCAAAGAATATACTGACTGTGTATAGGCTGATAGCAGCAGATGCTTGCAAACAGTTTTAATAAAAGTTTTTCATCTTGCAGCCCTGACAGTACTTTCATTATTTGTATGAGTTGTGACAAAGCAGCAGAGGGAAGCGGGCAGATACTAGGATCCAACAGTCCTAGAATGGTCAGATACTAATTTTTGTAGGGTTCGTAAATAAGATAAGAAGATACAAATAATAATTATTAAAGTACACAAATGTCTATAGTGGTGTCATCTCCCCACTTCCTCCTTCTCCCACATCCTGATTGGACAATAATGCTCACTCTACCTTGTCCTCCTGCCACCATGTTCCCTGTCAATGCATGTGCATGAAGCAGAGCCTAATTGGCTTCCAATGCTGCTTCTACCAGTCTAAGGGTTCGTTTACACTTTGGCTTTGGAGAGCAATCCATGGTGGGACACTTTTTAGAAGGTGTTTGACAGGCAATAAGGAGGCATTATGTTGCCAACTTACCACTTGTTTTAACCCCTAAAAACCTACACCATCATGCTGCACTTGTGGCGCAGGTCCAGTTACTTGAATTTAGCGTGTGTTCACTTGCGTTCAGCAGGCAGTACTTTTGGGGGGATCATTTTTGGTGCAAGCAAAGTATCACAGCTGCAACATGTGTATACCCCCATACGGCTACCTTTGCTGCTTGGGGGGCAGTAAAGATGCACCCGCCAATCACAAGTGTAAACTAGGCCTAAATGCTGCAATGCAGGGAATGTCAAAGGCTGATATCAAGACAGATTCAAATAATTATGCTTGCTGTATGTTATACGTATACATTTAATTATTTTGAATAATTACGTAACTATATTATTGGTGTTTTTACATTTATCTGGAGTTCCACCTTAAACCAGTATTCTGTTTTTCATAAGATCAGAATGTCTCCCTGGACCTGGGAGAGAGGAAATATCAGTGCTATTGTTATATTTAACATGCTGCTTCTCGTTTTATTCCCCAATTCCCATTTCCACGAAAGAGTTTCCCTACAGGAAAGCACACTGTTACTTAAATTAGCATAAGCTCCATAGCTGTGAATTTCTTGTCCTTGACAGCCAATAAGGCTCATTTCCCCAGCGTGAAGGATAGGGTGCAACAGTCCAAGTATCATTTACTCTCATTTATGTTCATCTGGAGAGGTTCACCATTGGCATCATCTTACAGGATGAAAGAACTTAATAACAATATAAATAGATAATTATATTTTAGCTGAGGAGAAAATATTATAATTAAATATATATAAAAAATGTATTTAATGGTTTCATCTAGTTGCCTTGCACTGTTAGAGCGACTTACCTGAAACTCACCTGTGCCAAGCACCATGACGAAATATAAGTCTGTGCCTCTGCACTGCAAAATTTTATTCTGATTGGCAGAACAGATGATGTATGGTTGAAACACAGGTTCCACCATTTTACTGTAATTTCCAAGGGCACTGTTGCTAAGCCAGTGAATTTCAGCCACTATTTCATGCATAATATTGTCTCACAAACATAGTAGATGTAAAAGTGGAACTTTAGTCAGAAAATTAAGCCTTGCTAGATCACTTCATTCTGGCCCCTTGTGCAGGTAAAGCAATGTATATCATTAAAAATAAGTGCCTATACTGTTTAAAATTCAGTAATACACTGTCTCTCCCTGCTCTGCATATGCTCTCTATTTTATTGCACTGTGCTGAAAATCAGAGCCACCAGAAGTCGAACTGCTGACAGCCT
Organism: Staurois parvus; assembly: GCF_062004578.1. NCBI lineage: Eukaryota > Metazoa > Chordata > Amphibia > Anura > Ranidae > Staurois > Staurois parvus. Next base: position 5,870,562 of record NW_028318033.1, on the reverse strand, counting down.
AAAGATTTACTGCTGCTCAGTGGCTCTGGGAGCTCAGCAAAAAGGCAGCCTCCAGAAAGAAGAAACAGGAGCAATGCTGGAGGCAATTTTCAGCACACACTAATTTTAGCAGCATAATTGTTAAGGGTAAAGTCCTTCCTTAACTGAATTACACTTAGTTTGGTAGCCTCCCTGGCGGTATTCCCGAGTGTAGCTTGGGGTAAAGTTTCAGTACCACAAGCGGTAACCACGAGCTACACTCGGGCTTACCATGCGGTGCTGCTCCGGGATCTGATCTTCACTTACCTTGTCCTGCGCTCACGTGATGTCCCTCCTGCAGTGTCCCCTGTAATGTCCTCCGGCGGATGCCGGCAACTGTCATCTGGGTTCCACCCCCTGCGAGCGTCAGGACGTACAGGGATGGAACGGTGGGAAATTTGAAAATGACAAAAAGTGACATTCACTAAATACACTAAAATAACATAGTATAACATTACTGTATCAAACCATTTCACATACATTTTGTCCCTAGTGCTTTGTCCTGTGCCCTGCCTGCATTTTTACTGTTCTTTCTGCCTGGAAACTGAGAAACGTCCATGGCGTAAAGGCGTCCCTTTAGGTCAAAAGCAGTTTTAGACCAGCTAGAGAACAGCGATAGTAAATCAGAACCACTTGCAGAATTGAGTGATAATGATTCGTGGGGAAATTTATTTATTTATTTATTTATCGAGTACATGAAACAGTACAGTAACATCAAACAGCACACAAGGGGTAAGTGGGCCCTACTCTTTCGAGCTTACAATCTAGGAGGGAGGGGGTAGTGGTACAGGAGGAAATGGCTGTGGGGGATGGAGTGGTAGGAGGAGGGAAGGGCAGCGGCTGTTAGGTGAGGGTGGGGTAGGCTTCCCTGAAGAGGTGGGTTTTCAGGGAGCGCCTGAAGGTGAGGAGGGAAGGTGACAGTCTGATGGATTGGGGTAGTGAGTTCCAGAGGATGGGGGAGGACCTGGAGAAGTCTTGCAGTCGTGCGTGGGAGGAGGAGACCAGGGAGCAAGATTATTTATATTCGTCATCAGACACTGAAAACGATTTTGCGACTTTGCTCAGCGGTGTGCGAACTTGGCGCTATATTTCAAATTTCAGTGTTTTTGGTTTGATTACATTATTGAATTAAATTTATTATTATATTGTTTTTTATGATTATTTATTAAATTATAATTTATGATTTCGTGTTTCAAAATTTAACATACCGGGGATGTTTACTAGACTCTTGTTGAGACAGATTTCAGTGAGTTATTCCTAAAAATTAGAGGCCTACAATAAAAAAAAAACCTATTTCCATGCAAAAAAATGTACCGCTTTGAGCACAGAAATATGGACATAATCAGACTGCTAGGGAGGTTAAAACACATTGGGGTTGATTTACTAAAACTGGAGAATGAAAAATCTGGTGCAGCTCTGCATAGAAACCAATCAGCTTCCAGGTTTTGTCAAAGCTTTATTGAACAAGCTGAAGTTAGAAGCTGATTGGCTACCATGCACCAGTTTTTGCACTCTCCAGTTTCAATAAAACAACCCCTGTGTATGATAAACAATTGCCATTTTTTAACATATCATATTACTTTTCCTCATTCCTCTTCACGATTATTTTCTGCATATCAACACTGCTGATCTCCTGTAGTCTCTTTGTAACTGTTAGAGAGGAGACTGAGGTTAGGTTTGCCAAGGGTTCTCCGTATGTACTAAAGAAGTTACAAGCTACAAATTTCGCTGTGAGCCATGTTGAAGTCAATAGAGTAGAGAAAACAATTCTGGCCCCTTGTAGGGCTTACAGGCAAGCTATGGCCAAACTAATAGCTTAGGAGGCCAGGCTCTGCTATTTGGAGACCGTGCCAGTACAAAAAACATACAGCAGAGGAAGGGGCTTTTTTTATATGGCTTTGGGAGCAACATAGAAAATCTACTAATTATTTAGGGCTTGTTCACACTTATACAGAGACCTGTGGTTTTCAATACTGAACAATTCTTTTCTACAGTATGTTCCCTATACTCACTTGAATGCAGCCTTTTGATGATGCAGAAATCTGCAACATGTCTGCATTTTTCTGTCCCACACTGCAACTCTGTTTATTTCTGCGTGCACACTGTGTCATTTCAATAAATCTGAAAAAAAAAGGTAAAAAGTGCTATGCGCTTTACAAGTGCAAGGCACCACCAGCCAAAAGGAACACTTCCTACATGGTAAATCACAGCAGTTTGCCATGAATAAAGCCTGAACAAGCCCTTAAATTACAGGTTTAGCTGGTGCTATGGGCTCTGTTCACACCTCACGATTTGGAATCGTGGGCAGAATCGCTGCTTGGCAATTGCAGCTCAACATGCTGCATGTGTTTGGGTGTCATTATCCTTTAATGGAACCCCAAACACGATGCAATTTTGCCAGGATCGCTCGGCAAACCATGCCTTTAAAAATCGCATGAACCTTGTCACCCAAACAGGAGCAGTAGCTTCTTTTTCAGGTGACAAATCCACATAGGGCAGCCCATTCAAGTAAATGGGCTGCCATATATGACATGCAGAAGCACGTGAAAATTGTGATGTCAGAATCGCATAGCAGGAACTCTCATTCCCGCTACACAATATTGTGAACGGGGCCTTAAAGCTGTACGTGGTGTTATGAAAGGAAATGATTTTCATTCATGGCCTCAACTACCAGGAATACTACCCTTAAACAAAAAGATTAATGAAATGAAAAGACCCCATTTTAAAAAAAAAATATTTTTAAAAATATATTTTTTTATAAATATATTCTTCATATTTTGTTTAACATATAAAAAAGTAATTTAACATATATTTTTACATATATTTGTAAATGCATTCCAAAATGTAGATTTGTATTTTTAAAGACATACTGTATATTTGAAATGTATTTTTAAAAATATTTTGCATATATTTTGTAATAAAAATGCATTTCAATATAATATATATATATATATATATATATATATATATATATATATATAATTTTTTTTTTTTATTGAAATATGTTTTGAAATATATTGAATATGGCCAAAATTGTAGCATTTCAAAATTATGTCAATATATTTGGGAAGAATATTTTTAAAATATATTTCAAATATATTTTTCTTCCATATGGGAAACAATGATACTTGTTGCTGATTCAGCAATAATAGTCCTAAAATGAGGTTATGTGCATAAATCTGTGAACACAGGGGAGATACAAGCCAATGGAGCCCACCACTGAAAACCACAGCACGAAGTAGCACTGCTTAGCACAGATGTCCCTAAGCCTTCCCTGTATAAATTGTTAGCTCTTCCTATCCTCTCCCCATCCACTCCCCAACCATTCTAACATACACTGACAATATGATAAATAATATATAATCCTCCTGCACTATATGGAGTACCTAAAAATATATAAGTCGCTCACACTCTAAACTGATACCTTATACAGTGAATACAACTAAACAAATAATAGTGCAGCGCTACTCTAATATTACCCCAACATCAATTCATAAATATTCAAATAAAATATAATATTCAACTACATATTCCCCACACGTGTTTAAATAAACAAATAAAGTGCCACAATGTGCCCCCAATTAAAATGTATAATAAATAAGTGACCAACGGTCCCAGTATAAACTACAGGACCAATTCCTTAATAATCCTACAACATAAGTGTACATATAAACAAACCCCCCATACAATTACATAAATTTACACACTGCAAACGTGATCAGTGTACACAATAAAGTGACCACTTTAAATACACAAAAATGATTAGAAGTAACTTTTCATAAATAAAAAGTTCATAAATCCTCCAAATTCGTGCTCCACGCCAAATTAACTCATGCAGAGTGATGCAAAAGTGATGATTTCTTGTGATAGTGTCAATACACTCCTCTTGTGGCTAAAATGCCCCCTCACCTTCAATCTGCGACCCAAATGGCCACTAAGCCTCCAAGATCTCTCCTAGATCTTTCTCCAGTGATGGTAAGTATCCTCAGTACTCCTTTCGTGGACCCCTTCTCAGGTGGATCAATACCCAAGACCTCTCAGGACAGTATCACCAGCTAAATATATCACTCACCATAGTCCGTGGTGAGTGACAAAAAAGATCCTTCATAGTGTAGTATCATAATGTTAAATTAGCCTCTTTATTAATTAAAAAATGCCCATTCACTTGTACCAAGTTCAATAATTTGCTCTGTACATCTCACAAACCGCATGCATGGGTGTACTGCATGGGTTAGGACTCATCTGGGTGTTCCAAGATGGCACCCGCGCCGGAAGTGCGTCATCGCAGACCGGAAGCTGTGTCACGGCGTATCTACGCATTGTGTCACTATACCACGTGACTTCCTCAGGATATCAGGATATCAATATTAATAAATAGGCTGATTTAACATTATGATACTACACTATGAAGGATCTTTTTTGTCACTCACCATGAACTATGGTGAGTGATATATTTAGCTGGTGATACTGTCCTGAGAGGTCTGGGGTATTGATCCACCTGAGAAGGGGTCCACGAAAGGAGTACTGAGGATACTTACCATCATTGGAGAAAGATCTAGGAGAGATTTTGGAGGCTTAGTGGCCCTTTGGGTCGCAGATTGAAGGTGAGGGGGCATTTTAGCCACAGGAGGAGTGTATTGACACTATCACAAGAAATCATCACTTTTGCATCACTCTGCATGAGTTAATTTGGCGTGGAGCACGAATTTGGAACTTTTTATTTATGGAAAGTTATTTCTAATCATTTTTGTGTATTTAAAGTGATCACTTTATTGTGTACTCTGACCATATGGCTACTCTAAACCCACCCTTATATAGCAAGGATGTTGGCTTATCCAATTACCCCCATTATTATCCCTACTACCTCTGCTGACCATGGTTCAAAAGCCGTGCAGTGCTAAACAGGTTTGGCCGCTGGTGAAATCACACATACATTTCCTGGCAAATTCAAATCAAGCAGATTTGCCACAAAACCTTGGTTGGTGCAAATCCAAATGTTACCCTTTGTGGCCAACATATGTGCATGAACTCCAGCAACTGCTGTACTTCATCTTTTAGGCAGGTTTTCTGATGGTGCCAGCTGTGGCATGCACAGGTGTGTAATATGCGTTGGCAGGGCTGCATGTATTTATTCTTCATTGGAGGGCAAGAGTGACAACACTGGACAGCAACACATTTTCTGAAGAAATTCTATCATAACTCTACTAAAACTGTGCTCTTATTGTCTGCGTACCCATAAGGTTAATTTTCCATCACTTTCTGTCCAGACAGGGAACAAAGGTACATCTTCACAAATGGCAATAAAAACCTAACAAGTGACCGTACACAATAACCCAATGATTTATCATTTATTTCCCTTGATTTCCTAATGCACACGTGTCAAACACAAGGCCCGCAGGCCAAATAAGACCCACCAGGCTATTTCATGTGGCCCTCACATTTCTCCGGCAGCTTTGGCACCCCCTCGTCTCTGCTTCCTTCCCTGTCTCAGCAGTTGGCAGCAGAGAGGAGGACAAAAAACTGAAAGACTGATCAGTGTGAAAGGACCCTAAATAAATACTATATTCCCAAAAATAATGGATTAAAACACATCTTCTTATATGTATTTGAATACACACCAGATGTGCCATGCCACCTTTAAGGATGAAAATCCTGTGCCCCTCCAATAATCACAATTAAAATCCGTCACAGTAGCTCGTTATGGCAGTATAGATGTGTGGAGTTGGTATTGGTTGCTGTTGTTTCTTTCTCTTCTGATTTGAACAGTTGGTAAGTATCTGCACAAGCTACTAAATCTCAGTTCATGTAATCTTGTATCAAAGGAAATGTAGATCTTCACTAGTAAATATTTTGCATAACCAGGACAGAACACCAGGGAGGGACAGTATATAGCAGCAAAGAGTATTTAATAATTTTCCCTAGTCATATAATGTAAAATAATACGATGACTTATTTTGACATATCTGGGTTAGTGAGAGAAGCTTGCCAATAAATTAGATTTAAATGGATAAGGTGAGTTCATTGTGTTCTTTATCAAAGAGAAAAGACCATGGTTTTACATACATCTTTAGCAACGTTTTCCAAAAGGTTCAGTTGGACAGAAATAGTTACAGCTGAACTCCTGACAAACTGCTAAATACACAGCTGAAATGCATATAAGAGAGATGTTTTCCCTGGCAAATGATTTTTATTTTTCCCCATCCAGTCCTAAGATTTACACAGCTCTACCACACAGGCATGACTTTTCTTTAACCGCTTAAGAACCGCCCTATAGCAGATATACTGCATTATATAATGCATATATTGCATTTCTGGGTAGGGGGCGCGCGCCCTACTCACACTGCCATTCGTGGCCGCGGATGTCAATCACCAGGTCCTGGCCGGTAATTACCCACTGGCGCCTGCTGATTACTCAGCATCTCCGACGGGGAGGAAAATTTTGTTTACAAGCAATCTTCCTCCCTGTCAGCTCGAGCACACTGCTCGGGATGGCTGTGCACAGTGCAGCCATCCCGACCAGTGTGCTTACAGTGAAGAACACCCCCCCACCCCCTAGTAAAACACACACAGTTAACCCTTTGATCGCCCCTCACATTAACTCCTTCCTGCCCAGTACCATTAGTACAGTGTCAGTGCTTTTTTTTTTAGCACTGATCACTGTAATGGTGTCACTGGAGATGTCAGTGACACCAAGTTAGTTCCTCCCCCAGTGTCAGAATGTCCACCGCAGTCCCACTAAAAGTCACCGATCGCCGCCATTACCAGTAGAAAAAAAAAAAAATCCCATTATCTATACCGCCATTTGTAAACGCTATAACTTTCACATAAACAAATTAATTTACACATATTGGAATTTTTTAAGCAAAGACATGTTGCAGAATACATTTTGGCCTAAATTTATGACGAAATTTGATTTTTTTTTTAATTTTTTACTGGACAAGTTTAACAGCAAAAATTCCAAAATATTGTTTTTTTTCTCAAAATTGTCGGTCTTTTTTTGCTTATAGCGCAAAAAATAAAAAATGCACAGGCGATCAAATACCACCAAAAGAAAGCTCAATTCCTGGGGGAAGAAAAGGATGTAAATTTCATTTGGGTGCAGCGTTGCATGACCGCGCAATTGTCAGTTAAAGTAACGCAAAAAATGGCCTGGTCAGGAAGGGGAAGTTTCTCCTCTCCAGTTTGTAACTGGACAGTGAAAGAAGCAGCAGGAGACTCATAAGCTTACCTCTGTCACTCTGTCTTTTCCTCCTGTCAGCGTGTTTCTTGTGCTGCAGTGCAACTAATTGACTTATTGTGCTGCTTATTTTTTTAACTCTGTTGTACAAGGACTGCATTGGGCTGATACCAGGTTAAATTCAGAATGCTTGTATTTTAAAATACATTTAATGATATAATACTGTAAGCAGAGCGGGATTAGTCATTGTCTTTTACATCTGTCTGGAGTTTTGCTTTAAAGAGATTTTTAAGAACTCTAGATTCACACATGTGTGGTGCAGATTGAAGCTCAGGTCTCACAGCTAATTGACACAGTATTTATTCAGCAGTTCATGTCAGGCTTACATCAGGTTCAGGACAGGATTAGCTCAGGATTTTATCCTGTTCACACATATGCGGTTTTATTTATTTTTTTATTTCAGGTACTTATATAGCGATGTCAATTTATGCACTTTACATATATATTGTACATGGTTTTGAAACCGTTCCCATAGAAGTCAAAAGCCTGTAATTCACACCTGAACCTGAAGGCACTGCTCAGAAATTGTACATGACTCTTTTTTTAAACCACACTGAATCCGCACCACCAGTGCACTGGACATATGTGATCGGGCACCATAGGAAGCAATGTTTTTTCACATGTCATTCGGATGGGATGCGGTTCAAACTGCATCCAATCTGCATGTATGTGAACCGCCACTAAAGGATCTAGACATAGTTACATAGTTAGTCAGACTGAAAAACAGACAATATCCAATGAGTTCAACCAACAAACAAAATTAGATAGATTAAAAACCTACATCCACAGAACCCAAAACTCATATTTGATCTAGATGTGCAGCTCCATTGTTAAGATACAATGCCATGAGGCACCTCCATTGACTCTAGTGATCTCCTCCATATTGAAAACTGCACTGTTGTCAAAATTATTAAAATACTTATTTTGCCCAAATTGACTTCTGTTAGTGAATTTTCAAAACAGAGAGCAACACAACATGTGCAGTGAGGAGAGGAGGTTATGGAAGTAAGTTCATCAAAATGGATCTTGAGATGTTGGCTACGGACGTCTATAAAACCCTGTCCATCAGGAAATTAGGGTGGCTGTACATAAGGCATTCACCATCAACTGTACATCACAGAAAAATAATCTGACTGACAAATGTATAATTTTAAAGTACAAACCTTTATTATATATCTTAAAACATTTTAAAATAAATCAAAAGGCCCCATTTTACCGATTTCACTATGTATGATGCCATGCAGCTGTGATACTATTAGGATTTCACTTGTCCAAGGGAGGGCACAGCTTCCTAATAAGTGATCAAATCATACATATGGATTTCAGTAAAATATGGTCTGTCTGGTTACAGTATGTGCTACAATATGCCATGTTCTTGAAGACAGCACCCATCTTTCACCATGGCCACCAACGAATTTCAAAGCCATGGCACACTTTGTATGGTGCGCAGGAAACTGTCCCTACCGTAAAAAGGCCACCTGATCACTAGCCAAAGGTACTCAGTTCTCCCTTTGCAGAGTATCTGGACACCATTTAAAAAAAGATCAGAAGGAAATGGGTGTCACACAGAGCAGTTATAGGTTCTCACTCCCAGACCTCACAGTTGCTGTGGGATCACTCCTATACCACATTGCCTCACTTTCTTCTAATCAGGGATACATGACAGTAATCTTAGCTTATATCTGTAAGTAACTGCTTAATCCTGGCAATTTTTAGTTTGCTTTAGAAATACAACTTGAAGTTTTATTGTAAGCTACAAAAGACACCAAATGGTCTCTTAATAAATGTTTTCCCACTAAATCTGCACAGCTTTCACCCAGGATCCACACATTTTCCAATTGAGTCCAATTAGTAAAATGTGAAAGTCTTGGGTGAAGGTTGTGTGCATCTTGGATGAAAAAAATGATCGATAAACCCCCAGTTAAAGATTAATTCGACCTGAATAGGTATCCACATTTACCCTTTTACAACTACACTGTTTAAGCTCCAATCTGATATGTCTGGGCACAATACCTCTCAATGTTAAGTACTTTCAACATTTCTCTTGTTGAATTCCCACCAATAAATGAATCGTATTATAAAATGAATACATTTTTAACCAGATATGAATCTATAAATGAATATTTTATGTTTTCTTTTGATTTCAAGTCCACTGGAGGTGAGAAAAATTAACGATCAACTAATGGAAATAGAAAGAGCATTTATTGATCCTTTTGGAGTGGGCGGAAGCTTAAACTACAGGTAATTTGGTGTGCCCAATGTTTTAAAAGTATTTATAAAAATATGCAGCATGCAGATATGAATATATTATGATATAAAATTATTCAATATGTACAGAGATTCTGTGGTTCGCTGTAAGATTCAGGTGACTGGATAGTTACACAATTTATAGCTCCATATTTCTGGTTAAACTATAGTGCATTTTATCAGTGTGATTTGTGCTAATCACAGTAAGTGGGGCAAGAGAACATATTGCTCTTCTAGGCTCCCAAAAGCTTTAAAAAACAGCTGTCAAATGTTTCTCAACAGAAAAAGATATTAAAGTAAGCAATACTTCTAAATCACACACGTGTGTGTGTGTGTGTGTGTGTGTGTGTGTGTGTGTGTGTGTGTGTGTGTGTGTGTGTGTGTGTGTGTGTGTGTGTGTGTGTGTGTGTGTGTGTGTGTGTGTGTGTGTGTGTGTGTGTGTGTGTGTGTGTGTGTGTGTGTGTGTGTGTGTGTGTGTGTGTGTGTGTGTGTGTGTGTGTACCAGATAACTTTGCAAATGTACCCCTATCCTTCTTATGCCTGTTCTACTGTCATCACAGGCCCAGGAAATTGAAATATTGCATTACAGTTTTCTGCACTCTAACTGTTGACCAAGACTGAGAGCAATGAAACTGCGGCACATACCTGTTTTATTTCATGCGTCCAGTGCCAGGAGACATAAATGATTCATGAAGCCATGTACTAAAAGCAGATGTCAACCTGTAGGAAGGAGGAAGTTCCTGTAGAAGTTTAGTTAAGTCTTTTTTTATGATCAACAAATACTGACCTTCCCACTTGGAAGCATGCTTTTATTTAATGGGCACCTTTGCTGACCACACAATGGTCCCATTTTGAGGCCTCAACCTCTTTACCCTTGTTCACTGGATCAAATCATAGCCTATCACAGTGCGGAAAACCCCAAAGAGTATTGAGGATGACCACCCACACTCTGCATGGAAACGGTCATATCCTCCAGATATTCTAAAATAGGTTGCCTAGCCCTAGTATAGGTATCCAGCAACCTTATGAATATGAGTATATGCTTACTACAGTTTTTGGCATACTTTTCATACACATTTACTAAATACTCCTCTGAAAGGTGACTGTATTCATTGACCAATGTATAATCAGGACCATTTTCCTGTGGGAGTATTGTATTAGTATTAGAAATGTATTAGTAATGGCAATAATGGTTAAATAGTAATAACTTTTAACCTATTCCTGTCTAGCCCATGGACATAAGCCGCTGGATGGGAGCAGTGCCGATGCGGTTGGATGTTCCCTGAGAGTGCGCAGCGGCATGATCTGTGCGATCTGTGTCAGATCAACATGGATCAGTGTACCGGGCCGCTGTGGGCAACCCCAGTACCATGTGATTGCTGATTGGCCAATCAGCAATCACATGCACAGTAGTATACAAGATGTAATTTCCTTGCATCATTGTTTACTACAGTGAGCTCTGTGATCACATGGTACAAGGCCATTCACAGCATTCGCAGCAGCCTTGTACCATGTGATAAGCTGTGACCAGTCACAGCTCTCACAGTATTTCTCAGTGGCTGCAGGAACGCAGCCAGAGAAAGTGAGAAATGATTGCTATTACAGCCAGCATGGCTGCAAAGCAATCAGTGTAAAAGAAAAAAAAAAGTAGTATGCTGTTGCTATATTGACACTGTACTACTTCAGTAAAAGCATATAAAATACAATTTCCAAAAACTATTTTTCTATATACTGATTCAGGTTTTTTTTTACCAAAAGTGTAGCAGAACACATTTTTAGCCTAGATTTATGAAGAAATATTATTTATTTGCAAAATTTTATATAAAAGTGCATTTATTTATTTTTTAAATTTTTGGTCCTTTTTTAATTTATGTATCAAAATATAAAAAACCCAGTGGTACTCAAATACCACCAAAAGAAAACTCTATCTGTACCCAAATGAAATTTGTATCATTTTTTTGAGACTGTGTCACATGGCTAAGTAATTGGTATTCAGAGAGTGAGAGTGGGAAAAGCTGAAAATTGTAATGGACTGGAAGGGGGTGAAAGTGTCCAGATTTGAAGTAGTTAATAAAACTGTTGACAAGGAGGTAGTAACAGATGACTAATGCCGACCTACAGGTTTTCACCTCTTTATTGTCTCTGCTGAGTTAGGGCTCATTCACACTTGCTTTGGTTTCTGTAGAGGGATCTACATTTGGATTGCTCTACATAGGACATTTGACGGGTGGCAAGAAGGCATTGTATCACCTCCTCACTGCCTGTTTTAACCCCTTGAACCCTACACTAGCAAGCCACAACTGTATGCATTGCACACAGTTGTAGGTAGCTTGCAGAGCAGCCCCATACACTTGAATGGGTAGTGCTTAGATGGTACTACACTCACTGAAAGCATTAGCTGCCTCTGCAAATAAGATTTGAGGTGGTAAAAATGTGTTTCAACTATGGGGTTTTATCGCTTGTGTGAATGAGCCTTTAGTAGTAAAAAAAGAGAAAAAAAAGTAGGCCTGGTTCATATCTATGCAGGTGGTAGGGGGTGCGGGAATCACAGCAATTCCTGCAACTGCCCACAGTTAAACTGAAAATCACAAAAGTACCATGGGATTTCCTGGCCGCTACAGTTTTAGAATGGTGCAGGAACATTTCATGGGCAAAATGCAGGCACTGAAGCCCATTCAAATTAATGGACTGCCATGCCCACACAAACGCAGGCTGCAAACCCACATAGATGTGAACCAGGTCTGATTAACCACTAACTTTGAGTAAGGTCAGTGTTCACTATAAGAGAGCGCCCAATCTGATCAAGCTAGGTGCCACCTCCCAAATTACAATGAATGGAAACAGAGAAGCAAATGAAAGGGACTTTAACGGCAACCACAAAAAACACTACTGATTTAAAAAAATAGAACATTTATTACAAAAATATATATTTTAAAACACCATACATACAAGTACAAAAATCTGGTCCATACGAAAATCTATACAACCACCATGAGGCACATGAGTACAATATTTCATATGACAATCCCAACGCATTTTAGTTCTTGATATGAATCTTTAGAGGGTAATGTCAGGGTAGTTAGATTAGACCAATATTAGAAAATATGAATCTTTAGGGGGTAGTGTCAGGGTAGTTAGATTAGACCAATATTAAAAAATTGAAACAATTAATCAGGGGGTAAAAATTCAATGCCAACTAAACAAGGCTCAAGGTGCTGGAGTGCAAGGGAAGTCTTAAAGGGCTCTTTAGATGTGGGGAGGGGTACCGCTTGATATAGATGTGCAGCTGAATTAGTCCACAGACCATTGAACCCAGTAATGAGGGCAATAAGCACATTTTCAGAAATTCGATGGATCACAAAAAAGCTTAGATTAAATACTCCCCACCCACTAATAAGCCAGAGTGAGGAGTTACAGTCCCGTGGCCAGCAAATACAGAAGGTCAGTGTTCTTGCTTTGTTCCATGGCCATTATTTGCACTTTTGATTAGCTAGATTAACAGTTGAAATACACATTTGAACTGTTTTAGCTGAAAAGTATTTGTAATTCTGTTTAATCCATCCTGTTGGTCAGATTCCCTTACCACACTGTATAATCAGATTGGCTTGTAAACTGCACTTGCTGGCTTTTTAGACGATGAAGGAGCCTCATCACTCTGCTGACCCTGTTGCTTCCCCGGTTAGGTGTCCAAACAGCTTCCACTAGCTCCCAGTGCCTGGAAAAATGTTAAATTCGCAGCACTGTGTAGGAGGGTGCAGTGTGGTGCAGTGGCAGTATTGACACTGAGCCCGGTTTCAGATAATGCAAACCTGTATTGCAGAAAATGCTCAACTACAAACAAATCCCAGAGGGAGAGCACTGCTTAGGGTAACACTCACAGTTTAATTCTTGGCAGAGAGGCAGCTGGTAAAGATGCATCAACAGCATCTGTCTTCAGAGGGTGAAATGTGGTCTGGCTGGTCCGGTCCCAAAGGGGAGGCTTTTGTAGCAGGATTGCGTGTACCTAGCCAGTCCCTGCTCATCAGGAACCTTTCCTTGCTGCTAATACTTTCCCTCACAGACGGGTGTTCTTTCCCTACTCTACCCACTACGCGAAAGCTCTCCAAAACCTAGGGCAGGGACTTATAAAGCTTCTGCTGACCCAAGATAGCTGTCAAGGGTCACCTGGATGCAGCACATCCAACCAGAATGCTGCCTTCAGGGACCAGGAAGCCATAGAGAAACTGGATTTCTAATGTCTTCCTCTCCAGGCTGTAGTACCACTCGGGTTGAGCGGCACCTACAGTGAAGACAACAGACTGCATCTGCCTACAACTGTGTAATGCAACAGAGTCAGATTGGTTTACACAGTGAAAAACCTTAGACTCTCCATCTGATTTTGGCTGTGCCAGGGATTGGAATGCAACTGCACCATAATCCATATGTGTTCAAGTTAATTGTGGTAATGTGTGGCAAATATCTTTTTTTTTATTGCGTGTTACCTTAATGTATCAGTGTAAATAGGCCCTTAGAATATGAAGACTCTCTGGGGTTTGGGATCCTCTTTTAACCACATATTCAGTTTTAGAAAGCACAGGAATTTGACACGGCTAATCAATGTGCTTTGTCTTATATATGTTCCCGCTGTAATAAATTTTACATTGTTATTTTGTCATACTTTGTATTATGTATGTATTTTTATCTGTCAATCTTGCTGAAGGCCCATCATTATTAAGTAATACAGGTTTTCATTTACCCATCAAGCCTTTCATGCTAGCTAAATAGCATAGCTGTTTTCATTGCTTCTATTGTATTTATCCTAATCTTTATCTATTTTTACCCAGTAGTGTTTTCTCCTGTGCAGAAAACAAGAATCGTTATTAGTAATCTTAGTTGCATGGCACTCCAGTCTTTCTATTATGCTCTAACTGCACCATGGAGGATCTTTCTGTGCCATGAGACAAATATATCCTCTGTCTCCGACAATGTAATTGTTACCAATTATACAGACTGAATAAATGACAACAACAAAAAGGCAGACTACAGAGAAAAAAGGAACATTGTTTACAGGATCTAAAGAAATGTGTATGGTTGAAATTACCTTGGTAATCCTCACCAACATGAAGGAAAAAGAGGATAATGAAACCGAAAATGCTTGTTTTTTCCAATAGTCAAGGCTCTGAATACATTCAATTGTAGTGAACAGATTTGTCTCATTCCCCAGCTGCCAAGCCTGATTGTATTGACCCTGAAGGGTTTTTCTGCCACAGAGAATCTTTATTACTTGTTTGAGAAATTGATCTGTAGGAGATCCAAACAATTATTTTGGAGAGAAGTAGCAAATTTGAATATACAATATATTGGACAGTGTGGTTGTGTTACTAAAGGAGTAGACTAGGTTCACTGGAATTTTCGCTAAGCTTAGCGAAAAAGGTGAAGCTTTGTTGGCTTTTTCCATCCAATTATGTGCAAGCAAAAATCCAGCTTTTATTTTTCTTTCGTGTAATTGGCTTCACTTTGGAAAGTGATAATGCTCTACTTCTTTACTCTACCTCAGTGGTCTCCAAACTATAGCCCTTTGCTTGCCTTATCTGTCCCCCAGGGCACTATTCCTCCTACTGATATGAGGTACTGTTCCCTCTACTGACATCAATGATGAGGCACCATTCCTTCCCCAACCCCAACATTGGGCATATGTCCTCCCACTGACAGTAATGATGGAGTCCTTTTCCTTTCAGTGATGCCAATGATTGGGCATAATTCCTTTGATTCATATAAACGATGGAACACTATTCTTCCCCTGTCTCTATTTCTCCCACTGATACCAACAATGGGGAACTATTTTTTACACTGACATCAGTGATGGGACACTATTCATCCCACTGGCACCAACAATAGGGCACTATTCCTTCTTCTGACACACAGCACTATTTAATTTTTTTAATTCCCACTGACCACCAAGCCTGAGGCATTGTTTACTTCAAATGACCCTGGGACATTTTCTACTTCCACTGGCCACAGTCCTGCCCCCCAGAGTTTGAAGAACTGTAAACTGGACCTTTGTTTATAAAGTTTGTAAACCCCTGCTCTACCCTATGGATGTACACTGGTTCAATGACTGGACAACAAAATTGTAAACTGATCATATTTACTTTGTACGTATAGGCTACAGCAGGGGCGGACTGACAACTCATGGGGCCCCCGGGCAATAGGGGATCATGGAGCCCCTGTGTCCTTGCCAAAACTCAAAAAAGCCTATGAAAAAGGTACCAGGGGCATCTCATGGGGCCCCCTACTGACCCCGGGCCCTCGGGCAGTGCCCGAGTTTCCAAATGGTCAGTCCACCCCTGGGCTACAGTGTACATAGTGAATTATTCATCAATAATGCTGAACTTCCTTTTCCACCAAACTTCCCTCTCCTCATAGGAAGCCAAAATGCAAAACATTTCTTCAGTTTCTTACTTCTGGATTTCTTGGATACACAGAATATAACTGGATACTAACATTTATACATAACGTTGATCTAGGGAATATCTGATTGCCTCTCAGGAAGGAATTGTTTTCCCAGCAGGAGCAAATTGGATCATGCTTTGCTGGGTATTTTTTTGCCTTTCTCTGGATCAACTCTGGGCATAGGACTATAACTTTTTTTTTTGGTTAATCTGGACGAACTTTTGTCTTTTTTCAGCCAGACTAACTATGTAACTTCTATAGCAGGAAAATGGCATTTTTATTTCCCATGACATTACCGAATTTTTATCAAGCCCTTACAAATATCCAGTTGCTGATATGAGTTTGAGGTGCCAACGTTGCAACCTATGGAAGTACATGGGAGCAGAAAGACTGGGGTGATCCACAGACTACAGGCAGCACTAACCTAAAGATATCAGTCCTTAAAAAAATCCAAAGGCATGGTAACAGACCTTAAGAAAAGGGAGCAGCTGCATCTGCTTGCTATTATCAAAAGCCACTGTCCTGAAGCTCTTATGTGGACTTAACTGAGGCAGTCCACAGAATATGCTGCAAGAAAATGAAAACTGACATTTAGATCATATTAGGATAGTAGTTTGCAATTACGAATATATTTGTGCTAACTGGAGGTCAGCTGTAAAAGATAGGTTCATCTTTGGATTTTTAGGGTGGAATTTGTAACATGTTCCAGCATCTGCACCTTCTCCCCTTGATCCCCACCTCCCTGTGACAGCAAGTGCTGCTGTGCAGGGCTCTGCCCACAGGGCTGCTCATTCATTCACAGTTTCCTGTGAATAAGTAGACAAGTACCGTCATCCATTGCGGCTGATGGCTCGAGGTTCTCAATGACCTGTGAGGGCACTGATGAGAATTCTCTAAAGTAACTGCCTTCCCGTATGAGGTATGGGCAGACAGGTACCCTGAGAGTCTGCAGGAGCCTGACATTGCACTTGTGATCTGCTGAATGCGGGTGCAATGCTCTGCAGGCTCCTTAGAAAAAAAGTTAAAAATGCACATTTTATACCTGCAAAAATTATAATTTTGTTTTTCAAAAGGGGAACTTAGCCTTTAATAAAAGTGGCTTTCTATTCAGTATAAACATCAACACTGAACGATATTAAGTGGCATGCCTAAAATAAAAAAAAAATCCCTAATTTTCCTGGGTCTGTTAGAGATTTTACATATGCATCTCATAAACTGCATGAAGCGAATACTGATATCGTAACCACTTGTCTACTAAGGGAATTAGAAAAAATGGGAAGTGGTTAAAGGACATAAAAAAAAAACAATAAAAGTAAAAAAGCCATAGTGCATGCTATTCTGGAGGAATCACAGCACATGTGCGTATATTCCCACTGTGGCCACAGTTTATTCACTGCTGCCTCTGAACAACTTGCACATACAATACTTATTTTTGCTATGACAGCACCTCATATGGTTTTTTTAGACCTGCTGTTTTGCTTGACACCTGTGCCTTTCATTTTTTGTCAAGCTGTTTACATCAGTGTTTATTTATTGTTAGGTGTAATGTTAATACAAAACAAGTGCAGTATATAGGAACAAAAGGCAGAAAAGAAAAATTATACATTCAATGTGCACTGCAGACTAAGACCACATCAAGCACAATAAACATCAGTGTACAATATACTAGCCAGGTTCAGAAATCATGTTTGGTATGCATGCATCCACACATTCATGCAAATCCACAGTGCAAGGGTAGTATAGTGATTGAACTGCTCATCCTTATATCTCTTTATGTCAGGCCCAGTGTATACTTTCTATTGTATTACTAAACTCATTTACAGCACAGACCATATCAGATAAAAGGAGGCAAAAATAAATCATTTGTATGAGTGTTTTTGTTGCTGACTGTGTCCCTTTCACTTTGGTTCCCTTCACAATGACAACTGCCTTGGCAGGCAGAAATACAAGTCTGGATGGAACTGAAACAGAGTTCTGCACAACCCCTTAATTGGGGTAGGTGTACAACTTAAAAGTCCAGTGATAAAAATCCAGCACACCATGTAGATCCAAATGGAAGGTTTATGGAAGTCCCATATCAGCAGAAAACTTGATCTACAACTGATGTACTGGTTCTTTCTTATCACTAGCAATACAAACCTAACATAGGTGCTAATCCTGCTCCACTATCCAAAATGGAAAAAAAAGGCATTTGGCTGCAGGTATACATTAATATGAGCATGGAATTTCCTCGCACCATCATATCCATTACAACAATTTCACAGAAATATTTAAATAGTTACATGTTCAAATTTTCCCACTGAGTAGCAATTGTTCTTTCCATCAGTATGTATTTTGGCAGCTGATCTACTTTCATGGTGTTGCTATTTCTTTAACGGTAGAAGGTCTGACCTCTCACTGTTTGTACTCTGCAGCTATTACTGAAAAAGCTTTTAATTATTTCTAATAACAATTCTAGGATGTGTCTAGGTCTCCATGTGCCTGTGATGTGCAGCATGGAAAGTGCGAGTTTCCACACTTCCAGCTTTCCTAGGTGTGACTCATGATAACTGGGAAGGAAAAACTCCCCACTATGTTCTCACAGTGACTAGCATGCTTTATTTTTTCAGAACAGCTTCATTTTTACTGTAAATTTGTCTATACCAGCTAATTTTTATGCATTGCTACCCCCGTGGGAGCCGCTGGTAATACTGGATTCTCTGATCGTTTTCTGGCCCTAGCCAGAGCCACATCTTACTGACACAAGGAAACACAAGAATGGCACACACTGACTATTAGAAGATAAGATGAATGTATTGGCACACCAAAATGAAAGGATATCGCCATGAATCAGTATTTCAGTGTCAACACATGAGAAAACATTGCAATACAAATACAAATCAATTAACCCAGGTACCTTTAGGAATAGGCTCAGTGTGTACTGCAGTACTAAGAGTATAAACAGTAGCTCTCTGACTGGGTGATTACAACTCAAGTGACTGTGGATGGCTAACAATAAGAATAGCAGGCTAGTAATTGAGGGCTCTCAGTCTGAAGTCTTGATTGTAAATAATCAAAGAAGTCAGTGTGGATGTAAAATAAGGAAACGATAAGACAGTATGACCTTAAATCAATAAACACCCAGGAATAGAGAAGATTATATTCAAAGGTGTAGAGATAATATAGAGAAATAGGAGACCAAGAGACCGAGATATGGAAAAAGCAACGATATACAGGTCAGTGATCCATATGTAGAAAGTGGCAAGGAGAAATTGGACAGTAATGAGTATGAGATAAATAATTATAGATTGTATATGTATCAAATATATATTAGTACAGGTTCCACCATGAGTGATGTGATGTGAAGGAAGTGTCGTCCTCCATAAATCTTACTGGTTTTAAACGTACTGCACCATCATATCTCTTCGGTCTTCCAATAACATGGGCAAAGCTCGAGGAATCAGTTTTGCTGCTTAGCTGTTCCATATGTGCTGATTGGATCACTATTGGTTGCTGTTCCTCTACTGGGATATCCTGCAGATCATCGCTCCCAGGGCAAAATGCTATCATGCTGGTTTATAATTTAAACAGCATATAGCTTTGGTGAGTGTATTCATTTCATCTGGTGTCGGATTCACACATGGGTGTTTGTTTCAAGATTGACATTAAGTTGATATTGGATTATCACTAGAGATGAGCGAATTATTCAAAAATTTGATTCGGCTGATTCGCCGAATTCGCGGAATAAATTCGATACGAGGCGAATATATTCGCTGCGAATTTAACGTATAAAAAGGGTGTTTCTAGGCTTCAGAGAGCCTTTATATTAGTGCAGAACACTGTACCTTTAATTTAAATGCCCTTGGAGTCTGCTGGGGAAGAGAAATAATACTGTCAGTCAGTATGACATGCAGATGAGTGCCGTCGATCTTAGAATCACCGCACACTTCACTCATTTGGGCAGTCACGGGGCCAAAACCAGAGTGTGGAGCCACAGTGTGGCGGTGGAGGCAGCAGCAATGGGAGGCCATACAGCACCCTATGACAAAATGGAACCCACCAGCAGTGTGAGGAGACCTGAAAGTGGCACATGGCAGAGTGTGGCGATGGAGACAGCAGCATTGGGAGGCCGTACAGGGACCCATGACACACTCTGGACCTGGCAGCAGCATGAGGAGGCGGTACAGGGGCCCATGACAGATTATGGGCCTGGCAGCAGCATGAGGAGTCGGTACGGGGGCCCAAGGCAGATTACGGGCCTGGCAGCAGCAATGGGAGGCCATACAGCACCCTATGACAAAATGGAACCCACCAGCAGTGTGAGGAGACCTGAAACTGGAACATGGCAGAGTGTGGCGATGGAGACAGCAGCAATGGGAGGCCGTACAGGGACCCATGACACTCTCTGGACCTGGCAGCAGCATGAGGAGGCAGTACAGGGGCCCATGACAGATTACGGGCCTGGCAGCAGCATGAGGAGTCGGAACGGGGGCCCATGGCAGATTACGGGCCTGGCAGCAGCAATGGGAGGCCATACAGCACCCTGTGACAAAATGGAACCCACCAGCAGTGTGAGGAGACCTGAAAGTGGCACATGGCAGAGTGTGGCGATGGAGACAGCAGCAATGGGAGGCCGTACAGGGACCCATGACACACTCTGGACCTGGCAGCAGCATGAGGAGGCGGTACAGGGGCCCATGACAGATTACGGGCCTGGCAGCAGCATGAGGAGTCGGTACGGGGGCCCATGGCAGATTACGGGCCTGGCAGCAGCAATGGGAGGCCATACAGCACCCTATGACAAAATGGAACCCACCAGCAGTGTGAGGAGACCTGAAAGTGGCACATGGCAGAGTGTGGCGATGGAGACAGCAGCAATGGGAGGCCGTACAGGGACCCATGACACACTCTGGACCTGGCAGGAGCATGAGGAGGCGGTACAGGGGCCCATGACAGATTACGGGCCTGGCAGCAGCATGAGGAGTCGGTACGGGGGCCCATGGCAGATTACGGGCCTGGCAGCAGCATTGGGAGGCCATACAGCACCCTATGACAAAATGGAACCCACCAGCAGTGTGAGGAGACCTGAAAGTGGCACATGACAGAGTGTGGCGATGGAGACAGCAGCAATGGGAGGCCGTACAGGGACCCATGACACACTCTGGACCTGGCAGCAGCATGAGGAGGCGGTACAGGGGCCCATGACAGATTACGGGCCTGGCAGCAGCATGAGGAGTCGGTACGGGGGCCCATGGCAGATTACGGGCCTGGCAGCAGCAATGGGAGTCCATACAGCACCCTATGACAAAATGGAACCCACCAGCAGTGTGAGGAGACCTGAAAGTGGCACATGGCAGAGTGTGGCGATGGAGACAGCAGCAATGGGAGGCCGTACAGGGACCCATGACACACTCTGGACCTGGCAGCAGCATGAGGAGGCGGTACAGGGGCCCATGACAGATTACGGGCCTGGCAGCAGCATGAGGAGTTGGTACGGGGGCCCATGGCAGATTACGGGCCTGGCAGCAGCAATGGGAGGCCATACAGCACCCTATGACAAAATGGAACCCACCAGCAGTGTGAGGCGGTACAGGGGCCCATGGCAGAGTGGCGAAGCGTAAGCAGCTTAAATTGAAGGCCATACAGAGGCCTATGTTAAAAATAATAACATGTTTGGGGCATGATTCATGGCGGATTTAGACAGTTGTGTCAGGAACTGGTGGTTTGAAATCCAGACTAATCCACGCCTGATTCATTTTCACAAACGTGAGTCTCTCCACACTTTGGGTGGACAGTCGTGTCCTCCGCGGAGTTACAATACCTCCTGCCGCACTAAACACGCGCTCCGATGCCACGCTACTGGCCGGGCATGACAGCCTTTCAAGGGCAAATTCAGCTAGTTGGGGCCAAAGGTCAAGTTTCGTTGCCCAGTAGTCAAGGGGATTGTCTACCTCGGTTGGCAGGGTGCTGTCCAAGTAGGCCCGAGCCTGTTGTTTGAGGTCCTGCTCCAGGTCCACCTGATGCTGCTGCTGCTGCGGCTGGTTAGTAGTTTCCTCACTGCGCTGGTGAAGAAAGCTACTCATCATCGACTGCAGACTGAGGCAGCCGCTGCTGGTGGAGCTGCCACTGCTCCTACCACCCCACCCCTCCCCTGCTGCCATGGCAGCGGAACGCGAGCGCACAGGGCCCACAGTGTCTGAGGATGGACGTTGGCGCAGAAAGGCAGAGACCAACTGACTACATAGGTGGTTTTTATAGTACTTTATTTTGGCCTCCCTCTCAGCAGGTGTGAAAAAGGCCACCATTTTTGAACGGTAGCGAGGGTCCAACAAGGTGGACAGCCAAAAGTCATCCCTCTGTCTGATGGTTATTATTCGGCTGTCGCTACGCAAGCAACCGAGCATGCTATGGGCCATTTGTGCCAAGGAATGCGAGGGACTCCCTGCCTCCATCTCCACAGCATACTGCCACGGTGCGTCTGGGTCCTCTGTCTCCTCCTCCTCCTCTACCAGATGCTCCTGCTCCTCCACTCCTGTCCGCTGAGTGGAAAAACCACCCATTTCACTCAATAATTCCTGAGCACCAATGTCCTCCTCTACCTCCTCCTCTTCTTCCTGTCCTGCCCCCACAGGGGTCATGTGGCGTTGAGATCTGTACGCCACGTCTACCGCACCCTGACCAGCCATTGTTAACAGCATTTGTTCCAGGACGTGCAACAGAGGAATGATGTCGTTCATCCCATAGTCCTGCCGACTCACGAATAGCGTGGCCTCCTCAAAGGGCCTGAGCAAGCGGCAGGTGTCACGCATGAGCTGCCAATGGCTGACATCTAAGTTACACAGGGGAGTACCTTTATCCGCTTGTAACATCAGGAAATTGGTGATGGCCTTTCGCTGTTCGTAAAGGCGGTCTAACATATGTAGGGTTGAATTCCACCTTGTTGCAACGTCGCAGATCAGGCGATGCTGTGGAATTCCGTTCTGCCGCTGCAGCTCAAGGAGGGTGTGCTTTGCGGTGTAGGAATGGCTGAAATGCATGCAAAGTTTACGTGACATTTTAAGGATGTCTTGCAGTGGGATGGTGGATTTTAGGAACCGCTTGACAACCAGATTGAACACGTGAGCCATGCATGGCACATGGCACAACCTTCCTTGACGCAGAGCAGACACCATGTTCTTTCCGTTGTCGGTCAACATGGTTCCGATTTTCAGTTTGCGCGGAGACAGCCATCTGTCGATTTCTCTGTTCATTACACTGAGAAGTTCCTCCCCTGTGTGACTACGTTCGCCAAGGCATACCAGGTGCAGCACAGCGTGACACCGTTGCGCCCTGCACATATGATATGCCGGTCGGGTAATGGGACTTGGCACGGGGGTGGCGGCTGAGGACACGGCGGAAGAAGAGGTGGTAGAGGCGGACATCTTTGCTGGACCAAGGACGTGCAAACGTGGAGGCAAAAGCGGCGTGACCTGTCCAAGTTGCTGGTGCGGCTGTGCCGGCACCACGTTCACCCAGTGGGCCGTAAATGACATGTACTGTCCCTGACCGTAGTTACAGCTCCACACGTCGGCGCTGCCGTGCACTTTGGCAGAGACCGACATGCTCAAAGACTGGCCCACCATCTCTTCTACATGTGAATGCAGGGCTGGCACTGCCTTTTTGGCGAAGAAATGCCGGCTTGGCACTCTCCACCGCGGCTCGGCACAAGCCATCATTTCTCGGAAAGGTGCTGAGTCCACCACTTGGAAAGGGAGGGACTGCAGCACCAGCAACTTGGACAGGAGGACGTTCAGCTTCTGCACCGTCGGGTGCGTGCTCGCAAACTGTTGTCTCTTGGAAACGGATTCCAAGAAAGACTGCTGACGGAATCCGTGAAGAGGAGTAGCAGGAGAAGGAGCATCTGAACGAGCGGAAGATGCCAACGAGCGACAACTCCCCTCAGCAGAGGTGTTGGAGCCTTGACTGGCTGATAGAGGGCGATTGACGTCGGGTGACGGAGCAAGTAACGGAGCGGGTGATGGAGCGGGGGCTGGGGCAGGCAGAACCTCCGTATCTTTATCACGGTTTTCCCAGGCCACCGAATGGCGACGCTGCATATGCTGACGCAACGCTGTAGTCCCAACATGGGCCCCCTGGCCACGCTTGACTTTCTGGCCACATAGTCGACATACGGCTACGTTTACTTCCTCGGGCGGCTTGACGAAAAATTGCCACACCGCCGAGTAGGAAACTTTGCCCCCGCTTCTCCTCACTGGCTGACTGCTACTTCCTCCGTGCACACCGGCACCACTACTGGCCGTGGTGGTAGGCTGCAGTGGAGCTGGTGCTCTACTCCGTGGCCGTTTGGCTCCACTGACACTGCTGCGACCCTGCTGCCTCCTGGGCAACCCACCGACTGTTTTGCTCGCTGCCAAGCTGGCACCCTCTTCTCCTGATGATGCGGAAGCAATAGCCTGATGACGACGAGGCTGCCAAGTGCGATCAGCCTCATCATCATCAATTAGGGTCTCCGCGTCACTACTAGCCCCCTCGGCTGCGTGTGGGTCAGGAGACAGACCTGTCTCTAGACCGGCTACCGAGCCACTCTCCTCGCCAGTACTTCTTCGCCTGGCTGCTGAAGAGGCGGATGTCTCCCCCCGTTCCTGACCGCCCTCTGTTAGCTCTTCCTCACTGTACAGTGGGGCTGAGCCCACAGCATGCGATACTTCGCTTGGTGAGGGAACACCAAAGGACAGGGGCAGGTCGAGGACACGTGATTTCAGTGGGCTTGCTCCCGGGCCATGCCAACTAACGGTTGTGTCTGACCTACCCACCGACCGTTGGCTGTAGGTGTCAGAGGTGACCTGGGAAGAGGAAGACGACCGAGTCAACCAATCGATGACGGCAGGGTTGTCGGTGGAGACACGACCGCTGGATGACACCGGGAGCACTGGCCTCTGGCTGCGACTAGTGCTGCCTCGACCCCTTCCTCTGCTGCCACGTCTGCTCGCTCCTGAAATATTGCCTCCTCTGCCACTCCTCTGCGTGTTGTCTGACATACTCTTTAATTCAATAGTGGTTGTGAAGCAGAAAGTAACGATTCTGTGTCCCTGAGTAACGATTCTGTGTCCCCGAGTAACGATTCTGTGTCCCCGAGTAACGATTCTGTGTCCCCGAGTAACGATTCTGTGTCCCCCGAGTAACGATTCTGTGTCCCCGAGTAACGATTCTGTGGCCCTAAAGTCTCTGTGGCCCTAACTCTGTCCCTAATACAGACAGGTCTGTCTCTCTTGAATGACCGGAGGCTAATGGAGAATTCTAAGATGGCCGCGATTTATAGCTCCACCATTACACAGTGCTGGCTGGCTGGCTGCTGATTGGCTAATGCGATCACATGTCATGAATGAATGCATTATGGGTCAGCGCGCCTTGTCTGCGCGCCTTCCCAGAGATCCCCGCTCCGTCGCCACACATGTCGCCGCCATTTTTGGGAAAATTCGATTCGTGCATCCGAAGTTTGCTAATTTTCGGATTTGGCGCGAATCGAATTTTTCCTAATCTTCGAAACGAATTCCACTTCGTCATGTTCGATTCGCTCATCTCTAATTATCACTGTTTATGGTGGCTGGACTTATGTCTATATTTATGGATTTTATTTGTTATTTCTATTATTTATCCTTGCATTTTTTGTGATTAGCGCACTCTTTATTTATACACAATTTCACCTTTTTTGGTTAGAGGTGCTGCTTATTATTTCATTTTTCTTGTTTTTTTCTGTGGCGCTTCTTATATTTGTTACAAGTTGGCATTTGCCACTGCTGGTTATATAATTACTATCTGAGTTTCCTTCTTCTTTAGTTCTGCTCATCTTGGCTTGATATTCAAACACCAGACCATGAGCTAACAACTTATGGGAAAGGGAGACTTCTGAGACTTGTCACCCCCAAGGTGTTATAGGTGTTCACTGCACTCAAACAGTGGATATACCCCTATAGTGACATGCACAGTCGATATTGTCAAACATGAGTACAGAGAACTAGCCAGGACATGGAGGAGCCTGACACCCCTTCCCAAATAAAGTTTTGTTTTTTTTTTAAATAAAAAGTAATTACAGTAGGTTTTCTATACTGGTGGTGTAGTAAATTGAAGAGCTTGTCCAGATTTCCACATTAATTTGCCTTTCTCAATATGAAGATAAAACTCCCTTCTGGGGTTATTTTTACCTAAATAATATGTGGGTTATATACGTACATTAGAATAAAAGATCAATCACAGATTCAGTCATTTTGACCAATCTTTGCTTAAAATCGATTGCTTAATATACCAAGGATCTATGTTTTCATTTGATTGGATTTTCCATAAGGATTGATCTTTCATTTTTTTTATGAAAGGGATTAAATTGCCTAGCTTCTGGTAAAGATGAATCTTTCATAAGAACAATCATTTAATGAAGAATTACAGTATATGTTACCTGTATGGTCTGCATTTGAACGCATACATGAGAAACCTGCACATAAATATGTTGTACATGATGGACCTATGACAAAAAGAAAATTCATGCAAGCTGACATCTGGCACTGTCTGCACATTTTAAATTCTTTTCTGAAGTGTCATCATTTTTCTTGAAGTTATAATATTATAACATTCAACTGTATGCTTTGATTTTGCATATTAACCAATTCCCTCCAGGCCTATAGACAAATGATGGCCAATCACAGCTAACCACAATAGTAAACACTGAATTAATCAATTTCCTTCAGTAAAAATGGTTTCTTATAACAGTGATATTCACTGGTATAAACAATCATAATATGTAAAAAAAAAAAATGTGATCACTACCCAAAAAGTAGTACAATGTTACTATGCTAACATTATATTGCTTTGGTCACAGGGTGTTAAAAAAAATGTAATAAAACAAATTATAAATTGGAAAAAATTACAAATTTATTTTTTTTTACATACTGTCACCGGTCAGTGTCCCTGATTACTGCCACACCAGTTATATGATGATGATGTACAGCGCTGGTGACAGTATGTAAAAAAAAAAATATAAAAACATTTTTAAAAATTTCTTCCTTTTTCAAAAAATTGTGACAAAAATGACACCTTGCCATGCCTCTTACTAAATAGGTTGGATTGTCTGTTTTCCAAAAAGGGGTCAATTGGGGAATATTTGTACTGTCCTGCATTTTTGGGTCTCAAGAAATGAGATAGGCCATCAGTACATCAGGATTGATGATTTTCAGATATATTCTCTCTCCCTCTCTCTCTACCTCTACCTCTCTACCTCTCCCCCCTCTCTCTCCCTCTCCCCCTCTCTCTCTCCCCCTCTCACTAAATAATAAACACTGATTTTAGTTATTTTCACCACAAAAATGTAGCAGAATACAATTTACACTACATTTATGAAGAAAGATGATTTATTTGCAAAAGTTTTTAACATAAATTAAGAAAGTATTTTTTTCCACATTTTCATTCATTTTTTTTAGTTTATCTAGCAACAAATAAAAAAACTGAGTGGTGATTAAATTCCACCAAATGAAAGCTCTGTTTGTGTGAAAAAAATAAATAATTAGATACAAATTTAATATGGGTACAGTGTTGCATGACTGTGCAATTATCATTCAAAGTGCAACAGTTCTGAAAGCTGAAAATTGGCCTGGGCAGGAAGGGGATGAAAGTGCCCAGTATTGAAGTGGTTAAATAAATAGTACCAATTGTTGTTGTTTTTTTCCAGCAAAGCACAGATAATCCTTCATTTTAGTTAGCATTAGACATACATATTACTTACTGCCTGTTTATTTTATTTTTATGTTGCGTTTTTCTTTTTTGCAAAACATGAATATACTTTATTTCTGCTATGCAGGCACGTGATATATGCCCCAAGTCAGCACAATATGTATGCTGCCTCCAGTTTCCCTGGCCTGGCTGCTGCTATGTTTGATATTGAAAATGATCCAGATCAGGAAAGACGCTGGCAGCAAGTCAAAAAGGAAATTTCTATCATCTCCTTCGCCATATCTTCTGCTGCAAGCACCATGGAAGACCCTGGCAGCATAGGTGGAGGCCACATGAAGGACCGGAGCGTGCTCTGACAAGGAATTCCCATGATATAGACATTAGCCTGCAGTTATAAAATGTTTGCAAATCTATATACTGTATAAAGGGAGAATGTATTTTTATTCCTAGTTTGACCACTGTCTGTGATAATGTCCATGTCTTATATACAGATCTGCTGTACAGTAGACTTCTATTGTTTGGTTTGAGTGATCAATCTGTCTGTTTTATAGTTTATGAGCCTGGTGCCCAAACTGCAGACCGAGGGCAACATGCATCCCTTTTATCCTAGTTGTGCCCCACATTGTATCCCTTTTTAAATTCTGCAAGTACAAAAAAATACTCAATTATCTGACATAAACCCAGTGTGCTCTTACCTTCCTGTTTAAGATGATACCACAGTGCCTTTGTTGCACTGAAATCCAAAAGTGTGTTGTCAGTCCTGCCTGCTGGACAGTAGAAATCCCATCTATCACCTAGACCTCTCTGCCCCACTCCACATACATACTTTGATTGCTTTCCAAGTAAAACAGTGTTGAGTTTGTGATTCCCAAGAGCATGCCTATACACTGCATATAGGCCATTGGGAGATGTAGTTCTGGGGGTCAGGCCAACATCAGTAGGAACCAGGCTTCCAGCAACTGTCCCTGAAAGGATTTTATAAGCTTGGTGATGAGGTCACAGGTAGTAATAAAAGCTTTTCCGGCAGGAATGTGAAAGAAAAAATGATGCAAGGATATGATCTGGGGGGGAGAGGCTGGGAGGTAAATTTGGATAATGCCTGGTCATACTGTATACTTTAATAAATTAGCTGAAAAAGGATTTAAAATGGAATGCACAAAAGCACCATTTACCAAAGAAACACACAACATTTTTCATAACCTGGAAAGCATCATAAACATGCAAAACATATCCACCAGGAGCCAGATATACACAAGCTTTCGCCTAACACCTTGGTGTCTATAAGGGATATTCAATAATGATTCACTGATATTATAATCAGTGTTGTAATCAATATTATATGGTATTGTAATCAATATTGTAATCCTCAACCCATTGTTCCCTGTCAGAATGCAAAGCCAACAGGGCAGCCGTTGCCCCTTCCATAAACCAATGAAAATTTGAAGGTCCATCAACCTGTAGACTCACATCTTGAAAGATGTGGATCCTAATCCTCACAATCCCCACCTATCTCAATTGGTTAATTTTTTAACACAATGAATGAATGCATACATAATATTCAGTAATTTTAAAAGCTATTCTAGACCCCAAAGCTAATATCTAATTTATTGCAAATTACCTTAGATCTGGTAGCTGCATCTGATTTTTTGGAGTTCATTTTCAGGCTTTTGTCCTTTTTCCCTGCCAGTAACACGTTTTCTGTCCCTTCATGGCTTCTCCATCATATCTATGGAAGGAGTCATGGTTGTCACACAAGATAGCCTTTACATGTCTGCTCATGTTTGTTCATCTTCGTTGCATGGTAGTTAATGGAATTAGTAGTTATACCCAGGGCCGGTGCTAGACTATTTTGTGCCCTAGGCAGGATCAGCAACTTGCACCCCTCCCCCCACCAAAAAAAATGTTACAAACAGTTGAAAATATTAAATACAAACAAAACACGAAACTGTTAAATTTCTTTTAATTTGCAAAAATAAGTACCATAAGATGCAACCAACACCAATATTAAAGGCAAAATATATATTAACCAAATATAAATTAACTGTATTAACTAATCAAACAGAGCAATAAAAAAAAGTTTGGGACTGAGTCTGAGAGGAATACTAGAAGGAGCTGCAGCTCAACTGCTACACTGGCCCAAGACACCCGTTATCTTCTTCTGTCCTTTCTTCCTCCCCCTCTGCTGCCCCTCCCCTCAGCTGAAGGATAATTCATGACATGACGGCGTCCCAGACGATCAATCAGCATCCTCTTCCCTCACCCTGACCATTGTCCGCCCCCCTCCTCCTCCTGTCACCTCCATGACCCACCATCCTTCTAGGCTAGGCTCACCTCTGATGGCTCAGTTCAGGCTGTGGCTCTAAGTGAGGACAGGCAGCCTCCCAACACTACACCCCTTCCCTCTCATAAACATTGGGCCCTGATCATCCTATTCACATAGGGTTAACCCTGCAACCAGAACACATCCTTGCCTATTGATTGGCTCCAGCTGTGTAGCAGAAGGCGAAGCCAACACTGCACACGCCCCCTTCAGTCACTAGCCGTCTCCCTGTTATAGCTAGAGCAGTGGTTCTTAACCTTTTTGGAGGTACTGAACCCCACCAGTTTCATATGCGCATTCACCGAACCCTTCTTAATTGGAAAAATAAAATATGATTTTTAAAATTCAAAACATAGGTATATATTTATACATAGGTGCACAAAATGAACAAAACCATTAAGAACAAAGAACAAAACCATTAAAACATGATTTTCACACAAAAACAAAATAATGAATATTTACCGCAAATCAGTGTGACTTCTGCTGTTGTCTTTCAGAGGCCAGTTCAGAAATGCGCGGCATTACCTTGGCAAGTACCACTCTCATGTCATTTTCGCAACAAAGTCTGTTCCTTTTCTTCGTCTTTATGTCCAGCATCCTCGAAATGTCCAGCATCCCCCATATAGTAATTCATCCCCCATATAGTAATTCATCCCCCATATAGTAATTCATCCCCCATAGTAATTCATCCCCCATATAGTAATTCATCCCCCCTATAGTAATTCATCCCCCATATAGTAATTCACCCCCCATAGTAATTCATCCCCCATATAGTAATTCATCCCCCATAGTAATTCATCCCCCATATAGTAATTCATCCCCCCTATAGTAATTCATCCCCCCTATAGTAATTCATCCCCCTATAGTAATTCATCCCCCATATTAATTCATCCCTTATATAGTAGTAGTAAGTAAGTAGCAAATAGTAAGCCAAGTCCCCCCTGTGTCAATTCACTTACCTTTGCTCCACGCGTTCCTCTCGCCGTATTCCCGGGCCGTTCCGGTCTTCAGGGCGGACTGCGAGAGGAGCCTAGCTCCTCTCACGTTCGTCACGCTGCCCCGCCTACACACATCCTGACAGCCAATCACTGGCTATCAGGATGTGAGTGGCAGCGAGACTGGCCAATCATTGCATTTGAGCGCGCTGCCCTGGCTGTTTTTTTTTTTGGATCACGCTGCAGAGTCCCTGCCGCCTGAGAGGAGGGAGGGGAGCGGGCGCCCGGCACACAAGAGCCGCATTAAAGCGTGTAAAGAGCCGCATGTGGCTCGCGAGCCGTGGCTTGCCGACCACTGGGCTAAGCGATGTTGCGTGACCACCTGCAGCCAATGATGGACAAGCAAGGGCATGTCATCACGAATCATATGAGTCGGGTGTGGGTCTTCACCTCCGCCGAACCCGCGAGACTGACTCACCGAACCCCTGGGGTTCGATCGAACCCAGGTTAAGAACCACTGAGCTAGAGGATCTTGTGTGCAAGATTAATGGAGATGTACAGACAGCCCCTCTGATCAGAGATTGCTGACCGCCCGGGGTCCTGGGCTAATGTAATCACTTCCCATCCTAGGGGGAGCTGACACTTCACTGCTACATGGAATACTGTCATATATATATATATATATATATATATATATATATATATATGTACTAAATGGCCATGTGCGTGAAGAGGCTTTGAGACAATTGTACAGAGTAAAGATTCCATCATTCCCTGTGTATGAGGAGAGGGGGACTCTGCAGAGAAATAAAGAATTAATACAAGAGGTCCATAGGCCACACAGAGAGTTCTGACCTGTGCTACGCCCAGGCGCCCCTAGGTGGCAGTGCACCCTAGGTGATTGCCTAGTTTGCCTAGTGGAAGCACTGGCCCTGGTTTTACTGATCACTTTTTTTTTTCAGCTCAGTGGAAGGACACAGCATTTCTGGCAACTCAGTACAGATATTTTCTGTACTTGCTGAAAGTACTTAATCTTAAAAAAAAACTAATGCAGCCACCTGGTAAGCATTTTTGTTTTTTTAGTTTAGATACACTTTAAAAATATTCCATTGTTGTGTTGCCAATGCAGCACTCCTCTTTCTAATACTGAATGTATTTGCTTTCTATATACTATATACACTACTGGCTAAATAACATTTTTTTTAAATAAAATAAGTCGAAAAAGTATAATATTCCAGACTTTACATCTACAAAAACTGATACGCATTGATGGACACATATGGACTCATAATGGCTGACATCATTAAGCACTCATACTTCTGGATGAATAAAAAGACACACCTGGACATCAAGTAAAATTGGGTGGCAGAGTAGAGTGATGGGTACGTCCACGTTTTCTTCTCTAATCATACGCAGAAGTTCATTCCAAAACAGCTCAGTAACATCTGGAACACCTCTGGAAAGCATAACAAAAACCAAAATACAGCAATACTGAAGGAAATATCCAGTATAAATGATTGTACTGAAGAGCCTAGTAGTCCAAGGTGGCCAGAATGTTATACACTGTGGCCCTTTCTGCCCCATATCTTTTAAAGCTATCCACACATTACAGTCTCATTGTATATTCTCCTGCAGATCTACCAACAATTATGTAGTCAAAGATGAATACCTTTCAGAGGGTTAGTCTACCCAAAATTGATAACTTAGTTATAGGTAAGGTCAAATGAGTAACACTTGACTTCTTATATAGCTTGAATACTCCAACAGCAAGACCTCCTTTATTCCAGTTGTATCTTCCATAATATAAAATAAAGTGAAACAATATTCATTTGGAAGGACATTTTGCTAGGATCTAAATATAAATCTGCAATTTCTGCTTTACTATTCCATTCAGCTTTTACAAGACTGTACACTATTTTTTGTTCCATTCATTTCCTAGCCAAAGTAATGAATTGGCTATAAAATAGCAGGAAAGGACAACAAAGCAAAGAATTTACACTAGGACCACATTGTTAAAATAAAATACACAGCCACTGCTTGTAAGTATGCATGTTATCTCCAATCAGATCAAATCCAGGAAAGCCTGTAAATTAACAATACCAGTAAACTTGTGCTGGTCTAGGTTATTCATATTTGTCCTATCTTCTGGCAAACAGGAATTTATATTTTAATTTAAATTATGTTTACAACATACAGAGTATATATTATTATTATTATACAGGATTTATATAGTGCCAACAGTTTGCTTAGCGCTTTGCAATATAACGGGAGACAATACAGCAACAATACAGTTTAATACAAGAGGGATAGGAGGGCCCTGCTCCTTGGAGCTTACAATCTAGGCGACAGTACCCAATCAAATTCCTCATATGTGTACCGAATCTCAATAAACTCCAAATATGTATGTTTATGTGTGTATTATGGGACTTTAAGTGCAAAATAACAACATTTTTTCAGTACATAATATTCAGGTAAAATTCATAATTTTATTCATGATAAAAACATCTAAAAGACATACAGAAAACTCAAGTTTATTCAGGCATAAAACACATACAAAGGTATACATAGTACACCTTCCAATACATTTTTCCACATCACAATATTGCAAGTGTAGTGCCTCTGTCCTGGACTGGGGAAATTTAGCATATAGCTCTGCTGTAGGCAACTAAGCTGCAATTAAATTTTCAGGTCTGTTCAGGCTTTCCCTAAGCCTGGTGGTTGATTGCTACTGCCATGCAAAGCAGTGTGCTGGAGCTGACAGGAGAGAACTGTGATTGACAACTGAGGCAGCGAATGGCGCACGGGTAGGGTACGTGCCCCCTACCTGGAAATGCAAAATCATGTGTGTGTGTGTGTGTATATATATATATATATACAGTATATGTGTGTGTGTGTGTCATTTTGCGCAATCCTGCCTCCCTGGAAAGCAGTTAACTTAACCATGCCTCTTTAAGCCCCTTCCATTTTTAATGCAGATTGGCCACACCCACTGTTCCCCATGGCACGCTAAACTCACTGCATTACTACTCTCCCACTCTTTTAAAATCCTGTAGTGTATACTACAAAATAAAATTGCTGTGCGCCACTAAAGTGTTTGGGTTTGGCTTGAAGAAAAGGTGGCAACCCTAGCCACCACACCAGAAGAAAGCAGTGGCATTGTGTGCGGTGATTTAAGTCTCACCTCTGTGGCAGATTAGGTAGAGCACCACCACTACAAAAGAAGAGAGCCCAGAAGCTGATCTGCAATAATTCACCTCTTCTTTCCTGGTGGAGCCTCTCCTACTCCACACCAGAGGAGAGGCTTGAAATCGCTTCATGCAATTCTCACCTCCGCGACAGATTAGAAGGGGTGCTGCCAAAACAACAACAAAAAAACAGCAGGTGTGAACTTTTAATAAGCCAGTCATGATTGTAGAATTTCAAACCTCCCCTCCATGGCAGATTAGGAGGGGGCACCACCGGGAAGTAAGAAGAGCGCACAGAAACAGGCCTTATTAGAAACCCGCTATTTGCTTCACTTCTTCTTTCCTGGTCGTGCCCCTCCTAATTTGCTATGGAATTGTGTTGGCAGTTTTGCCACCTCACTTATTCACTTGATGATAAATATAATAAGTGATTACAACCATTTGTCTATACATAAACATAACAACATAGTATACATAACAACTGTGCAAAAATAAAGATAATTTATTTACACAGAAAAGAAGCTTGCTATTAATCAATTATAACAGAATTTAATGTAGCCAATATAACTTTAAAAGTAGTAATATTACAATGGAAATACAGAATGTTACCAATACATACAGACAACTACAGGAAAGAAAGTTACAGAAAAAAAACATAGAATAATACGTTACACAGACATCCCGATGACTGGGCTTCAAAAAGGGAAAGTGGGGGTCTTGCTTTGGTGGTATATACTCTTTGAAAAGACCACTCCTAGACTCACCCACCCAGATAAAGTCACACCCTTCTACATATCTTAACCTCTAATGGGTGGGCTCAAGACACTGGTCAGTTTAGGTCACCAGCTGTTAAAAAAAGAGAGGAAGTCCCAGCTGCCTTCCTTCCTCCTCACCTCAATTGAGTCCTTTGAAGTGGCATTCCCCACAGAGTTGTTTGTCACATTCCCCTGTAGTGCTATTTAACATGACAGCCAGAGAATTCCAAGGCTGGCTTATACTTAGATCCCTATCAAAACTTCACAATAATGTTCATGAAGGTAAAAATTATGGTAGGCCCATAACAGCCATTACAGAAGTGAGGTTTGAAGTTGCTGTAACAGACCCCAGACACCTCGACTGGGTATCTCCGTCAAGAAGCTGCTTCTCAGGTTCTGGAACACGAGACCAGTGAATCTGGCTATTGCTACCCCAAGATCCAGACAACACCAGATTTGAAGTAAGCCAGAGGTAGACTAGTTTATTTGAACACAAATACAAGATATATACACTTAGGGGGCAATCCCCCCTCCCTGCATAATTACACAGGGCAGGGCAATCTACATATAGTAGCAAGAGACACACAGGTATTCAAACTTCACACCAGCAGACAGTCCCATCAGGAGGGAAGTCTGCTGGAGACACCCCCCCACTAAGCTAATACATATAACATTAAATAATCCACAACCCCCCACCTATCTCCTAAACATGTCTACACAGTCTGAGACAAAGCCCACACAATATAAGGCCAGATCACCCTGTACCCCCTGAAGGCACAGGGTGACCTACACACAAGAGGGACATGGGGAGCCGAGACAGGGTTCTCCCCACCTCTCCAAAGTGAGCTGGGCTCCATGGGCCCCCCACCCAAAGTGACTCCCATCACGGTTGCTTCATTCAAACCTCACCTGCGTGGAGATTGTATGCCTTTACACTACATGTGCAGTGAGTCGCTATTACCCAAACTTTGAAATGACTAATATATATATATTATTATCATCCTAAGACTTATTTACTTATTTATTACACTGGAACTTGAAGCCGCATCAATGCCACTTATATCAGAAATCTTTGGAGGTTCCACATACGCGACAGCCTCTACTCCCCTCTAAACAGGTTAACCATTCCCTACTCTATCCAAAACTAAAAAGAAGGCTTCAACTATGCTTTAAATTATTATTTATTCAATTCACCTAGAAGTATCCTCATCATGTAAATGAAGCTGCATTTTCTTCTCTTTTGTCTTTATGGATGTTCTCACTATCATGCTCCGAACAGATATTCCAGTAATGGAAGTCCCTAGTCCGTAAGGGGAGAAAGAAAAACAATTACACTGTTATAATACAATTCATCTATTTCATTTTCCATTTCTGTGTAGTAATTTCCACTGATCAGAGAATCACTAGGCATAATCTGAAGGTTAACTAGGAGGTTTAAGAAATAACAGTGAACATGTAATGTGCTCTTTTCCCCATATAAAAGGAAATGGAGTTTCCACTGCCTGTGTGTAAAGGTTAAATGTAGCCTGAGTCAGGTTATTAGGATGGTGAGGGTTCAGTAGTCACAAA
The DNA here is from genome assembly GCF_062004578.1 of Staurois parvus. NCBI lineage: Eukaryota > Metazoa > Chordata > Amphibia > Anura > Ranidae > Staurois > Staurois parvus. The sequence goes on along the minus strand of NW_028318033.1, from coordinate 5,834,167 downwards.
GAGGGCAAGCAAATCTGTCATTTCTTGTCAAAATCAATAGAAAATTGCTAGAGGGGCTTTTCTGGTATTACCTGATCTCCAAACTTGTCATGTAACCATACACGCTATTGGTGATGCATCATCTCAAGCGTGAATATTGCATAGTTTAAAAGCAAGCTATGTTTTAGAGCAAATTATAGAAAGCTCCTTCTTTCAACAATTACAAATAATTTTAACAGCTCTCATCCAACTCATTTTTGGATTTGTAAAAATACAATAATACATTTTGATTTTCCTTTGTAACATATGACAGTACTTCCTTTTATTTAAAGCATTTGGAAGAAAATTAGTAACCCATTCTGTACATAAACACATTTGCTCAGCATTTGTGATCTGATAACGTACATTTCTCTTTATTTGCCTATTATTGGGGCAAGTGTGCTGTCTGGATTAAAATAAATGAAAGTATATTAGTTGTTATTTTTGTCTCTTTTTTTATCTCATAGTCACCATGTATGCAATGTAAACTCTTTGGCTCCATATAGTGTTGTATTAGTGTTTTATTTCACATTGTGGCCTGCATTTTAGAGCCCATTCATAAAATGCAAGCTGTGGCGCTCTTTGGTACCCCTAGTGCTTAGTGTGTGATGTTGGCAATGGGGGTGAGGGGCAATGTACCTTCTGCCCATAGGACTTATAGAGAATTACTAACTCCATGGAAGTCAGCATGCTCCTTGTTAGCACATGTGCATGAAATATAAATGATTGACTCCTACAGCTGTGCCTTTTTCTTCCAGCTTGACTTCTACTGTACAGGGGACTATAAGTGGCAAGTCAAAATTAGGTGGTTACGCTGGTTGTATTTAGAAAGTAATTAACAAGTGTTCAGCTACATTATTTGGTTTTATACACAGATAACTAGAGTTTAGGTTAAACCAATAGTAAGATATTTCTTCAGGCAGTTTGTGATATATTGCCTCTTTTACCTATTGACCCTGTATGTTTTGAAGACATATTTATAATAAGAGCTCATGGGATTTGATCTCCTTACCCAGTGTTTAGCCCCATAGAAGCCACTGAATATGATGGGTTCTCTGTTCTCCCAAGAATTTTTAAGCTGCTTGGACCCCACTGACACGCATGTGTAACCTAAATGTTAGTATGCTACCACTCTATAACAACGCACAGAAAATAGAGCCACAAGCAACAATGCACAAATCAATATACAGGCAATCGAACAGGTTTAAAGATGCTGTACTAGATAAAGTGAAGAGTGACCCATAGGAGGGCAATCAACCAAACTGTAGTGATGCTAAACCAAATTATAACAAACGCAAACAGGGTTAAAAGTAACAGCATTAACTAACCCAAAAATAAATTCCCTCATGTGCACACTAAGCATACAGCCCCAATAATTGGTGGGTGTATGTGTTAGTGAGAAAGGGGTACCTCTGGAGTTGACTGCAAAGTACCTGGTGCCTAATTGTCATTAGCTAGCTATTGTTGGGGCCCTTCTGTAAGGTGGTGCACATGTAGCTGCCCCTTTAACAGTGTGCAATGGATAGCTGAACAAGGAGCAGTTTCTATTGTATTAACTGTGCAAGTGTTGAGATAAGCACAGCTTGCTCAGCACACCCCTCCTGGTACACAGAAATCTGGTTCAGATTATTTGCTGGTCTGCTGTCCTCAGGCACCCAGGACCCGGTGACTCATTCTTGATGAACAATCTCTCAGCTCTGGTCCTAGTTGGTTCTCCCTTTCTGTAGACACTCACAGCAATTCTTGCTCTGGTCCCGGCTCAGCAAGCGATCTCTCTGCAGCTATTATGGACACAGCAAGGGAACCCAATCTCTGCACAGGATCAGCAAAGGCATCACCTGCACACCACTCTGAGATGGCACCCTGGTCTCTGCACAATCCCAGCCATAGCGACAGGTCTGTACAGCCTGACTTCCTCTCACAAAAGACCCCAGTCTCTCCAGAATTCCTATCTCTCCCCAGAAAATCCTCTCTCTCCTCTTTTGTGCATAGAATACTAGGGAGTGAAGTCCACAGCTCCATCAGTCTCCCATCATTTGCGTTGCACTGTAAGGTTTCTGTGGTAGTGAGCCCTTGTAGAAAGCCAATTTGGTGGGAATGGTCTTGCAGCAAGCTGCAATATGGAGTCCACTCACTTATCCAGAGTACAGATAGCAGGAGACAGAAGAGGATTCAGGAAAGCTGAGGTCAAGGTGGGCGTCAGGCAAGCAAGAACAGTTATTCTCACTCAAATTATTGTATTAGTGACTTATCCCTTGCTGAGACCTCTATGCCTGAACGGTTTAAGCAGATACAATCACTGAAGACAGTCTTTGTCAGATAGCTGAATTAACCAAACACCTTTTTCTCATCCAAGAAGATCTTTTATTGAATGCAGTGTCAAGGTAGCGTTGGTGGCCAACAAACCTGCAGGATCAATAACGTTAGTGACATCTGACAAGAATACGTCGGCTGCTGATGTGCTTGTTTCTTTAGGGGAATAGAGGTTGGTGTAGTAATAGCTGACAATCTGCATCACGGCTTCCTTCCCCTTCTGGAGTGTTCTGATCTTGTCGCGCAGCTCCGACAAGGGTGTGTGTCTGAAACAGATGGCAGTTACCTGCTCTAAAAGAGATTCCAACTATCCAAAGCATCTTTGTCAATGCTTGAAAACAGAATCCTGTTTTCTTCAGTAGTATCTAGCCAACCTTGTGAGACACATGTACAGGCTTCATATGTAATGATGTTCTGAGAGAAATCATATGTAATCCAATCATAAACTAATCATACCTGGCACTAATTATTTAATTTCTGAAACCTGCATTTGGCAAATCCAAACATACTGCTTGATCCATCAGCAAGAACAGCAATTTTCAGCCAGGGCTTTTTTAGTAAGAGAATAGGTGCAGGAATTCACCATCTCTCCCCCCACCCAACCATGCAGAGGAGAGAAGCAATATAGGGTATTGTGCGCCACTTCAAATTGTCTAAAATGTACTACAGTGGGGGGCAACTTAAAAGGGCATTTTTGACCTTTGCACCTCACTGTCCACAGCATACCTTCTCCCCCTCTCCCCTCTTGTCCAAAGGTCTCCTCTGCACCACACCATCCACAGCTTACTGCTGCATTCCTATCCACAGCTCACCTCTTCACATTCCTTCCACAACTCACCACTGCATCCCATCCATAAATCACTTCTGTACCCTTGGTCTGAAGCTCACATCTAAGACCCCCTCAACAACTGTCCACAGCTGACCTTTCTACCCTCACCCACAAATCACCTCTGCACCCCCATTCATAACTATCTAATGATCACCTCTGAACCCACTGCACAACTGTCTGCAGTTCACCTCTGCACTCCCTGTCCACAGCTCACCTCTGCATCCATTCACAACTCACCTCTACCCCCCCTCTGCAACTCACTTTTGCTCCCCTGTCTGCAGATCACCTCTGCACTCCTTGACCACAGCTCACCTCAACACATTTCCCCCCTCCACACACTGTCCATAGCTCAACCTCTGCACCCTAGCCCACAATTCCTCTCTGCACCCCTGTCCACAGCTCAACTCTGCCCCATGCATCTGCCATTCCCATCTGCAGCTCACATCTGCACTCCATGACAGCAGATCACCTCTGCACACTCCCCCCCCCTACACAAATGTCCAGACCTAAATTCAATTGAGAATCTGTGGCAAGACTTAAAAATTGCTGTTCACAGACGCTCTCCATCCAATCTGACAAAGCTTGAGCTATTTTGCAAAGAAGAATGAGGAAACATTTCACTCTCTAGATGTGCAAAGCTGGTAGAGACATACCCAAAAAGACTTGCAACTGTATTTGCAGAGAAAGATGGTTCTACAAAGTATTGACTAAGTGGGGTTGAATACAAATGCACGCCACACTTTTCAGAAATTTCTTTGTAAAAAATTTTGAAAACCATTTATCATTTTTCCCTCCACTTCACAATTATGTGCCACTTTGTGTTGGTCTATCACATAAAATCCCAATAAAATACATTTACATTTTCGGTTGTAACATGACAAAATGTGGAAAATTTCAAGGGGTATGAATACTTTTTCACGGCACTGTAAGTATAAAAAATCAGCTACCTAACGTGGACTTTCCATTGATGGAATCTTCTTCATGGTCCCTTCCTTCAGAGTCCAGCACAAAACATCTATTTCCTCAGAAGTCTTCCAGAACTGCTTCTCCTTTGGCTTCCAAACAATTCTGTGCTTTGTATCTCACTACATAGTTGTCCAAATTCCCTTTCCCCCTCCCCCTATTTCCTGCTACATCATATCCTGTAGCCTGACTTCCTGTGCTGAGCTCTAAACCAGTCCAACAGGAGCATTTGCATATCAATAGGGAGAGCCTACAAAAGCTGAGCTTTTATAGGGAGAGCCTATAAAAGCTCAACAGCTTTTATAACCTTTTCCAGGAAAGAGCAAAATAAACCCCCCATATTGTAAATGGGAAGGGAAAAATCCCTTTTGACCCCCATATGTTCTGGGTGATCAGACTTTTGTCCCTGTGCAAGCTGCAACATTCCTTTCAGCAGGGTTAGCAATGTCCTTGGCAGTCTGTGTAACATAGATGGAAGGAGAGCTTGAGATGAAAGTCCATTGTCCTCCAGGCCATAAGGAAATGTTCAGGTGAAAGTCAAGTCCAATTCAGCCACCATCAGGAAAACACCTGCAACTTCTTCATGCTCTCATCTCCTCTTCTAGTCTGTCTCATCCCATCTGTCCTGATCATCTGCTCTGCCTACACCACCTCTCAAATGTTCATTACCTCAAAAGAGTAAGAGATAAAGTTAATTATATGTTCCTTCCAACTGTGCCAAGAAAACCATAGCTCACTGCTCACATTTCTCTATCTGCCCATTGTAAACTGCAAACCTTTTGTAGGGTGCCCACTGCTGCCTTGTAACACTTTCGCAGAAAGACATAGATTTCCAGCAGAAAGAATAAACCTGCATATCTCTCCATGCTGTCCTGGGAACATTGGCCTGCTGTTGTCCAGTCTTTACAAAATAGCGCTCTCTAGCATTATGCCCCAGTCTATGACAACAAAAACACTGTTCCCAACCACTTGTTTCCACCTCATAAGCAATGATGATGTAGGAATCCCATCTATTTGCTCTCTAGGGACCCCACCTTAAGTAAATCAGTCCACATATGTCTCCTGGAGATCATAGGCCTTGCCTTCCTTTTATCTGACTCGACTCGACCATGTCTATATGAGTTGACAAGATTACCAGCTTTCTGCTTATGGGAAGTAACAGTGGCACATATCCTACTCCTACTTACAGGTTTAGGGCCTTTTTATGGAATCATTAGGCTGCACACCATTCATTCAAATCTTCAGCATTTCCTACATGGGTTTGAACACACTTCGAAGCCACTGTAGATTTGACTTTGAGTTCCCTACTTTCTAAATCTTTTACCTTGCTTACAGTGTCTTACAAATACGTGCCACTGCAAGTTTCTCCTTCAATAAGTCTCTTTCTACCTCTGCTTTCTTCCTCTTTTCAGATTCAGTATGTAGCACATGTAGGAAGTGCAAAACAAACACAGCTACTACCCGCATCTATCCCTTACTGAACCAAAAACTTCTATATCTGAGGAAAATTAGAGACTCCATCACCCCAAACTCTGTTCAAAGGTGAAGCATACCTAGCAAGCTCCTTTGCAATAGACATCCACTGACTGTCTCTGGCCGAGGTAGGCAGGGTGCATGTCTCCTCCTGAACACCAGAAACCTCTGCAAATTTACTCTTCCTAAACAGTGTACGCAGCATCTTACCTCAACACAAGCAACAGAACACACCACAGAAAACAGCTCTGCTTCAGTTGAACTTTAGCGCAAATCCAGCCACAAGCCAAATGGATTTGCTTGTGTCTATTAGTAGGGTTCTTTGTGGTACAACTACAAGCACATACAACTGCAGGATACACAAATCATAACAAAGTATATCAAAATATGCCTACAATGTGCACACGCTGACTATCTATGTGATAGGCATACACTAAAACATTTACTTAACTTGGATCTTTCTCTGTGATGGAGCCATCTTCTAGGATCCAGGATCTTCCAGCCTGTTTCCTGCTTCTCCCAATGTCCTCCAACTCACTGTTTCTTTGTCCAAATCTCCAGTCAACTCTGTCCTCCTCCTGTCTCCAGAACAACAGTTCCTTCTTTGTCTTCCAGAGCAACTCTTTCCTTTGTCTCTCACAGATGGTTGTCCCAGGTCATGTTCCCCTCCCTCTATTTCCTGCTACACAATATCCTCACCTCTTCAACCCCCTGTCCACAGCTCATCTCTGCATTCCCTGACCGCAGCTCACCTCTACATACTTCCTCCCTCCACAACTGTCTGCAGCTTACCTCTGCATCACTGTCCACAAATAACCTCTGCACTCTATGTGCAGCTTATCAATGCACCCCCTGTTCACAATTCACCTCTCATCTCTGCACCCCCTATCTGCAGCTTACCCCTGCACTCCCTGACTGCAACTTACCTCCACACACTTTCCACCTTCCACAGCTCACCTCTGCACTACCTGACTACAACTTACCTCCACATACTTTCCACCTTCCACAGCTTACCCCTGCACTCCCTGACTGCAACTTACCTCCACACACTTTCCACCTTCCACAGCTCACCTCTGCACTCCCTGACTACAACTTACCTCCACACACTTTCCACCTTCCACAGCTCACCTCTGCACTCCCTGACTACAACTTACCTCCACATACTTTCCACCTTCCACAGCTTACCCCTGCACTCCCTGACTGCAACTTACCTCCACATACTTTCCACCTTCCACAGCTTACCCCTGCACTCCCTGACTGCAACTTACCTCCACACACTTTCCACCTTTCACAGCTCACCTCTGCACTCCCTGACTGCAACTTACCTCCACACACTTTCCACCTTCCACAGCTCACCTCTGCACTCCCTGACTGCAACTTACCTCCACACACTTTCCACCTTCCACAGCTCACCTCTGCACTCCCTGACTGCAACTTACCTCCACATACTTTCCACCTTCCACAGCTTACCCCTGCACTCCCTGACTGCAACTTACCTCCACACACTTCCCACCTTCCACAGCTCACCTTTGCACCTCCAATCATAGCTAACCCCTGCCCACAACTCACCTCTGCACTTTTCTTCCACAGCTTATTTTTGTAACCTCCCACCAACACCTAAGTTCTGCAACCCTCTTTCACAGCTCCTTACCTCTGCACCAACACTCCACATCTCACTTCTGCACCCCTTCCCAGCTCTGACCCCTGCATTCCCGCAGCCCTTATCTTTGCACCCCCTTCGTTCACTGCCTTTTCTGCCTCTGCAAACACTTCTCAGCAACCAGCCCAGCTCTAGTGCCTCCCGCATATTGTTTTACTCACACCATTTCCAATGGCCATCAGTGTCAGCAAGATCAGCTGGCAGGGGCATCCAGCCACCAGGCTGCAGTTTAGAAGGGACAGTTCTGTGGGAGCCACTGGGAGAGGTGTGCTGTCATTTGTAAACACAGAAGGCAGACTGACATGGTCAGTGCTATGTTCCCCTTGGCTTCTAGGCTTCATATAAGGCATACATGTGTAATTTTATTTTTTATTTTAATCTCACTCATATCATTCAATAAAGTGTTTTACTGCAAACAATTGTTTTTTTTCTTTTCTTAAAGCTGATTGGTGGCTGTGAGAAATATTGTCATTTTTGTATGAGAGGCAGCAATGAGCCTCATGCATGTTGCATTATCAGAAGCAGGCAAGTTCCAAGATCATCACATTACTGACAAAAGGAACTGAGGTGGAGCAGTGCAATAAAGGAAAAAAAACCAAAAGTATAGACAATATCTACAATTTTTAATTATGGACCTGTAGGAATTTGGTTGGGAAGAAATCTAAGCAAAAAGGCTGATATGGATGAATAGAGGAAGAAAATTAATGAATAATCTGAAGTGTGAAATCAAAAGTTATTGAAGTTACAGAGTTTAAAGAACACTCAGATTTCAGTTTTTTACTCCCCCATACAAGTTGTTGGAATGTATACAAGGTAAATCCTAGATTGCAGCCCTCACTTTTCAACATTGACCATGGTAGTTGAGGGAAAAGCGACGTGTATATCACAGACAGTCCCCAAAATGATTTGTGGCCCCTGAAGATGTCCTTTGTAATGAAACATGTTGGGTGGAGTTTAGGCTAGTGACAACATCATGTCTGTCGATACTGAGAGCAGACTTTGCTTTTACATTTCCTGCTTTGTGAGTACCATTTTGTACTGAATAAATTAGCTGGTTTTACAGAATTGCTTACAGAGTTCTGCTTTTGTTTAATGTCTTCTGTTGTGTGTTTTTGTTTGAGCTCCAAGCTGGCTGAGTTCATCTACATGACATTTTCAATAGCTGTGATCCAAGCTTACCAAGTTTACCTTCATGATATATTCAGTATGTAAGCTTATCACCTTGTTTTTTTTTTTTTATTTAAATATTTATTACGTTTCCAGATAAAATACATATTCCATCATTATCTCATACAACATACAAAACCATCAATTATATCCCTTTCTATATCTATTCCCTTCCCCCCAAATAACATCCCCTCCCTCCCCCCCCCTCCCCCCCAATACCACCCACCCTGCATTTCTCCACATCTTCCCTACAAAAGTGAAAGGCACTTTCACATATCTCTCCCTACAGCTTCATATATTTCTCCTTAAGTACAAATTCTTCCCATTTTCTCCATTTCACATAGTATAACCCCATTTTGTCTTCCTGCAAATAATACAATTTCTCTATCCTACAAATCTGATTCACTCTATCCACCCAGTCCTCTTCCCTTGGCACCTCTGACCTGTGCCAAAACTTGGGTATCAAACCCTCTGCCGCATTTAGATAGTACCATATACCCGATTCCTTGTATTTGTTTACTGATAATTCTGTACTATGCTTTGTGAGTACCATTTTGTACTGAATAAATTAAGCTGGTTTTACAGTATTACACTATCCGTTCTGCTTTTGTTTCATGTCTTCTGTTGTGTGTTTTTGTTTGAGCTCCAAGCTGGCTGAGTTCATCTACATGACATTTTCAATAGCTGTGATCCAAGCTTACCAAGTTTACCTTCATGATATATTCAGTATGTGCTTATCACCTCGGTTGATAAGGAGTCATATACCTCTGGTAAGAGGCTTTTTAACCCTTGATGGTGGTGCACAGAATATGGCACATTTGAAGAGTGGATCTTCGCAAGGAGTTTTTTCACTTGATACATGCTGATTGGACTTATTCTCTCACCAGATTATATAATTGTGTTTATTGTTTTGGATTTATTATTCACTATGATGTTGGTGTGTTGATTAATTAATTTGTCTATGCCTATTGGCAAGCAATATATTTCATTTAAAGGGCTAATGCAACATTAATATTTTCCAGTCCCCAATATGAGCTGGTGGCATTTCAAGTTTGATCACTAAAGGGCTAAAAAACAGGCAGTTGCTAAATGAAAAGATCAAGCAGCAGTTCACATACTTCACATACACCACCTACATATTTCCTCTTGACAGACAAGTCCAAAGATTATGTTGATTTACCAAGCCGGTTAGCTGTGTTGGCTTCTATGGTCAGCAGTACCACGTTGGACAAGGAACCATTTGGACACTGACTGGATTATAAATATGGCCACTGAGGGAGGCACATGATGGGCAGTACAGCTTTACCATTGTAGGCAGGATGCACATTCATATACAGTATCAACATTTAGAATTGCTTCAGTTGCTTTGGAAAGACTGTTATGGTGGAACAAAACGTATCAAGTCTGGAAAACACTATCCAAGGATCAGACATGAAGGTAAACAATATGACTAACCAACAGATTTAGATTATTTCCAGTAACAGTTTAGTTATTCTGAACATCCTGTTTGTAAAGGTGTGATGAAGTCATTCCAAGCACAAGGTTTTTGATAATTACAGATTTACTGCAAGGGTCATTGTTTGATCCATATTTTGTACAAATATGGAAAAAAATACACAGGACCCCTTTGTCTTGAAAAGAGAAGGATACAGGAATTACTGTGTTAAATACAATAAACATGCTTTGCAGGACACCAAGTCAATTACATTTAAAACCAAACCACTTTCAAACATGTTGTTATGCTGTATATATACTGTATTTTCAGAGCAAAATTTTAGGAGATTAAAGTGATTCTAAAGGCTCAAGGTTTTTTACCTTCATACATTCTATGCATGAAGGTAAAAAAAAACATCTGTGTGCAGCAGTCCCCCCAGACCCCCCCCAACCACCAATACTCACCTGAGCCCCACCGAGATACAGCGATGTCCACAATAGTCTTGCCTTGCTTTGCCTTGCTAGGGACCCTCCCTCCTCATTGGCTAAGACAGCAGAGGAAGCCATTGGCTCTCGCTGTGTTCAATCACAGCCAGTGAGCCAATGAGGAGAGAGAGGGGGAGGGGCCGAGCCACGGCTCTGTGTGTGAATGAACCCACAGAGCAGCCGCTCAGGATCGCGCCTGCTTGGGAGCCCCCATAGCAACCTGTTGGCATCCAACAGGAGGGAGGGGCCAGGAGTGCTGGCCACGGACCCAAGAAGAGAAGGATAGGGGCTGCTCTGTGCAAAACCACTGCACAGAGCAGGTAAGTATAGACATGAAATTCTGTATATAGAACAGACAGTGCACAGTCCACATGTGCTTTTCTGCTTCACTGCAACAAGGAAACAGGAAACGTTTATGCAGAGAAAAGACATAGAGTATACAGTACCATAGATGCAGCTACAAATGTATAAATCCTCTAATCTCTACTGAATACTGATGTAGTTGTTGCACAAAATGCATGAATACTGTATTTCTACACCCCCCCCCACTCAACAACTACTCCTTATATTAATGCCATTATGGATCTCAGTTCTCAAAATCTGTTTCTTGTAAGTGGTTTGTCAAAGCATCTGCAATCATGTTATTAGTTACACATCATTAATGTAATGATGCCTGACTTTAATATGCTTTGTTCTTGCATTGATCTTCTCTGTATGGTTTGGATGTCTTTGCACCTCATCCCATGAATCTGGCTCTGGTTTTAATGCTACACGAGCAACTGAAGCTCTTGTGGCCTGGTTTCTTCTTTTACAGTATTTGGATTGTCTGCATTCATTTCTATTTCTGTGTCACTTTGTAGCTTATCTTCATGTGACACTGATGTGGAATTTCCCTCATTTTGAAGCGTTTGTGTCATGAAATTTTGAACACACTGAAGTTTCATAGATAATTACACCTCTACTGATGGTTACAATGTTTGTGCCTTGGTGTAGACTTCTGTATCCCTTTTGAGATTCACTGGACTCTACAAGTACACCTTCCTTTGTGCGTGCATTCAATTTTGTATGTTTTTCTTTTAGGACGTGCACATAGGCTTTGCTTTGAAAAATGTTTAGATGTTAGATTTATAGTTAAAATTTGTGGTCTTTCTATTCCACAGTTCTTATGGAGATTTCTCAGATGATTTTCCTGGTAGGCAATTTTGAAGATAGCATGCGGTCATAATTGCCTCCCCCCCAGTATGTGGTTGGCATATCTGCATCAAACAGCATGGTTTTTCCACTCTCATATAGAGTACAGTTCATTCTTTCTGCAACCCCATTTTGTTCTGGGTTGTATGGCACAGTAGTTTAAAATAATATGCCATGCTTTCTGAGAATCACCTGTGTGTTATCAGCTGTATATTCAGTTCCATTATCTGTGTGCAATACACTCGTAATTTTGCCAAATTTGTTGCTTACTCGAGCCAAATACTGTTCAAGTTTCTCTGGTACTTTACTTTTGTTGTGCAACAGATATAGTGTAGTATACCTGCAGTAAACATCTATGAAAGTGAAAAAATACCTCTTTCCTGGAGTCAACTTTTCCATTGGACTGCAAAGAACTGAATGAATTAAGTCCAGAGGATTTTTTAAATCTCGGATGTTGTTCTACTTTGGAAAGGATTTTCTTGTCATTTTTCCTTTTATACAGCTGGTGCATTTCTTTGTTTGATCACATGGACTCATTTTTATTCTGCTTGCATAGTCATTCTCAGTTAATTTCTTTATTATGTCTAGACTTCTGTGCCCAAGTCATCTGTGCCATGTGTTAAAGCAGTTTGAAAGCTTTTCCTCCTTGGCAGTATTACCACCTCGTTGCAGTTCAGCTAATACAGTTTATTTTGTTGTTGTAATTTTAGCCTTTGCAAGTAAGATATTCCCTTTTGTGATGGTACAACTATCACCTGCCACTACATTGCCTTGTTTTGTGAGCTTCTTTACTGACAAAAGATTAATTTCAAGAGCAGGGACATACAGGACATTTTTCACAGATATCTTTTTGGTGCCACTTTAGGAAATAGGACAGTAAAGAAAATTGCCTCCTGCTCCTTCTGATTCCATTATTTGCCCATTAGCTGTGGTGATTTTTTTCTGTTTTTCTCTGGTCAAGTTGAATAAAGAAATTTCTGAAATTTGTCATGTGACTCTAGGCTCCTGAATCCATACATTATGCACATGGTGTGCAACTTTTGGATTGAAAAATGTATTCATTATCTGAACAAAAATAATTTTTTTCCTTCACATTTTTGGCCTTTTGTAGTTTAGTTTGTTTTTGCATTCTAGCTTACCAGATTCTGCAATCTTCTTTTTAATTATATTGTTTCTTGAACACAAAGCATTCATATGTTTCTTGTTGCATGTTGCTGGGTTTACTCCTATTTTTCGTCTTTAAAGCAGACTCTGAGATAGAAGCACCACCACTATTAATGCATTCTGTTTCACGCTTATATTCATCCATAAGCTTGCTCTTAACATATTCCAATGTCAATTCATCATCTGGACGTGCATCAAATGCTGTGACAACTGTTTCATAACTCTCTGGTAAACCACTAAATGATGATGCTGCAACATGAAAATCTTTTATTTTTTTCTCCTATACCTCTCTGGCTTTCAACCATTTCCAAGGTGTGCCTCATGTAATCTTGCATTGCCTGGCCTTTCATAAGATTGGTTTGGTATAGCTTTCTAAACAAATACAGTTTAGTGCTGAGATTATCTCTTTCATGCACTTTTTGTAATTAGTGATGTGCCAAACACTCCCCTGTTCGGTTTGCAGTTGAACACTGGAACCTAATGAATGCTCAACCGCGAACTTCAAACGTGATGTAAGTCTATGGGACTAAAACTTGTAAATTCACAAGCACCCATTTCAAAGGCTTATATGCAAGTTATTGGTCATAAAATGGGTGTGGGGACCCGGGTACTGCCTTGAGGGACATGAATCAGTGAGTACAATTTTTTCAAAAAGTATCGTTTTAAAGGGACAGTCATTTTTAATGCTTAAAGTAAAAAAAAAATCCTTTAAATATCATGCCTGGGGGTCCCGTTAAACTACCTGCAAAGTTGCACATCTGTACAATGTATAGAACCTGCTGCAGCAGGACTATTTGTTCTTTTCATTAAATTTTTATTAAAAAAAAAAACCAATGTGGGGTTCCCCCCTAATCCTTACCAGACCTAAAGGGTTAGGTTAAGAGGGACCCCACAGTAAGACATTTTTTTAAAAAGTGGGTGGGGTTCCCCCTTAAAGTCATACCAGGCCCTTGATCCAAGCACAGGTCTGGCAGTGCAGTAAAAGGGGAGGGATAAACGTGCCCTGCGCATAGGGACAGTGTCCCCATGCCGATGGGGACAAGGGCCTCTTCCCCACAACCCTGGGCAGGTGGTTGTGGTGGTCTGCAGGCAGGGGAGCTCATTAGCATCAGGGTACCCCTTTAAATAAGGGGGCACCCTGATGTTGCCCACCCCTTGTTAATGAGTAAAGGGTACTTGTACCCCTACCCATTCACTAAAGGGTTAACCACTTCCCCTCCTGAGGATTTACCTCCCTTCCTGACCAGGCCATTTTTTGCATTACGGCGCTGCGTTACTTTAACTGACAATTGCGCAGTCATGCAACACTGCACCCAAATGAAATTTATGTACTTTTTTCCCACAAATTGAGCTTTCTTTTGGTGGTATTTGATTGCCTGTGCGTTTTTTATTTTTTTACACTATAAAAAAAAATACAGACAATTTTGAAAAATCTATATTTTTGACTTTTTACTATTAAACATGTGCAGTAAAATTTTTTTAAAAATCAAATTTTGTCATAAATTTAGGCCAAAATATATTCTGCTACATGTCTTTGCTAAAAAAAATCCCAATACGTGTAAATTAATTGGTTTACATGAAAGTTATAGCATTTACAAATGGTTGTATAGATACTGGAATTTTCTTTTTTTACTAGTAATGATAGCGATTAGCGACCTATAGTGGGACTGCGGGACTGCGGTGGGCATTCTGACACTGGGGGGAACTGACTTGGTGTCACTGACATCCCTAGTGACACCAATATAGTGATCAGTCCTAAAAAAAAGTACTGACATTGTACTAATGGCACTGGGCAGGAAGGGGTTAACAAGAAGGGCGATCAAAGGGTTAACTGTGTGCTGGGAGTGTTTTACTAGGGGGCGGTGTGTTGGTGCTTCACTGTAAGCACACTGCTCTGGATGGCTGTGCTGTGCCCGAGCCAACAGGGAGGAGGACTGTTAGTAAACAAAGCAGTTAGTAAACAAAGCAGTCCTCCTCCCCATCGGAGATGCTCGGTAATCACCGGGCGCTGGTGGGGAATCACCATCCGGGACCCAGTGATTTACATCGCGGCAGCACATGGTAGGGCAAACGCACGGATAAGCGTTCATTCCCTACCCAGAAATGCAAAATCACATATATATATATACATGATTTTGCGCACCTCTGCCACCCTGTAGCAGTATTTCTGCTATAGGGCGGTCGGGATGTAGCTAAATTGTGAAATAATGAACACACCAGATCAAAAATCCTTTATTGAACAAAAAAAAAAACAACAGTTTTTGACAAGTCCTTTATTAAAAAAAAACACCAAAAAATGGTTCCATCCTTGTAATCCATTGTCAATCATGGCGTCCAGGTTAGTCACGATGATGCTGACTCGCCGAAATATAAAAAAAAGCAGATGTCTACTGACCCGTCCACGCCCATCGAGCATTCGCCGTAATCTGACAGGTCTGACAGTTGCTGGTCAGATGTAAACAACTGGGTGGAGCTAGCGGTGATGTCTAGGGGTTTCTACATGCATTGTTCATGTTTATGTCTCATTGTGGTTTTGACATTTGACCTTGCACCTGTTTTATGTACCTTTTTATATGCACTGTGTTTTTAAAAACTGATCATAAACTTTTCTACTTTTATTTCTTTTTGATATTTTTTCTTGGTGCTCTTAAAATCCCGGTTTTGACTATCCCTTTATTTGTTCAATATATGGGATGTAGCACTATTCATAACCAGATTGGGCTATCTATATTTAAAGCCTATATAAGAGTGCAGTGGTTGGGTTTACATACAGTTGCAAGAAAAAGTATGTGAACCCCTTGGGATTACGTGGAGTTTTGCATGAATTGGGCATAAAACGTGCTCTGAACGTCATCTAAGTCACAACAATTGAAGAACACAGTCTGCTGAACATAATACTACACAAACATTAGATGTTGCCATGGTTTTATTGCACATAACATGTAAACATTCACAGTGCAAGGAGGAAAAAGTATGTGAACCTTTGGACTTAATAACTGGTTGACCCTCCTTTGGCAGCAATAACCTCAACCAAACGTTTCCTGTAGTTGCAGATCAGACCTGCACAACGATCTGGAGTAATTTTGGACCACTCCTCTTCATAAAACTGTTTCAGTGTAGCAATATTCTTGGGATGTCTGGTGTGAATCGCTCTCCTAAGGTCATGCCACAGCATTTCAATCGGGTTGAGGTCAGGACTCTGACTGGGCCACTCCAGAAGGCGTATTCTGTGCTGTTGCAGCCATTGTTTTGTTGAATTACTTGTATGCTTTGGGTCATTGTCATGTTGCATCACCCATCCTCTGCGGAGCTTCAGTTGGCGTACGTTTTCCTGCAAAATGTCTTCATAAACTCTGGAATTCATTTTCCCATCAATGACAACAATCCGTCCAGGCCCTGAGGCAGCAAAGCAGCCCCAAACCATGATGCTCCCTCCGCCATGTTTTACAGTGGGGATGAGGTTTTGATGTTGGTGTGCTGTGCCTTTTTTTCTCCACACATAGTGTTGTGTGTTCTTCCCAAACAACTCAATCTTGGTTTCATCTGTCCACAGTATATTTTGCCAGTAGTGCTGTGGAACATCCAGGTGCTCTTTTGCAAACTTCAAAGGTGCTGCAATATTCTTTTTGGACAGCAATGGCTTCCTCCGTGGTGTCCTCCCATGTACTCCATTCTTGTTTAATGTTTTCCTTATTGTAGATGTGTCAACAAAAATGTTAGCATGTGCCAGAGATTTCTGTAGGTCTTTAGCTGACACTCTGGGATTCTTCTTTACCTCATGCAGCATTCTGCGCTGTGCTCTTGCAGTCATTTTTACAGGATGACCATGCCTAGGGAGAGTAGCAACAGTGCTAAACTTTCTCCATTTGTAGACAGTCTGACTTACCGTGGACACATGAACATCAAGGCTTTTGGAGATACTTTTGTAACCCTTTCCAGCTTCATGCAAGTCAACAATTCTTGATCGTAGGTCTTCTGAAAGCTCTTTTCTGCGAGGCATGGTTCACATCAGACAGTGCTTCTTGAAACCAGTAAACCTAAAACATGTGTGTGTTTTTTAAGGGCAGGACAGCTGTCAGCAACACATCCAATATCATTACACTGATTGGAGTCAAGGTTGGCTCACTCCTGGCTCCAATTAGCTCTGGGAGAAGTCATGAAGCTAGGGCCTCACATACTTTTTCCTCCCTGCACTGTGAATGTTTACATGTAATGTGCAATTAAACCATGGCAACATCTAATGTTTGTGTAGTATTATGTTCAACAGACTGTGTTCTTCTATTGTTGTGACTTAGATGACGTTCAGAGCACATTTTATGCCCAATTCATGCAAAACTCCACGTAATCCCAAGGGGTTCACATACTTTTTCTTGCAACTGTATACTTGATATTTTTAACAGAATTTTACCTTCTGGTTTCATGTTTCCATTTCCTACCACTGTTATTCCTATTGGAACAAGAGGTGATGATACCTTCAATATCCTTTGTGTGATGGCATTGTACATATTATTAACCCTAAAGATCTGTATATACATTGCTGTTTGATTCATTGCTGTACGCGAGTGACAAACAATTGCTTACTATAGGACACTGACCTTTACAACTGTCACAAAGTATATTTCTCAGTAAGTGATGACCATGGCAGTGTCACAAGGGGTTATGGCTGTACATTAGAATCTGCTATAATGTTCATTTTCTACCTTTAATCCCCATAAAAACAGGAATGGTTGGCCAGATTCAATTCACTGGATATAAATGTAGATAAATAAAGCACCAGACAGTTTATATCCCCCCCCCCATAATCTGTCAGGCCCATGTACAATACAAACGGATATTTTTTCTCTAACTCCACTATAGAGCTTTATAAGACAATGGAGACATGCCCTGCTCCATCCATGTCCTGATCTCATATGGAGGATGATGTATGGAGCTGTAGTCCAAAACAACCAATTACATTTCATCTTTGAAGTGAAATTAGGAATTCCATTGTTTGATGTAAACAAAATGTACCTAACCCATCACAAAAATGTAATTTGTTTGTATAGCTCAATAGTTCAGGTTGAAATACACAAGTGAATGAGCCAGAGCAACTGAGGTTTCCATGAAAGAACAAATGTTTAAAAGGAGATCATTACTGCTGTACTCTCTCTTTTATCTTAACAGTTGCGTTTATTGAAATCGTACAAAAGCATAACAAATCAAGGTACATAAGAACAAGCAAGCTTACGGCAGTCAGTAAATATACAATACACATGAGATTCCAATGCTATAAATCCCAGAGTCAACCGGTCATCCTGAGTGAGATTGGGAGAAGCAGATATATTACACTGTAAATAGTCATCACCTACCAAATATAATCTAGGAGGAGAAAAAAAAAAGGAGGGGGGGGAGGGAAAGGAGGGGACAAAGAGGAAAAACAATCCATAAACATAAACAATAGCCAATCCAATAAACAATACAACTGGACATACCTGCAAGATAAAAACCCAAACATTAGACCGTTAGGCCCTGAGCCTCCACCCACCCAGCCCATATTTTATCAAATTTAGCTGGACAGTTATGACTTATATCTCTATCTCTACTCTCTCTTTAGATGACCTTTAGTGCTCTGAAATTCTTTGCCATATATTAAATGTTTATTTGCAATACAAAGATTATATACAGTACATACCAAAAAAAAGCAAACAGCTTCGAGTGGTTCGAGTGTTCGACTGCAAAGTAAACGTCAGTTAAAAAAAAAGCATAAACCTGAAGTGGAACTGATGTCAAATATTAAAAGAATGTGAGCGGGCAGGCTCTTTATTTCAGAAAAGACATGCAATGTCTCTCCTGCAACAAGATAAACCTACAAGTCTGCTGACAGCCTCCTGTAGAACGTACTTTGGGCTGCGCTTCCACAACTTGGTTTACATTCCAGCACAGTGCATGTGTGCTGGGATGACTGCACTCCTGCGTATGCCATCCTGCACTGGCCAATCAAGATGGCCAAATACTAGTACCCAAAAAAGCTGGGGAGAAGTTTCCTTTGCCAGCAGCTGCAGAGAGGAATCCTTGCTCTCTTAACAGAAGTAGTGATCTTATTACAAAGGTCCAAGATGCCCTCTACTGAGTCAGACCTAAATCAACACAGCTTATTCTCCCTTCCAACTGAAAAGCTTGTGCTCTGACTCAGAAGAGGGGTGTTGGACCTGTACACTGAGACCACTGCTTCTCCACAAAGAGCAAGGGTCTCTTTTTACAGCATGCTGGTAGAGGACAGGCTTTTCTACTTAGGCTGAGGCTTTTTCTATTGTTTGAAGGGGATATGGTAAATAAATCCATTAAAAAACAGGTTTGAGGGATTCCTTCAAGCTGTAGATGATGTTATAGAACCATCATGGTTTTTGAGAGAAAGTATTTGGAGTCTGCTGCTGTCTATAAGCAAAGCTAATTGTGAAAAAATAATCCCACAGCCAAATATTTCCTGTTGCCCTTGAAGTTGTATGAAAAGCACCCCCAAACCCATTTTTTGCATTAGCAAACGTTCACACAACTTCTAAGGTCATTTGAGTGTCAATAGCTGGACTAGCAGCTTTCCAATGGACCAAAAGTGACCAATAAAATGTCCCCATCTTAACTTCAATGCCAATCAAGTGTTACATTTGAGTTGAATCACATTTGCCACATTACCTGATGACATTTTTGCACAGTACATGCACAGTAATACACTGTAAAACCTAGATTCAGTTACCACCTACAAGATGGGATTTACAGTATATAACTCTTTACCTGTAAAAGGCAAAACAGGAATATTTATTTTATTGCCTCCTCTTATCTCGGCTGCCCATCTTTCTGAGTCATCTGAGCAATGAGGCATAAATAATTTCATGTATAGTTGCGTAATCACTGTGTACACACAAACAGATGTCATGCAGTTTATCTCAATAGATGAGAACGTATTACACCCCACACAGGTAACTGCTGCTGAAAAAATGGCCAAACTGTGGAAAAAAATATACTCATTCTTGCAATAGCTGAACCCATTAATTGCCTGGCTATTATGTACTTCTGAATGAGCTAAAATTAAAAAAAAAAACATGACATCAGCCAAAGTAAGTTGTGTAAACTCAACCAAGCTCCTTTGTGTATCTATGCCTAAGCGGTGGAGTTGCCTGCTAGGTTAGATAATTAGAAAACAGATTACCTGGGCCCTTTTCATCCTAAACTTTATAATGGACTAAAGATGACCATAACATCTCTGTATGCCTCTTAAAGGAGTAGACATCCTGATTGTGCATGCTATGCTGTTGCACAGATGTCATGAATTATATAGCGGTGTGTAGCACAAGTGTAGAAGGACCTGTATTAGCAAGAACTTCTCTGCTAGCAGCTCAGTGATGTATTTTATTGTAACTAATATTGAATCCATTTAATTCTGAACTTCTGATGCTCTTTCATTTCAATACATTAGTACCCCCAAAACTGTTGTGTTGACAATACTACCATAACAAGTTCCAGCGAGGTGTGGAGGTGGTAGAGAACACACACAGAGGCAGAGTTCAGTAAACTGGATAGCTCTGTTTTGACCAGCAGGCGGGGCAAGTCCAAGTCCTTCAATACGTTCATCCCAGGGATGGACTGACCATTTGGAAACTCAGGCACTGCCCGAGGGCCCAGTGTTAGTAGGGGGCCCCATGAGATGTCCCTGGTACCTTTTTTCATAGGTTTTTTTTGAGTTTGGGCAAGGACACAGGGGCCCCATGATCCCCTATTGCCCGAGGGCCCTATGAGTTGTCAGTCCGCCCCTGGTTCATCCCTAGAACAATTGGTACCACTGAACTTACTGGGTTATGGGTCACCATGACCCATACTCGTCTTACAACCTGGACATACATTTATACAGTATCTTCACCCAGGTAACTCCTTTCACCACGATGGACAATTTCTTGGCCACTTTAAAGGACAGCCAAGAGGGGTCCAACTGCTCCCATGTTGTGAATCTCTGGGCGTAGAACTCGTACACATGACGGTGACTTTGAACCTAGTGTTGATCAAGTAAGGGGCCATTTTATTTTTTACTAGGGCATTAACTATTGGACTTGGGGCAACCATAGTCTCTAACTTTTTAGGAGTTTGTAAGGCTGTTCCCGGGGGTCATTCCCCTGCCTCTAATTTAATGGTGGACTCTGGATTTTTTGATCTTGGACTGGCCACAGTTCCTTACAAAATGCCCTTAGGGGCTGCATTGCCAGCAATTCTGGTCTTTGTCTGGGTCCTTCCCCAGCAGGTTCTTGCATTTAGAATTGTGTGCTAACTCATGCCTGAACATGGGCATTTGTTGCCTAATGGCCTGTCCCTATGCTGGCCACTTTGCAAATGCATGCCAAATCAGGGTACCAGGGGCTTAAATAAGCTCTGCCCTCACCCAAGATGGCCACGGAGGTCATGAGGAGACCAGTGTCCAATCAGGCAGCTGCTCCCTGGTGACCATATGAAATAATAAAATTACGTTCCCCAAGACTTCCTTCCCATTCTGTATTTCCACTTTGGTCAAGGGCCACCTACAATGAGGAGTACAGATTGCACCTACCTACAATCTGAGGTAATAGATTATCTTTTATTCCCCTTCACACCATAATCAGACCATTTATTGCTAACCTGTTATTTCAACCTTTCCCAAAAATTCCTTATATTCCTACAATCTCATAATTTATTGCTGCTTTTATTTATCAGGTTGGCTATTGTTGCACCTTGCTAACTGGTTGTCAAGTAACTACCTAAGTGGGCTTGTAGGGAGGTACAGCATGGCATGGGCAGTAAATACACAGTTGCAGTAAAACTTGGAACTTGTATTAAACAGAATGCCAATGTTACGAACACCCAGGTGGAAAATAACACAGTTCAATGTAGAGGAGGAAAGGTGCTGACAGTGTCTTTTTCAGAGGGTGAAGCGTGGCCTGGCCAGTCTAATCCCAAGAGGGAAGCTCCTTTTCAGGATAGCGAGGCCCTAATCTTTCCCTCCTCATTAGTAACCTTTCCCTATTGCTGGTTACTTTCCCTAACAAGCGGGGTCTCTCTCATTACACTTTTCACACACCAGAAGCCAGCCAAAACATGGAGACAGGGACTTAAATAAACCCTGTTGACCCAAGATGACTGCTGAGGGTCACATGGCTGCAGCGTAGCCAAGCAAAACACTGATCCAATGACCAGGATACCATACAGAAATGTTGTATCTCTTGGACTTCCTCTACAGGCTTAGGTGCCACTTTATTTGAGTTCCACCTGCAGTTAAGAAAACAAACTGCACCTGCCTACATGTTCCTCCACCAAGTCTAAATTCATTAGTCTCAGGGTTGGCTGTCTACTGTAACCTCCCCTTGTTTCCAATGATTTGTCTGCTGCAGTTTCCCCTCTACCCCCAACCACTGATTCCTCTACCTAATTACTTTGTATTGCTCCTTATGTTCTCTTCTCTCTTTCTACCTTTTAACATATCCATCTGCACTCTAATTTCCTCTGCTGTGGCTAGACAAGTATATTAGTTTATACTCTAAAGTTTAATACATATGGAGGGCGTTGTCAGGGAATGCGTTTATCTATGTGCAGGTGTAGAAACCCTGTTAGCCCTGCTCGTGCCTGATTGGTGAATGCGTGATTGCGCACACAGGTGCACGCAAGTGCGCATGAGTGACGCGCATTGGCGCCAGGTGGGCTATTTAAGCTGGGCTAGTGCCTTGCATTAGTGCCGTTTGGTCTAATACCTTTTGAGCACCCGTGCATCCTGTTACCTGTGATTCCATTGCTGATCTGATCCGTTATTGACCCTGCCTGAATGCTGCCTGTACCGACCCCTGGCCTGCCCTTTGACTATTCTTCTGCCTGCCGTTTATGCTTACTCTGCCTGCTAGTTGCCGACCCGGACTGTTTGACCTTGCCTTACTCTGCTCCTGCACCTGAATTGGCTTACCCTTGCCAGTATCCTGCTCCTGCACTTCTGCCTGCATGCCATCTGCCAGTCTGCTCCTGCACCTCTGCCAGAGTGTCATCTTCCAAGCCGTTCCTGCACTACTGCCAGCGTGCCATTTGCCAGCTGCTCCTGCACTTCTGCCAGTGTGCCATCCACCAGCTGCTCCTGCATTCCTGATGCACATGATCATCCATCCTCAGAAGTCTTACCAGGCACTCATGTACCTCTGTGCTTCGGCGCTCCCTGTTACTCTACCAGGGCCCCTGAGTCAGAGCTGTAAGGGACGCCTTCTGGTTCTGCCACTAGGTATGTTACAGGCGTGGCAAAGAATATCCTAATTTTAGCGAGCTTTGGTGTACCTTCTGATTGCTC
Organism: Staurois parvus; assembly: GCF_062004578.1. Lineage (NCBI taxonomy): Eukaryota > Metazoa > Chordata > Amphibia > Anura > Ranidae > Staurois > Staurois parvus. The sequence goes on along the minus strand of NW_028318033.1, from coordinate 5,811,148 downwards.
TAGCTTCCGTTTTAATGTTAGCTCATTCTACTCTCTTGTTGCCCAGTGTAACACCTCTTAGCTTGTGCCTGCAACTCTGCTGTGTACACGCAACTGTTGTGGCCTCTGCTAATTAACATATTACTCTCTGTGTACCAGCTGGTAAAATTATACCATCCACTGCAGGGATTGGTGGTCACCCAGCATATTTACATATACACAAACCCCATAATTACCCTTTTCAGGCTCCACTGGCAGACCAAGACAAATGTAGGGGGGCACAACATGGACTACTCTGCACAATACTAAAACCAGTACTCTTCTCTCAATCACTACAAAACAACCAAAAAAGGATCCCATGACGATGACAAAAAGAGAAAAGAAAATATTGGGGGTAGCCGTTGGTATAACCATATGCGTCTGTTCAAAGCCTCAATTTAAAAAAATCCAGACCCCATAATCTCATATATGATCATAACTCATATGGCATAGAAAGAAGGTCTAAAAATCACATTTTATTAACATGCTCATTAAAATAAAGAACAAATGTAGCACCCTCCTAGGTAGGTGCTAGGATTTGTGTAGTTAGGATAGGTATAGCTGTGTTTCTCTGCTTAACAGAGAGGCTGTTAGGAAATACTAATTGGGCTCTCTGATTAACAGAGTGCTGTGATGGATTAGTCAGTTCTACTCATGATGCTCTGGTGCTACTGAGCTTGCCTTGAGTTCTGCCTGCCTTCAGAAAGCTATGAGAGCCTTCCAGAACCTGGGAGGGAACTAGGCAAATGAGCAGCATGAATATGGATAAAGCCCTGGCCAATTGCAGGGGAGGGCAGTCCCATTGCATGCTGGAAGTGGTATTTATGTTCTGTGAGCACATTGGTTTGGGTTCGGGAGAGGATAGAACCAAGCTAGGCTGGAGGCAGGCTTGCCTCACCTGGCACTGGCTGCCATGTGGGCCTCAGGTGGTTGACCTGAAGGCCTGAGGTTAGAGAGAGTGACCCTGGTTCTACAGTATTCTGACTGAGGGGGGGGCTGTCTGTCAAAGCTCTGTCTGGTATCACTGGAGGGTTCCTCTAGAAAGATTGGAAGGAGGCAACCATTTTGTCCTTGGGCTTTGTGAGTACAGACATTGAGGAATTTGGGGACTCTGTGTACTTGCTACCCCCCTGATGCTTGCTAGTCAGAGTGGTTCTGAAAAGGAAAGGGAACACTGGCTAGTGCTCTGAAGAGCTTGTCCAATTGTTGCTACTTCAAAGGACTTTGCTCAGCTATGTTACCTTTGTGCTGTCGCAGTCTGTTGTAACTGGCTTGTACAAGAGGAGCTCAGCCCTGTAACTACTACTACTGCAAAAAGGGACTTTGCTCATTCCTGAATTACTTGCTGCTACAATCTAAAGAGAAGTTGGCTATTTGCATTCAGCTAGGACTTCAAAAGTGGTCAACTTAAAGATCAGCTAGATGTCCTTAGTGTGAATAGTTCTGATTTTGCAGTATCCTGCTAAATCCCCAGTTCTACAAAAAAACTCCAAAAACAAACATCCCCTAAACTGGTCATTGAAGAAAATGAGCAAAAGAGTGTGTGTACCTGGCTGTGAAAAATACTTGGTGCCTGGCTGCGGGCCGAAGAAAGGGGGGAAACCTGGGCAAAAATACAAGTGGTCCTCATGAAGGTGGCACTGCACAAGTTAAAAACTCTTGGCCAAGAATATAAACACACATACTTATGTCATCATTGCCTCTCAATGCAAGATCATGTATGCATTGTGCAAAGTCCTTAGATTAAATCCAGGTGATCAACGTATATTAAGTAGTAGTTCTCAAATGGGCTAGTATTCAGCTCGATATTGCAAACTGCTAAAGTGCAAAGTAATTCACATGATAATCAATAATGGCTTATTCCATTCAACATCATCTTAGGCACTTAAACTGGACTGAGAGATTTCTCCAAATGAATGGCCCAAGATATATTGGTCTGAGGAGCAAAGTACTCTGTGTATACACACAGCAAAAAAGGACACCTCATGCAGGAAAAGTAACCGTAGTAAGGTGCAAAACTTGTTAGGGCTCCAACCCAATCTGGGATGATGCCAAATAAATCTCACAAGGGCAAGGCACTCCTAATTTTTGCATGTTCCTTTTTATAAAATTATTAATTTCCCAAATCCTAAAGCATCACAGAATATGTTGGCAGTAAATTAAACAGGAAGCATATAGGGCTGGGCTGTCAGGGTACACAGGGAACTCTCTTTTATTAAACAATATGGTAGTGCGACAAGAGCACTCCTACCTGGAGAAAGTAGGTTACTAAATGATCCACGCGGAGTAATATGATTCAAAAGAATTTCCAACAATACTTTATTTGATCACATAGATCATAAGGAGGTTAAACATGAGCACGGTGAACATGTCAAACAAATAAAATCATGTTAAAAAGCACTTGGCGTCTTCATTTTAGGGTCATCTTAGCAAATAGAGTACCATATAAGGCAATGTGGGGTAATAGTAAGATAATTATCCTAGATTTCCATGAGTTTCCAACTTGTATTAGAGTGAGCCATGTATTCAGCAGATATGTTCCCAATGTACGTCAGGAGCCTCCTGGTATGTGAAAGCTGGAACACAGAAATACATAGTGTATGTATAAAAATATAGGAGCCGAATCACATCTAAAGCTCACCAGGCCTCCCTCTACAGTAGTCAATGGATACTTCTATTACCTTCTCAATAATGAGGCTATCAAACCCGCTTCTCAAATGTGGGGACTTCCTGGGTAGCCACCCCAAGTGAAACAAGGTCCACAGTACCAAATGATTCTGGGGATATATAAAAAATGAATATATAGATCACAGGCATCAAGTAAACCATGAAAACAAAAAACACAATGTGGGTATATTACCATCAATAAAGATCAAGAGGACTCCCGTTGACTTGAAATAGGATCAGGTCCTTGATGCTTGTTCAAAAGGTGCATATGGGGGTGGAGAGCCAGGTAGTCACAGTACGTAGATTCCAAACATATGTAATATGTATTAGCAGGCCGTAAGTACCTGAGTCTATATACCCAATGAAGGGTTTCCAAAAATTACTCAAATTGAGAAAATTGTTGCGGTTTCATAAGGATATGGCTATGTCACAGCATATAATGCCTGAATAGGATAGCGTATATATACATGTATATTATCCTCCTAAGAGGATTTCCAAAAAATTCCCCGAGTATACAGGGTAAATTAGGCCCATATGACATGCCTTCTTAACACCATTAATGCTCTATAAACTAAACAGCTGTAAGCTTAAATAACTTGCCACCGGTGGAAGGTATGTTCCCCTAGGGGATTGCCGTTTGCGAACCGCTGTAATAGTAGCCCTATGGTAGTTTTCAGAGGGCCTTGTGCCTTCCTAGCAGGGAGCTGTGACACCGCCGTTCCTTCCCGCCTCGTGGGCGCCGCACCCTATGAAGACGCCGAGCGTAGTGACGTCAATACGTTGACGCGTTTCGTCCGCCAATCACCGCAGACTTCGTCAGAACTGGGAGGGGACCTCAATCCTTTGCCTTATATGGTGCACTAATTGCATACCAAAGAGTCTCCACCTCGCCATCTTGTGTTGAAAGAGTTTCACTACATTGAAAATATACAAAGTGAATTAAAACACATATATTGAATTTAAAATGACTGCTGGATATAAAGAGGAGGAACCCTATTGCTATAAATCAGATCATCTCCAGAGAAGATAGCGAAAAATAATTATTATAATCATAATTATTGTTCAAACAGAGAGACATCAAGACCAGGCTCAATCACCTAATTTCAGTATTAGTCCAATTATTGTAGGAATTTAGATATGTAGTGAGAATAAGAAGAATCACACAATCAAATTCATACTTTGTCCAGATAGATCCATGTTTCATTCATATATATAGTACCCCAATGCAGGTTATAACTCAAGGTATGTTAGAGGTTCCAATAAATTTAATTCAAAAAAAGTGATAAAGGGGGAAATGTAGTATTACTGGAGAGTGTGGAATATGAAAAGGAGGTACTTAGACAGCTGAAGAGCCCGGATACATATCGTAAACTACATAATAATCCTTTCCCAAAACTCGTGGTTGCTCTAAATAAAAAAGTGGAACTGGCACGTGAAGCAAACTTATTAACCAAACAGGAATGTGACATGTTGACGGTTGATACATATAACATCCCCACCTTTTATGTAATCCCAAAAATACACAAAAATCCCACTCAACCACCGGGACGCCCTATAGTATCTGCTATTGGTGGTCCTCTGGAAACAATAGGTAAATTTGTAGACGATCTAATCAAAGATCTGGTCTTGGAACTCAGATCCTATGTAAGGGATACGGGAGACGTACTGAAAAAGATTCTAAATGTAAAAGTACCTAAGGGTGCACTTTTAGTGGGTATTGATGTGGAATCACTATATACCTCTATTCCACACATCTGGGGACGGAGAGCTGTGGCCCACTTTCTGGAGACATATTTTCCTGAAATGGAGGCTCAAAATGAATTTATATTGGATTTGTTGGAGTTTATGTTGACCCATAACTGTTTTCAGTTTTTGGGTTCCTTCTATCAGCAAATATGTGGTACCTCCATGGGAGCACCCTGGGCCCCGGCATTTGCATGCTTACATTTAGGCCTATGGGAGGAAGAGTTGGTATATCCCTCCACTCCCTATAAGCAATATGCAATAAAATGGTTGCGATACATTGATGATGTCCTGATGGTTTCGGATGGAGGTATAGATGAGCTAAAAAAGTTTATGGAATTCTTAAATGAGAATGATAGGAATATCAAACTTACCTACACAGTAGAAAGAGAGGTAATAACATTCCTGGATCTATCAATCTCTATCTACGGAAATAAATTAGTCACTAAAACGTTTAGAAAGGAAACAGCGGCCAATACACTTCTACATGCTAATAGCTATCATCCAAGGAGTTTAAAACAGGGAATACCCATTGGTCAGTTTCAGAGAATAAAAAGGAACTGCACAGAAGAAGTAGAATATAGAAATGAATCCATTCAGCTCTATAAGAGGTTTAGAGAAAGAGGTTACTCACATAGAACCCTAAGAAGAGCAAAAAGAAGAGCCCTTGGTAGAACAAGAGAGGAACTTATAAATAAATCAAAATCAGAGGCAGGGGCGAATTCGGTAAATCAACCGGTAAGATTCATAACTAAATTTGGACAACAATGGGGTGAAGTTAAGAAGGCCCTGGACTCCCACTGGTACTTACTAACTCAAAATCCGCAGATAGCGAGAGTGGTAGGGGAGAGCCCCCAAATGGTAGCAAAAAGAGCTCGGAACCTAAATGATTTATTAGTACAGTCAGAATTTCAGAGGGCACCACTAAGAAATTGGTTAACTAGGAGGACCGGCCTGTGTGGGATGTTCCCATGTGGCCATTGCCAGATTTGTCCATTTGTACATAAGTCCAATCAGTTCTTTAATAAGGATAAATCTAAGGTATTTCAGATACGAAGCTTTATTAATTGCTCTAGCAGTAAAATAATATACATGATAGAATGTCCATGCAAGAAGATGTATATAGGAAAAACGAAAAGGAACCTCAGGACTAGGATTGGTGAACATCTGAGAGATATCAGAAATGAAAATAGGATTGTAAGAAAGGGAGAAAAAGAGAACCCATTGGCACAACACTTTAAAGAAGTACACGGGGGTAAAACAGAAGGTTTGCAAGTGAAAGGGATTTTCCTGCTGAATATTTCAGCTCATCGGGGGGACTTCGATAAAGTCCTCCTACAAAAAGAAAAATTCTGGATTTATACCCTGGGTGCACTTGTCCCGTATGGACTAAATACAGAACTCAATTTTGGAGTTTTTTTTAATTAAAAAAAAAAAAAAAAATTTTTTTGAATTAAATTTATTGGAACCTCTAACATACCTTGAGTTATAACCTGCATTGGGGTACTATATATATGAATGAAACATGGATCTATCTGGACAAAGTATGAATTTGATTGTGTGATTCTTCTTATTCTCACTACATATCTAAATTCCTACAATAATTGGACTAATACTGAAATTAGGTGATTGAGCCTGGTCTTGATGTCTCTCTGTTTGAACAATAATTATGATTATAATATTTCTTTTTCGCTATCTTCTCTGGAGATGATCTGATTTATAGCAATAGGGTTCCTCCTCTTTATATCCAGCAGTCATTTTAAATTCAATATATGTGTTTTAATTCACTTTGGATATTTTCAATGTAGTGATACTCTTTCAACACAAGATGGCGAGGTGGAGACTCTTTGGTATGCAATTAGTGCACCATATAAGGCGAAGGATTGAGGTCCCCTCCCAGTTCTGACGAAGTCTGCGGTGATTGGCGGACGAAACGCGTCAACGTATTGACGTCACTACGCTCGGCGTCTTCATAGGGTGCGGCGCCCACGAGGCGGGAAGGAACGGCGGTGTCACAGCTCCCTGCTAGGAAGGCACAAGGCCCTCTGAAAACTACCATAAGGCTACTATTACAGCGGTTCGCAAACGGCAATCCCCTAGGGGAACATACCTTCCACCGGTGGCAAGTTATTTAAGCTTACAGCTGTTTAGTTTATAGAGCATTAATGGTGTTAAGAAGGCATGTCATATGGGCCTAATTTACCCTGTATACTCGGGGAATTTTTTGGAAATCCTCTTAGGAGGATAATATACATGTATATATACGCTATCCTATTCAGGCATTATATGCTGTGACATAGCCATATCCTTATGAAACCGCAACAATTTTCTCAATTTGAGTAATTTTTGGAAACCCTTCATTGGGTATATAGACTCAGGTACTTACGGCCTGCTAATACATATTACATATGTTTGGAATCTACGTACTGTGACTACCTGGCTCTCCACCCCCATATGCACCTTTTGAACAAGCATCAAGGACCTGATCCTATTTCAAGTCGACGGGAGTCCTCTTGATCTTTATTGATGGTAATATACCCACATTGTGTTTTTTGTTTTCATGGTTTACTTGATGCCTGTGATCTATATATTCATTTTTTATATATCCCCAGAATCATTTGGTACTGTGGACCTTGTTTCACTTGGGGTGGCTACCCAGGAAGTCCCCACATTTGAGAAGCGGGTTTGATAGCCTCATTATTGAGAAGGTAATAGAAGTATCCATTGACTACTGTAGAGGGAGGCCTGGTGAGCTTTAGATGTGATTCGGCTCCTATATTTTTATACATACACTATGTATTTCTGTGTTCCAGCTTTCACATACCAGGAGGCTCCTGACGTACATTGGGAACATATCTGCTGAATACATGGCTCACTCTAATACAAGTTGGAAACTCATGGAAATCTAGGATAATTATCTTACTATTACCCCACATTGCCTTATATGGTACTCTATTTGCTAAGATGACCCTAAAATGAAGACGCCAAGTGCTTTTTAACATGATTTTATTTGTTTGACATGTTCACCGTGCTCATGTTTAACCTCCTTATGATCTATGTGATCAAATAAAGTATTGTTGGAAATTCTTTTGAATCATATTACTCCGCGTGGATCATTTAGTAACCTACTTTCTCCAGGTAGGAGTGCTCTTGTCACACTACCATATTGTTTAGTATGCATTTTTCTGGGTTCATGGATCCACACTTATACAAGTGAGTCGGAGATATGACAATGACACTAGCTATTTGTGTCATTTTGGGTGGCTCGTTTTTGTTCTATTTTTGTGATATACTTTCTTAAAGATTCTTATAACCTGTTCTGCCACCTTGGAGGTTTTGATTCTGTTTAAACATTTGCACGGTGTACATTGACTGCTGGATAATTAATATTCTTTGACTAAATCTATAAGACAGGCTGTATTCCCCTCCCCTTTCAGGGAAGGGAGAATATCTAGGGGGGAAAAGGCCTATCAGATCAATGAGGAGATGGATGCTGAAATTAGATCTGCATTTACAAGGAATTTGGACCCTCAGGTAGAGGGAAATGAGGGAGACATCAAGACTAAGTTCAAATTGCATAAGAAACTAACTAACAAATATCTGAATAGAAAGTGGGATATTACATCCCTTGAATCGTATATAGAGAGAGGGATTGTTCCCAGGGGACTAAGAGAAAGGGTAATTCCAGCAGAACATCTTCACACCCCCAGATTTCTGGAAAGGTGGAAAGAGGTCTGTATAAAGCATGGCATAGAGATCATGCGACTAATTGTGGAAGAAGAGAAGGTTCAATTGAATGAACTCTCTAATGAAATTAATGAGAGTGCAAAATCACTTGATCCTCTGAAGAACGATCCTGAATTTGATAAACATAACGATTTCCTTAGAAAAGAGATAGAAAAAATACAAAAAAATTTGAAATTCACGAAACAACAAAAATTTAGAAGAGATTTAGAGGATTGGGAGAAAGGTGAGATATTTGATCTAACAAATAGCAGAGGAAGGAGCCGATCAAAACGTAAAAAACATTTTTCTAGGAATAATAGAGGATATTCGTCAATGAGCGAAGATGACGATGAAAGTAATAAGAGATCTGTCAGTTTTTTAGAGGAAAAAACGGCTGGCGAGAACCAGGGGATATTAAAACAGACAAACAAACAAATAAATGGGACAAAGGAAGAAAGAAGTACCATAGCTGCCCAAAAACCATCCAATCAAAACCGAACCAGAAGCCACAAGAGGTAAAGACTAACCTAGAGGAGGGAATCAATGACCTTAAGGTAATAAACCTTTCCAATTTTGCATTGAAAAAAAGACATTATGATTTATTACGGAAAGGCTTAACCTTTTCTCCTACGGACAAAATGGACCTGTTTGAGGTCTATAAAGACCTAAATCTATTTCTGAGAAAGATCCTTCTAAGAATTCCATATCTATCTAGAGAAGAACAAAATCCCTGTGACCTTAATTCAGAGAGGGAACAACAGGCACTAAGTGATCTCATTAGTCTTCTTGAGGAGACTCCCATAAGCAATGAGATTGGGGAGGTGGATGTTTCTAATAAGTGGAAAAGACACACTAGACTTAAAACTCCATCTAAAAGAATGCCTAATATTAGGGAAAATAAATGGCTAAGTACTTTTCTAGATTTAGTGCATGATGATCTTGGAAAAATAGATTGGACAATGAGGAACACTGATAATCTCACCAGGGGTGAAAGAATAGCCCTTAGGGAACTTAAGAATGCTAAAAACATTGTGATCAAAAAAAGTGATAAAGGGGGAAATGTAGTATTACTGGAGAGTGTGGAATATGAAAAGGAGGTACTTAGACAGCTGAAGAGCCCGGATACATATCGTAAACTACATAATAATCCTTTCCCAAAACTCGTGGTTGCTCTAAATAAAAAAGTGGAACTGGCACGTGAAGCAAACTTATTAACCAAACAGGAATGTGACATGTTGACGGTTGATACATATAACATCCCCACCTTTTATGTAATCCCAAAAATACACAAAAATCCCACTCAACCACCGGGACGCCCTATAGTATCTGCTATTGGTGGTCCTCTGGAAACAATAGGTAAATTTGTAGACGATCTAATCAAAGATCTGGTCTTGGAACTCAGATCCTATGTAAGGGATACGGGAGACGTACTGAAAAAGATTCTAAATGTAAAAGTACCTAAGGGTGCACTTTTAGTGGGTATTGATGTGGAATCACTATATACCTCTATTCCACACATCTGGGGATGGAGAGCTGTGGCCCACTTTCTGGAGACATATTTTCCTGAAATGGAGGCTCAAAATGAATTTATATTGGATTTGTTGGAGTTTATGTTGACCCATAACTGTTTTCAGTTTTTGGGTTCCTTCTATCAGCAAATATGTGGTACCTCCATGGGAGCACCTTGGGCCCCGGCATTTGCATGCTTACATTTAGTCCTATGGGAGGAAGAGTTGGTATATCCCTCCACTCCCTATAAGCAATATGCAATAAAATGGTTGCGATACATTGATGATGTCCTGATGGTTTGGGATGGAGGTATAGATGAGCTAAAAAAGTTTATGGAATTCTTAAATGAGAATGATAGGAATATCAAACTTACCTACACAGTAGAAAGAGAGGTAATAACATTCCTGAATCTATCAATCTCTATCTACGGAAATAAATTAGTCACTAAAACGTTTAGAAAGGAAACAGCGGCCAATACACTTCTACATGCTAATAGCTATCATCCAAGGAGTTTAAAACAGGGAATACCCATTGGTCAGTTTCAGAGAATAAAAAGGAACTGCACAGAAGAAGTAGAATATAGAAATGAATCCATTCAGCGCTATAAGAGGTTTAGAGAAAGAGGTTACTCACATAGAACCCTAAGAAGAGCAAAAAGAAGAGCCCTTGGTAGAACAAGAGAGGAACTTATAAATAAATCAAAATCAGAGGCAGGGGCGAATTCGGTAAATCATCCGGTAAGATTCATAACTAAATTTGGACAACAATGGGGTGAAGTTAAGAAGGCCCTGGACTCCCACTGGTACTTACTAACTCAAAATCCGCAGATAGCGAGAGTGGTAGGGGAGAGCCCCCAAATGGTAGCAAAAAGAGCTCGGAACCTAAATGATTTATTAGTACAGTCAGAATTTCAGAGGGCACCACTAAGAAATTGGTTAACTAGGAGGACCGGCCTGTGTGGGATGTTCCCATGTGGCCATTGCCAGATTTGTCCATTTGTACATAAGTCCAATCAGTTCTTTAATAAGGATAAATCTAAGGTATTTCAGATACGAAGCTTTATTAATTGCTCTAGCAGTAAAATAATATACATGATAGAATGTCCATGCAAGAAGATGTATATAGGAAAAACGAAAAGGAACCTCAGGACTAGGATTGGTGAACATCTGAGAGATATCAGAAATGAAAATAGGAATGTAAGAAAGGGAGAAAAAGAGAACCCATTGGCACAACACTTTAAAGAAGTACACGGGGGTAAAACAGAAGGTTTGCAAGTGAAAGGGATTTTCCTGCTGAATATTTCAGCTCGTCGGGGGGACTTCGATAAAGTCCTCCTACAAAAAGAAAAATTCTGGATTTATACCCTGGGTGCACTTGTCCCGTATGGACTAAATACAGAACTCAATTTTGGAGTTTTTTTGAATTAAAAAAAAAAACAAATTTTTTTGAATTAAATTTATTGGAACCTCTAACATACCTTGAGTTATAACCTGCATTGGGGTACTATATATATGAATGAAACATGGATCTATCTGGACAAAGTATGAATTTGATTGTGTGATTCTTCTTATTCTCACTACATATCTAAATTCCTACAATAATTGGACTAATACTGAAATTAGGTGATTGAGCCTGGTCTTGATGTCTCTCTGTTTGAACAATAATTATGATTATAATAATTCTTTTTCGCTATCTTCTCTGGAGATGATCTGATTTATAGCAATAGGGTTCCTCCTCTTTATATCCAGCAGTCATTTTAAATTCAATATATGTGTTTTAATTCACTTTGGATATTTTCAATGTAGTGATACTCTTTCAACACAAGATGGCGAGGTGGAGACTCTTTGGTATGCAATTAGTGCACCATATAAGGCGAAGGATTGAGGTCCCCTCCCAGTTCTGACGAAGTCTGCGGTGATTGGCGGACAAAACGCGTCAACGTATTGACGTCACTACGCTCGGCGTCTTCATAGGGTGCGGCGCCCACGAGGCGGGAAGGAACGGCGGTGTCACAGCTCCCTGCTAGGAAGGCACAAGGCCCTCTGAAAACTACCATAAGGCTACTATTACAGCGGTTCGCAAACGGCAATCCCCTAGGGGAACATACCTTCCACCGGTGGCAAGTTATTTAAGCTTACAGCTGTTTAGTTTATAGAGCATTAATGGTGTTAAGAAGGCATGTCATATGGGCCTAATTTACCCTGTATACTCGGGGAATTTTTTGGAAATCCTCTTAGGAGGATAATATACATGTATATATACGCTATCCTATTCAGGCATTATATGCTGTGACATAGCCATATCCTTATGAAACCGCAACAATTTTCTCAATTTGAGTAATTTTTGGAAACCCTTCATTGGGTATATAGACTCAGGTACTTACGGCCTGCTAATACATATTACATATGTTTGGAATCTACGTACTGTGACTACCTGGCTCTCCACCCCCATATGCACCTTTTGAACAAGCATCAAGGACCTGATCCTATTTCAAGTCGACGGGAGTCCTCTTGATCTTTATTGATGGTAATATGCCCACATTGTGTTTTTTGTTTTCATGGTTTACTTGATGCCTGTGATCTATATATTCATTTTTTATATATCCCCAGAATCATTTGGTACTGTGGACCTTGTTTCACTTGGGGTGGCTACCCAGGAAGTCCCCACATTTGAGAAGCGGGTTTGATAGCCTCATTATTGAGAAGGTAATAGAAGTATCCATTGACTACTGTAGAGGGAGGCCTGGTGAGCTTTAGATGTGATTCGGCTCCTATATTTTTATACATACACTATGTATTTCTGTGTTCCAGCTTTCACATACCAGGAGGCTCCTGACGTACATTGGGAACATATCTGCTGAATACATGGCTCACTCTAATACAAGTTGGAAACTCATGGAAATCTAGGATAATTATCTTACTATTACCCCACATTGCCTTATATGGTACTCTATTTGCTAAGATGACCCAAAAATGAAGACGCCAAGTGCTTTTTAACATGATTTTATTTGTTTGACATGTTCACTGTGCTCATGTTTAACCTCCTTATGATCTATGTGATCAAATAAAGTATTGTTGGAAATTCTTTTGAATCATATTACTCCGCGTGGATCATTTAGTAACCTACTTTCTCCAGGTAGGAGTGCTCTTGTCACACTACCATATTGTTTAGTATGCATTTTTCTGGGTTCATGGAGCCACACTTATATAAGTGAGTCGGAGATATGACAATGACACTAGCTATTTGTGTCATTTTGGGTGGCTCGTTTTTGTTCTATTTTTGTGATAAACTCTCTTTTATTCCTGATTCTCCAGGTATCATGAAAGTATTATACTGTAATAAAGACAGCTAAGGGCTATGGCACTTGTTCCCCTAAAAATTAAGCTGTCGTCCCTGGCCATTTTATGTTTGGAGGGGAATGTCTTTTCCGGGAAAAGGTTTCTCAGATCTTTTTTTCTGACCTATAGCTATATTGTTCTCCAGAAAAAGAAACTTTTGATTACTATGAAGGACCCACAATACCTGTTTTCTACATGCTCTCAACAGTAGACATTCAACACTCATCTGCCAAACTGCGATTCTTTTATTTTCTAAAGTACTGTGCACCATAAGCAATTGCCATTAAACAAGTGGAATCTTTTCTCAACCTTTTGTTTTCATTCTTTGTTGCATTTCAATGGTCCTTATGTAGCCAGGTTCAGGCTGAGTCCTTTTGCAATTAAGGAGAATCAGCTGTACAGACCAAGAATCCCTTTTTTCCCCTCTAGTATTCAGAGCAGAGTAAACACACCATCAGACTAAATAGCCTGTCACTGACTATCCTTTTTTTTATTGTTGACCTAGCACTTGTGTACTTTAAGGGGGGACTCCTACCCAGGCTTCATAAATTGTGCTTTATTGCTTTCTTTGCCTGCGGTGGCAGGACTTAGAGGAAGCTGACTGACTAAAGGTCTCCTCTTTCCCCTCATGCTCCTGGAAGCATAGGTTTATTTAAGGTTTGTTGGTCCCACATTTAAGCCTATTGACATAGTCATTTTTGCTGGTATCTTTGTGACTTTGTTTGATGCTATATTTTGCTAGTGTTGGGGAACACCCACAACTAACCTATCTTGTTTGTTTCCTGCTGAATTAATAATCTCTAATAAAGCATCATTTTGTAAAGCTATTCTTTTGATAGTCTCTTGCACTTGTGTTTGCAGTATTCCTATTCGGGGGGGGTTTGAGGTTGTTCATGGAGTTGAGAACCCAAAATCATCAGTAGCTCTTTCGTAGGTGACACTATACCCTGCAGCCTCCTTGCAGTCACTTCCTATCTACATGCCCTCTAACCATGCTTGCTTAGCATTTTTCAGTGTGGGTTTCCTTATAGTGATAATTGTCATTTCATTTGTTGAAGCAGCCACTAGCAGTCTCTATTGAAAGCTTGGGTGACGGGACGCACAGGAGCTAAGTTAGCACACATGGACAGTGCTGTCATCCTATCACAGGAAGTGTCTGAACAAGAACCTTCATGGCAAGATCACCCAGTAATATTTTAATGAAAACCATAGATTTAAAATTATTTTTTATTTCTAAATGATTATGACATTAACATGCTAAAGCTTATACTTTACATTTTAACAGAATTTCCTACCACTGCTCTTCTCATCAGAGCCAGAGGTGATGATACCTTCAATATCCCTTGTGTGATGGCATTGTATATACCGTAGTCCCTAAAGCTCTGTATAGAAGTAGCTGTCTGATTCATTGCTGTACATGAGTGACAAACATGAGTTGCTTACTGTAGGACACTGACCTTTACAACTGTCACATAGTATATTCTTCATTGTAAGTGATGACCATGGCAGTCTTACAAGGGATTGTGGCTGTACATTAGAATCTGCTATATTGTTCATTTTCTACCTTTAATCCCCATTAAACCAGGAGTGGCTGGCCAGACCCATTTCTCTGAATACAGTATAAATGAAGCATCAGACAGTTTATATCCCCCCCATTATATGTCAGACCCATATACAATGTAACCCCCCCATCCACAACTCCCCTTTTTACCCTTTGTCAGCATGTCATCCCCCATTCACAGCTTACACCCCCAGTCCACAATCATCTCTTCACCCCCATCCACTTCTGCATCCCAATCCACACCTCTCAACCTCTACAACTCCTCATCTTTCACCTCTGCACACCCAGCTCCTTACACAGCTCTCTTAACCCTGTACTAATCTCCTGCCCACAGCTCTCACTTTTCACAATCTATAACCAGCCTGGCTCAACTCATGAGAGGGACTGCTGAGCCTTGCAGTCCAAGTAAGACCCCAGGGTTCCAGGGGACATTCAAGCTATGGAAACTATCTGCATGGACTATCACCTAATAGAGGTATGCCTGGGAAGCCACACTGTAGTTAGGATTAAGGAATGGACTTGTTTGTACTGAACTGCAATGTTGAAGTTTCTCCAATAAAGTTAAAAACATTAACTGTTTTGAGCCTTGTCTGAAGTTATTCAAAGGGGTGCATGTTGGCATATTTAAAGTCTTTAAAGCACATTTGGGGTATGAAGTCACACTACACAAAAAGGGGTTAACTCAGCAACTCAAGGAAGAGTAATGCCATTGCAAAAAGTAACTAAGCACGAGTTCAAGACACGAAGAACCAGTCAAAGGCGTGGTACCTGGTAAGGTAGCAGGTCCTCCGGAAGTGAGGGGGTCGCTGTTTTGGCTCCCTCCTGAGTGGTCAACCAGAAGGAAGCCAGCATTACTGAGATCCATGATCTAGCCACAAGGTACAGAAAGTGGAGTCAACAGTGAACACACATCAGATCCATGCTATGTGCGGGTGCATGCTCAGTACGTCCCTCCTAATACAACAACTACTATAGTTACAATGTGTAATGGCATGGGACAGAGGAACCCTGTATTTTTACTGCACGCAGTGAAAGCTCATATCTAAGTCAGGGAGCTGCTTTATTGTTAGATTTTTACATGACTACAGCCTCCACCTGGTCCCAGGCATTGATGAGCATGCTCTGCGAGAAAGGGTCCCTTTCAGGAGTGGACTGACAACTCATGGGGCATCCAGGCAATAGGGGATCATGGGGCCCCTGTGTCCTTGCCCAAACTCAAAAAAGCCTATGAAAAAGGTACCAGGGGCATCTCATGGGGCCCCCTACTGACCCCGGGCCATTTTGAGTTTCCAAATGGTCAGTCCGCCCTTGGTCCCTTTGTGTGGAGAGCGAAGATGACCCTGATCACAAGCTTAGATTTGTCAGTCAAGTCCATCTAAATCTGCTAGTGCATTTAACACTGCCCTTTCCCCAGACTGACAATGCTGCTGTCCAAAGGTGTCTGCTTTACCACCACATCTGGAACGCAGACACTCTAGGATAAGAAGTGTATTAATGGCAGGATCACCACATTAAAGAGGAACTGCACTGCATCTGAGCACCACAAACCTATTTAAGTCATTTATAATATTCAAAGCAAACAGACCCATCCATTCATGTCTCCATACTTTATATTGCTGAGGAATCATTCCCTGGCATTTCTGGCAGTGGCCAACTTGAGTAAGGGCATAGGCTGAGCTGAGAACCCTCCATCCCCTACTGAAGACTGCTGGGATGTATGACATCATTTGCCTAGGCATGGAAAGCAGGAAGTAACTGAAATGTTAAAAAAAAAGTTTAAAACAAGTAAATTTGAAATACGTTCCTATCTGTTTACTAATGCTAGCAGTATAAGGATTAAAAATAATCCATGTTGATTGAGAGTGTGAAGTTCCACTTTAAATAGGAAGGGAAAAAGCCAAAAAATGATACTAATTCAGCCACCACATCTAAGAATCAGTAAGCTTCAATATATTACATTTTTGTTTTCAGGTTTAATCACACTATAAATTAAAATTCCTACCAGAGAGCTGTGAAAATGTGGAACAGACTCCATCAAGAGTTGATTATGGTAAAAAATGGAATGAGTGAGCGCTAAAATAACGTAATGTAAAAGCGGCTGTGCACCAAAGGCACCATATAAGACCTCCAGGTAAACAGTAAACTAAAGGGGGGGTGCAGCGCTAATGAAATTCACAAAGATGATAAATAAATAACTAAAAACAATAAATTCATATATACATAATAAAGTGACACAGTGCAAATATATGTGCCACTGAAATATGTGGCTGGTATCGTGAGAAAGATGTACTTAATCAAAGGTAAGTCCAAGGTGACAATGTGAGTGAGATCACAGATGATCTTCAGACGTCCAATGACTGAAAACGTGGATGAGATGAGAAAATAAGGTATAGATTGCGCACTCACCAGATACGCAATCTTTATGCGCATTTGTATATCAAAAACATCAGATGTCCTCACATAGGTCTGGTCAGATCTGGTCATGTGTCCTTCACTTCCTCATGGTTCACACTCAGGGTTCGCACTCAGGGATGACCGCTGTGCATATGGAGCCAAATCCATGGTGAAAAGACACCACCAAGAGTTGATTATGGCCAGCTCTGTGGATTGCTTTAAAAAAGTCCTGGATTCTTTCTTAGATACACAGAATATAACTGGATACTAACATTTATAGGTAAAGTTGATCCAGGGAATTTCCAATTGCCTCTCGGGTGATCAGGAAGGAATTCTTTTCCCTGCAGGAGCAAATTGGATCATGCTTTGCTGGGATTTTTTTTGCCTTCCTCTGGATCAACTGTGGGTATAGGATTATAACTTTTTTTTTTGATGGTTGAACTGGATGTACTTGTCTTTTTTCAGCCAGACTAACTATGTAACTATACCAGAAAAAAATATCACTTGCTCTCCTTTTGCTCCTATGCCATTCCATTCAGCTGAATGGAAAGTTCTGTGTAAGCAGCAAGTCACTAGAGTTGTGTCATACCCTGGTCATACACTAGTAGATTTTCTAATGAATAGCCGTACAAACATTTGTGCAAAAATTCTTACTACATTTGATGACTTAACAGTGTAGTTCAAAAGTATTTCAAAATGTTGTTTGCTTATAACATTCGGTTTTGGAAAGAAAATAGCATATGCTGTTAGATATTTGTTTGTTCAAGAAAAAAATGTCATTCTTCTCTTTCAAATTATCTCATTGCAGTCAAAAACACCATCAGTTTTGACCCCACTAACAATTAAACTGGCAATACATGGTTCAGGTTTTTTTTAACCAGCAGGAGAGATGAATCGTTTTCCCCACCTACACATTCGATGTGGATGGGGAAATCCTCCCTGCTGTGTCATTGTATTCTGATAGCAGAACTCCCCCACCATCAGAATACACCAATTAGTGCTGCAGCCAATTGGCTGCAAGTGCTGATCAAATGGAAATTTTCCAGCAGAACCATTCAAGAGACGTTGATTGATAGATCAACTTCGCATGAACAAGTGGCTATATGTGGCTAGTAGAGATGAGCGAATTATTCAAAAATTCGATTCGGCTGATTTGCCGAATTTGCGGGAGAAATTCGATTCGATGCGAATTTATTCGCCGCGAATTTAACTTATTAAAAGGGTTTCTAGGCTTCAGAGAGCCTTTATATTAGTGCAGAACACTGTACCTTTAATTTAAATGCCCTTGGAGTCTGCTGGGGAAGAGAAATAATACTGACAGTCAGTATGACATGCAGATGAGTGCCGTCGATCTTAGAATCACCGCACACTTCACTCATTTGGGCAGTCACGGGGCACGACGAAGAAGAAGAAGAAGAAGAAGAATGAAAAGAAGAATGAAAAGAAGAAGAATGAAAAGAAGAATGAAAAGAAGAAGAAGAAGAATGAAAAGAAGAATGAGAAAAATGAAAAGAAGAATGAAAAGAAGAATGAAAAGAAGAATGAAAAGAAGAAGAAGAAGAATGAAAAGAAGAAGAAGAAGAATGAAAAGAAGAAGAAGAATGAAAAGAAGAATGAAAAGAAGAAGAAGAAGAATGAAAAGAAGAATGAAAAGAAGAAGAAGAAGAATGAAAAGAAGAAGAAGAATGAAAAGAAGAAGAAGAAGAATGAAAAGAAGAATGAAAAGAAGAAGAAGAAGAATGAAAAGAAGAAGAAGAAGAATGAAAAGAAGAAGAAGAAGAATGAAAAGAAGAATGAAAAGAAGAAGAAGAAGAATGAAAAGAAGAAGAAGAAGAATGAAAAGAAGAATGAGAAGAATGAAAAGAAGAATGAAAAGAAGAAGAAGAAGAATGAAAAGAAGAATGAGAAGAAGAATGAAAAGAAGAATGAAAAGAAGAATGAGAAGAATGAAAAGAAGAATGAAAAGAAGAAGAAGAAGAATGAAAAGAAGAAGAGGAATGAAAAGAAAAATGAAAAGAAGAAGAAGAAGAATGAAAAGAAGAAGAAGAAGAATGAAAAGAAGAATGAAAAGAAGAAGAATGAAAAGAAGAAGAAGAAGAATGAAAAGAAGAAGAATAATGAAAAGAAGAAGAAGAAGAATGAAAAGAAGAATGAGAAGAAGAATGAAAAGAAGAATGAATAGAAGAATGAAAAGAAGAAGAAGAATGAAAAGAAGAATGAAAAGAAGAAGAAGAAGAATGAAAAGAAGAAGAAGAATGAAAAGAAGAAGAAGAAGAATGAAAAGAAGAATGAAAAGAAGAAGAAGAATGAAAAGAAGAAGAAGAAGAAGAATGAAAAGAAGAAGAAGAAGAATGAAAAGAAGAAGAAGAAGAATGAAAAGAAGAATGAAAAGAAGAAGAAGAAGAATGAAAAGAAGAAGAATGAAAAGAAGAAGAATGAAAAGAAGAAGAAGAAGAATGAGAAGAAGAATGAAAAGAAGAATGAAAAGAAGAAGAAGAAGAATGAAAAGAAGAAGAAGAAGAATGAAAAGAAGAAGAATGAAAAGAAGAAGAATGAAAAGAAGAATGAAAAGAAGAAGAAGAATGAAAAGAAGAAGAAGAAGAATGAAAAGAAGAAGAAGAAGAATGAAAAGAAGAATGAATAGAAGAATGAAAAGAAGAAGAAGAAGAATGAAAAGAAGAATGAAAAGAAGAAGAAGAAGAATGAAAAGAAGAATGAAAAGAAGAAGAAGAAGAAGAATGAAAAGAAGAAGAAGAAGAATGAAAAGAAGAATGAAAAGAAGAAGAAGAATGAAAAGAAGAAGAATGAAAAGAAGAATGAAAAGAAGAAGAAGAAGAATGAAAAGAAGAAGAAGAAGAAAGAAAAGAAGAATGAAAAGAAGAAGAAGAAGAATGAAAAGAGGAATGAAAAGAAGAAGAAGAAGAATGAAAAGAAGAATGAAAAGAAGAAGAAGAATGAAAAGAAGAAGAAGAAGAATGAAAAGAAGAATGAAAAGAAGAAGAAGAAGAATGAAAAGAAGAAGAAGAATGAAAAGAAGAAGAAGAAGAATGAAAAGAAGAATGAAAAGAAGAAGAAGAAGAAGAATGAAAAGAAGAAGAAGAATGAAAAGAAGAAGTATTCCAGTACAGCAAAAAGTGTATCTGCAGAGAGCTCCGCTATTTCTGACAGTTCTCTGACAGTTCCTTCACATTTACAGCGGTTGAAACATTGTATCTATTTATTTCCGAATAAAAACATCTGTATCCTAAATGGAAACAAATAGATACAATGTTTCAACCGCTGTAAATGAACTGTCAGAACTGTCAGAAATAGCGGAGCTCTCTGCAGTGACACTTTTGCCGGCTGATCGGGAAAAATTCGATTCGTGCACCCGAAGTTTGCTAAAATTCGGATTCGATGCAAATCAAATTTTTCCTGATATTCGAAACGAATTCCACTTCGCCAGGTTCGATTCGCTCATCTCTAGTTGCTAGCTTTAGAAAATTGAAGGAATGTTCTTGAAATTAAACCGTTGTAATGAAATTCTACTAGTGCATGGCTAGCTTTACACACGATGGTGTGCGACACTAAATGATCCTATGCTGTGACATGGAATTAGTCCCATACTCCTCCCTGAATGGGCAAAGAACCGGATTCTTTAAGTTTGGTTCCATTTTACCTGCACATTGCACTGCATCAACTTTTAAAGGACGTTCCTTTTAACAATTACACTTTCCCGAAATCATTTTCTTATTACATGGTTACAGTGAAAGTTTTTTTTCCAATTATTTTCTTTGTGCAAGGACTAAATTACAGGTTATGAAGGTTGGGTCAGGGATAACAATACTGTCGCTTCCTGCTGGTCACAAGCCAGGTTCCGATGTTTAAAGGTGGTCTGTTTTGCTTAATAATTTTATGCTAGTAAATATGGTTAATAACACTGTTACCATGGAAACCAAGCCCCATACGGCCATTATTAAGATGTGCAACAAAACAGATGTACTGTATAAGGAAAGTAAGACATAATAATTGGCACAGATGTTACTAATATTTTTAACTTTCCGATCGCGATTTACTGCCTGTGCTACTAATAGAGAAGGAGAGGATTCAGCGAGTCATGGATCTGTAGTGCATGCGATCAAACCGCCAACCAATATTCTAACATGGACCCTAGCAATGGCACATACCTTCATGTGCTTGTCTTCTGTTGGTGACATCATTGTTTAAGGTTGACAGGTACCACAGCTAATCTGCACAAATACATAAAATAAAATGAGTGCGTGGGAACAGAAATGACCATACCTTTATTTTTTAAGAGAAACTATAATGGGTTTGAGTCATATTTATTTTAGTTTTTTTGGAGTTTATAAGTTGTAATGCCAACCTTTTACATGTTTTATTTCATATGCAGTACATACAGTCTTTTTTTTTTGTTTGTTTCATTTTACAAATAAACATTTAAAGCAGTGGTGCATTATCAATCTGTGCTGTCACAGAAGAATGCTGCACAGAACGGTGCCATGTAATTATGTGGTGCAGTTCTCTGCAGCATCCAGGACAT
The DNA here is from genome assembly GCF_062004578.1 of Staurois parvus. Classification (NCBI taxonomy): domain Eukaryota; kingdom Metazoa; phylum Chordata; class Amphibia; order Anura; family Ranidae; genus Staurois; species Staurois parvus. The sequence continues at coordinate 5,789,652 of NW_028318033.1, read as the reverse complement.
GATCACCACTGGAGGAAGAATAGGATAAAAAAAACCCATGATGTCTCATGACAAGACATCGGGTAAAATGTATCTATAAAGGGGGTGGGGAGCAGGAGTGGACTGACAACTCATGGGGCCCCCGGGCAATAGGGATCATGGGGCCCCTGTGTCCTTGCCCAAACTCAAAAAAGCCTATGAAAAAGGTACCAGGGGCATCTCATGGGGCCCCCTACTGACCCCGGGCCCTCGGCAGTGCCCGAGTTTCCAAATGGTCAGTCCACCCCTGGTGGGGAGTGTCTTATGTTAAAGCTGAACTCCAGTCTTACCTCCAGTTTTCCTCATAAGAAAGTGCAGTGCAACTCCCTATATTCACCCCCTTTCTTAACAATACATATGCAACTAACAGTGGTAAAAAGTGATAACAATTGTGATCACAAAATTCCTATCAACACAAAGTCCATAAAATACACCTATTGGTGTCTATAAGTGACACTGTGAGTATCCTCTTCTATTCCACTGTTCAGTGCATCACACCAGGTGAAAGACCTGCTCACCTCAAAATTACCATAGGTAATATGCGCTCATCTGGATATTCACAGCCTCTTCCAATTCAGATCCAAATCTTCCTCCTAACTTCTCTCGCCCTCCTTTTGCTCATACATCCAGCAGGGATGGTCTCATTTAACAAAAAGGCCAACACATAGTGCTCTCCGTATAACACATTATTGTATTCCCACTAAAATTACACTTACAGATATAAAGCCAAAAATTGCATATAATCAGTCCACATCCAGCTCACTACTCCGCTAGCAAGATGGTTGCAGTGTGACTTCCCAGGCTCGGCTCCTCTCTCCTAGATGCATTGTGTCCCCTCACAGTGCTTCCACATTAGGTGGGGAGCTGATCAACCCAAGCCCTTTTATAGCCCCAATTACTATAGGCGGTCTCTTCAATACAATGTAAAATGGAGACACCGGAGGTGCGTCATCCTCTTTTGGCAGAAATGCACAAACCAGTAGCATGTGTCCGCGCACCCCTGGAAATGTAACGGTGGCCATCTTGTTTAGAGCTTCAGAGCCCCTATAATACCAGCAGGGATACCATACAGGCAGTCATTCCTACCCAAAGGCTAGAATGATTGCGAGGCAACCCTATTGGACACTGATAAGAACAGATTTTTAAAAAATTATTTTATTTAAAATATTTCATTAACCACTTCAATACCAGGCACCATACCCCCTTCCTGCCTATGCCAATTTTCAGATTTCAACACTGTTGCACTTTGAATGACAGTACCCATATAACATTTTTAGCATCTTTTCACACAAATAGAGATTTCTTTTGGTGGTATCTAATCACTTTTGGATATTTTATTTTCTGCACTATAAGTGAACAAGACCAAAATGTTTGAAAAAAAAGTGAATTTTTCTGTTATAAAATTTTGCAAATAAATAATCGTTCTTCCTAAATTTAGCCCAAAATGTATTCTGCTACATTTCTTTGGTGAAAATAGCCTAAATCAGTGTTTATTTTTTAATTGGTATGAATGTTATAAAGTCCAAAAACTATGGTATATCTGAAAATTGATCAGTCCTGATGTACTGACGGCCAATCTCATTTCTTGAGGCCCAAAAACACCAGACAGTACAAATGACTGCTTTTCAGAAAGTAGAGGATCTGAGGTATTTAGTAAGAGGCATGGTGAGTTTTTTGAAGTTGTCACTTTTTGTCATAATTTTGTGGAAAATGAAGAAATTAAAATAATATTTTCACAAAATTGTTTTTTTTTTCATACTGTCACCAATGCAATACAGTGTTATCATATAACTGGTGTGGTGGTGATCAGGGACATTGACTTCAATAAACAAATAAATAAAAATTCAATTTTTAAAAGAAATAATTTTAATTTTATTATTTTTTTATGATTTTGTTTTACTCCTGTGACCAGAGCAATACAATGTTACCATAGTAACATTGTACTACTCTAGGCAAGTGATCAGGATTTTCTTTTTTTCTTTTTTTTTACACATTATGATTTACTATACAGGTAAAAAAAAAACAATAATTTTTTCATATGACGTTCTCCCTGGATATAGCAATCCCACCCAGCCATCATAGTAAGCTAGGCTCTGTGGGAAGATGTTAAAATAATATACAATTTACAATACCACAATCATAAAAAACAGAACACATCAATAACTACAAATTAACAAATTATCACATAATCATCATAAAAGTTCAAATGAGCAATAAATAAGCTAAAGATAACATTCAGATGTTATTCTTTCAAACATTTCCAAATACCCCACACACCCACCCTCCATAATTAAAAAAAAATACAAAATTACCCACAACCTCCCTCTTAATAAAAGTTCAATTTCCAGCACCTATCCCTAACACTCTCCCTCCACCCTATCCCTACACCAACAAAAAGCATGGCTATCCTCTCCCTCCATGCTGTCCCTTCACCGCCTCCTGAACGTACTCTACAAAAAAACAGAAAAAAATTGTTAGTACATTTATATTATCATTATTATTATCATAATCATATTCACAAAACTTTCTCACCACTATGCCCATCTTCATCCTCAAAACAAATTAGGCACTCCAGGTCTTGCAGGCTTTAACTTTCCAAATCCTTTCTTCTTTTTCAGCACCCAACTTTATTTTATCACAGCAACCATCAGGAAAAAAGCCATCCACAAATCATAGCCACACATTCTCTTACACTCAAAATTTATTTCTTAAAAATCAAAACATTCCTTAAATCCCACAAACTCTCCTTCACATACAGTAGTCCACCAAAATCCACAACACCCTCCACTCATTCCTACCCAACCGACTGAGGTCATTGTAACCGTATTAGTGCATTTGCGACAGAAACAATTGAGTACTGTCCATGATACTTTTTTTTATTTGCACTAACATACAATTTTCAGGACAAGCTTTCAGAGTATGTCTTCTTCTTCAAGGTATAAGCAGTACTACTTCACACAGTTTTAGCACAATGTTTCTTTGTGAAGTAGCACTGCTTGGACCTTGAAGAAGGGGACACTCTGAAAGCTTGTCCTGAAAATTGTATGTTAGTGCAAATAAAAAAAAGTATCATGGACAGTACTCAATTGTTTCTGTTACCCAACTGACACAAACCATATACCACCATCTCATATTTCAGTCTATCAGTCCCAGTCAATCATTTCACCATCATTTCTATACATTCTGCTGAACACTCTCTAACCTCATACAACCTCCCCTAGAACAAATTTCACAATAAAAAAAACCCTTCTCTGAAATGCTTTTGTTGGCATACACCTATGTACGATTATCTGTGTAATATCTTTCTGATGATTCATCAGCTCTTTATCATTCCCATTCTTTTCACACCTTTTCCACCTCACACATCCTCAACCCTCTTGGACATTCCATTTCCTCCCTGTCATCCAACCAATTTATCACCTTTTACTTTCAACAGACACATCTCTTGACACCCCTTCCAAACCAAACTTTGTAATACTTCTTTCAATAGGCATGTAGAACCCTGGCACTCCAAAACACACAAGCCTCCTTTAATCTACATCACCCAATTTCCACTTTCTCAATACACTCTCAACTTACAACCTGTCAAACTCTCCTTCATATTTAACTTTACACACATGCTTACATACTGTATCTCACAACCAGAAACCTTTCAATCAGGGGCGGACTGACCATTTGGAAACTCGGGCACTGCCCGAGGGTCCGGGGTCAGAAGGGGGCCCCTTAAGATGCCCCTGGTACCTTTTTCATAGGCTTTTTTGAGTTTGGGCAAGGACACAGGGGCCCCATGATCCCCTATTGCCCGGGGGCCCCATGAGTTGTCAGTCCGCCCCTGCTTTCAATCCATACCATTCTCTTTCCACCATTCCTCTTACTTTTTATTACTTTTTTTCATCTTAAAGTGGCTGTAAAGGCACAAGGTTTTGTGTGCAGTAGTGCCCACATCCCCTTCAATACTTACCTGAGCCCCATCACAATCCAGTATTGTGCATGATAGCCTCAGTTGTCTCGGGTCTCTGTCTCCTCATTGGCTGAGACAGCAAACGGGAGTCAATAGCTCCCACTGCTGTAAATCACAGTCATTCAGCCAATGAGGAGAGAGAGGGGGTGGGGCCAAGTTTTGGTTCCATGTATGAATGGACACACAGAGCAGCAGGTACCCCCATAGCATGCTGCTTGCTGTGGGGACACCAGACAGGAGGGAGGGGCTAGGAAAGCCTGTGGGGGACCCGAGAAGAGAAGGATCCGGGCTGTTCTGTGCAAAACCACTGCACACAATAGGTAAGTATAGACATGTTTGTTATTTTCCAAAAATAAAAAAATTAACCTTCAGAATCACTTAAATTTCTCTATTCTATGACAAAAAAAATTAAAATACAATTTCACATTTCTTCTCAATGCTTTGTCTTGCACATAAAACACATAATACAAGAGCAACATAATCAGTAACACCACAGCTTTTACAATCAACACCTTCCCCTCCAAAGAAAGAGTCCTTAGAGACCAAAACATTTTTTTTTCTGTACTTTGTGCACCACCTCCCCCCAACTCTCTCCGAAAAACAGCTCAGTATCAAAATTTTACACCTAATACTTTCACACTTCCCCAAAGCACCTTCAGCTCACCTTGCTCAACTTCCTCCATTCACCAAAAACACTGACTCTTGTTCACATTTACACTAAACCCACTCGCCATACAAAAAATATCCACCAACCTCACACTCCTCAAACTTGCCAAATCTAAACACAAAACATCATATATACCCAATCACTTTAAGACAACATCCTCCACTCCCAGGAATTTCCACAGGAGATAATGGACATCCTTGCATTACCCCAGACCCCAAACACACTTCTTCAGTTAAACATCCATTCACCTAAACTTTACTCACAACATTCCCATACATACCTTTAATTCATTCAATCATTCTTGCTGGTATTCCCATTCTCTCTAGCACTTTAAAAATAAACCTCATACACTTTCTCAAAGTCAACTGCCGCTACTGCATGCTTCCTCTCTTTACAATACCACAATGCATCTCTCAACACAAACAAACTTTCTGCAATTTTCCTCCCAGGCACCGTACATATTTATTCATCCCCAACAAACATATCAACTGCCCCAAACAATCTGCAATAACCTTTGCAATCATCTTATAATCCACATTTAACAGGGATATTGCCCTCTAATTCTGTAAATCCTTCTCCACTCCCTTTTTATACGGCAATACAATCAACCCTTCCGACATTCTTTTAGACAACTTTCCCTCTTGCAAAACCTTCACACATACCTCATATACACTCTCACCTATCACTTTATTTAGAGTTTTATAAAAACATTATAAAACTCTAATGGTATCCCATACATCCTAGGCATCTTTCCTTTTTTCTTACTTCTCAAACTCACATCCATCTCACACTTTCTCACATGCATCTGCAATCCAACCCTATCCTCCTCCCCCAAACATATACTAACTTGCTCTAATACCTCCCTCTCACGTCCACATCCCTCCTCCTTTCAGAAAACAGTTCTGAATACAATCTCCATACTTCCTTCCTTTAGAATACAATCTACATACACTCACCAATTCACGCTTCACTCCAAACACCTTAAAAAAATAAACTAGTACACTTCTCATCTAACTCTTTGTCAGAGCTCTGTCCATAGCAGAGGTATTTGAAGACCTGGCATTCCTGCCAGTACCTTGCATGGCCGCAGAAATGCACACTGGTGAATATCTACTCACATTTGCGCATGGATGCAAGCTGGAACACGTATGCACACTGGCGAACAGACAGTCTTCATAAGGAAGCCAGTCACTCTCTCAAATTGTTGGTTGATCTCTGGCTCCCCAGTACCTTTGTCCCATGTTCCCTTGCTATTGTGATCTGCTGTTACCAACTCAGCTTGTTCCTGGACCTGTCTTCTCTGCCTATCTCCTGATCTGAGCTCGGCTTGGCTAACGGATATTCTCACTTGCTCTCCGGAGTATGACCACGGCTTGGCTAACAGATATTCTCACTTGCTCTCCTGTGTTCGACCATGTCTATCATCTGACTATGTCTGCTCTAATCCCCACTTGGCATCTGACCCTGGTTCTGAGCCAACTACTCTGCTGTCCTCTGCTACTCTGAAGGCCTGCTATCTCTCACGGGCACGACCTGTCTGCAAACACCATCCAAGTGAATCTGCTGTGCTCCTGGGTGTACTTCTGATAAGCATCCTCAGTCAGATCATCTCTACAAGCACTCCTGCAGGCGATCCTATTGTGGCCCTGAATCCTTCTTTCCCATCTCCATGGGAGTCTGGAACTTAGCCACAAGGGAAGCCCTCTCTGCATTGGCCTCCAGCACCAGGTATGCAATACTCTCTCACTACCATATTTGCTTGTGACAATATTGCTCTTCCTTTACCTTCCAAAAACTCTAAAAGTATCTAATCATTCACATCTCCCCCCCCCCCCCCCCCCATTCTCCTAAAACCTTCAAATACTCCAATCTCTTCTGCCAGCACTCACACTCCTCTTTCCCTTTCCTCACTTTCTCACCCCTTTAACTTATGAAAAAAAACTTTAGTTTTTTGCTTCACCCATTTCCACCACTAAATCACACTCCTAAAATTCTTTTTTCTTTTCTTACCAAACAACATCACAGTTTCTTCTTTTTTGCACACATTCTCCAATAACTCAGCATTCAGCTTTCACACACTTTTTCCATAAGATTCCTGCACTTCCATACTTACACCGCATCTGAACCTGCCATGATCTGTGAATGGCAATCACTAAAAGGAAAAGGATTCAGACTTCAGTACCTCTGATAAAACAAAAAATCACTACGTGAGAAAATATTCATACTTTCCCCAAGATATGTGAATGCACCATCCTTCCCCACATCCTGCAGACAAAAACATGACACAATGGGGTTTATCTACTAAAGCTGAAGAGTGCAAAATCAGGTCCACTTCTACATAGAAACCAATCAGCTTCCAGGTTTATTGTCAAAGCTTAATTGCACAAGCTGAGTGTAGACGCTAATTGGCTAAAATATCCAGCTACTAACACAGCATCCCTCCCAAAAAAGCTTAAGTTTATCTAACAACTTCACCTGCTCCACCCTATTAGTAGAAGCATACACATTATTACATTTTAATATAGTCCCTCTCACCACCACCTTAACCAATAAACACCTCCCTCTTTCAATATGTATGCTCTCCGCCACCTTAAATCTATTACCCTGAACAAAATTCCCACACCCTTACTCAGGGGCGGACTGACCATTTGGAAACTCGGGCACTGTCCGAGGGCCCAGGGTCATTAGGGGGCCCCATGAGATGCCCCTGGTACCTTTTTCATAGGCTTTTTTGAGTTTGGGCAAGGACACAGGGGCCCCATGATCCCCTATTGCCCGGGGGCCCCATGAGTTGTCAGTCCGCCCCTGCCCTTACTCCTCCTCTTGGCAAATGACCACACCACTGGGCCATCCTTCCAGGCATCCATTGGAAGCTCCTTATAAATGTTGCATTCTTGTAGGTAGATGACATAGCTGGAACACAAAGACAAGTATCTTGATATTGCTGCCCTCCTGCCTGCAGATTTTATACTCCTGACATTGAGTGAGGAGAATTCAAACCTCATAAATAAAAGAGAATGAGAACATTATGCCTAACTTATTAAGACCACTCCCCCTTGCTTTTGCCTTTCATGTTTTTGGGGTATCTCCACTACTCTGGACGCCTATCATGCCACCAGCCACTCCACCTTTTTAATCTTTCCCTTCTGCACGTACCGGTAATCCATCACCGTTTGCCACTGCTCAACTTGCCCTGTGCTTGCAAAAGACTGAATGGATGAATCAGACTCTATCTCAGCAGTCAAGACACTAGTGCTACTTGGAAAATCTCCAATATGCTGGGAGGGGAAGGGCACCCCTGTCCTACCAGCACCTTCCCTGTTCTCAGCATCGTGAGCACCCAGGACTGCTTCATCCATCATCTTAGAACATTGCTTGGCAAGATGACAGCCACTGTTACAGGTATGACATTTCCTATGCATCTTACAATCCAATGTATTATGCCCAGGCTTGAAACAGTTCTGAAAAGCTGACGCTGTTTCACACTTGTCTTTTATATGCCCAAAGGTAAAGCATTGCTGACAAAATGAGGGCTGTCTGGTTTACCATAGATAACCCCAATTGCTCCTCAAAGAAAAGGTCTAAGGGGAATGCTGCCCCACCTCTCCTCTCCCTCCTCATTAGGCTTAAGTATGACCCAAAACTTCACTAGCCATTAAAAGTCTCAAAAATATCTGTTACCGTTGGTCCCTGCCTAGACAGTCACAATAACCAAGTAGGAACACCCTTATCTCCTCATCTCTAACAAATGAGTTCAACATGTGAACAGTTAACCGAAGGCACAGCTTCATCTTGCTACTGAGGAAGGTCACCCCTTTCAAGTCCTCATCCACAAGCCTCTCATTTTTCCATGCCAAAAATGTCTGCAGGTCTTCTTGCTTCGAGAAACTAGCATCAAACAGACCAGGACTTGGGTAGCACGGCATGCAAAAAATGCATGCAGCATACCAAAAATGTCTTCAATCGTCCTCTGCACAAAATAAAGAGCCACAAACTCGCATCTTGGCTCTGCAATTACCAACTGCACAGTATTTGGGGCATTTGGTGCTGTGGCAGCAATCCCTCCACACTAAATAACTACAACCAATCCAGGAGGAAAGGCTGGGTAAGGAATCACAACCTGTTGCCTAGGGACTAAGCATTTAGCCAATAGCAGCAAGGGGGTCCCTCCGAAGAGGGACACTCTACCCAAAGCCGACAGTCGGGTACCCCAGGCACTTTAAGGTAAGAATCAAAGTAGCCTAGACCACAACAGGTTGAGAAACAGTTTTGTAAAGTTGGATAGGTTTCTCTTCTGTAATAAAAATGCTTACTCTGATTTCACTGCATGGTAAGAACATCAAGAACAGTCACAATGAGCATTAGAAGTCAGAGAGAGCCCACTGAAGTCCAGGCTGGTGGATGTCCAGCATTATCCATCCCTTTCCAGCATTATCCAGCTCTTTCCTTTCCAGTTTTCAGTCAAGGAGGCTCAGCATCAGATGTGGGCATTACCTATGGTGGTCTTACATCTGCCTATGAAGGCATTTTGATATTTGCAAAACTCCTACCACAGGCCAGCCAGCTGCTTGCATCAGGGCTGAGACCTCTGGAGAAGAGTACTGATGTAGGGTGCTGTGATGTTTTCAGGAAGCTATGTACAGCACCCTGATGAACCCACTAACCAGCATTGCACAGAGAAGCACAAATATGATACAAAACAGAAAGATCTATTTAAAAATAAAATTTGCATGTACAAATTCCACCATACCTTCTAATGAGAGAATGCCCACTTGCATCTTAACAATCAAGTTGACTAAAATATTTTCGCTCTTGTGTCTCTGGGCTTATTTATTATTCACGGCACTCTTTTTTTCTGCATCACTGACAACCAATGTCACTGCAACCTTTTTGACAGTGTCAACCCAACAAGCAGTTGCTTTTTCCTGATGTCTGCTAATTGGGTATCAAATCAAGTATGTGTTGATGTTTTCTCCAGCATTATAAGTATCAGAGTTTTTAAATATTTAATTAGCGAACATTTTTATATATCAAGAATAAGTCTTTATCAGGCTTTCCTTAGAAAGGAGATTAGTTTAATATGGGAGTGAATTTTTTCTGTATTCTGTATCCAAGATTACATTAAGATATAAATAGTTGTTGAGAAAATGCTATACTGTGCACAAGCTATGTTTTAGAAGTTGATGCTGAGAGGCAAGAACAGTGTAACCATGTTACTTCATGGCATAGTTCAAAGTGTTAAGGAAACAAAGACACAGCTTAGTATTTAAACTTGCAGCCTGACTATCAGCAATCAGGAATTGCTGTAAAAAATCTTTAAAATAAGCCCTCACTGACCTCTGTTGCTGAAGAAATTCATTCTTAAATTGGTATTAAATTCATTTTTTTTCCTAAATCAGATAAAAATTCCATAACTCGCATACATTTGATTTTTTTTTTTTATTTCCACCTTGGTGCCTCCTTTTACAATCATCCCCTTACCAGGCTGCTATATATCCATTCTTTCTGTGCCCCCTGTGCCACTGGGATCTATGGAATCTTGTGTGTGAGTACGTATAAGTGTTAAAGCAACTTTCTCAGCAATTCAGCCCCCCACCCAGCAGTGGCTCAATAGCTTTATAATGTCTAATGTAAACATGGAGTAGATGTTATGGGAGTAATGAGCAGAGGGAGCCGAGCTGATGAGAGAACAATTTAAATGCTCCTGCTGTGAATCTTGAGGGCGGCTTGCACCACAGTGCCTGCAGTACAGAGGTCAGTAAGTACTTGTGTCAAAGCTCATTTACTGCTTGTTGTATATATTTGAATGTCTATTGCCTGGTCACAGCTTCACTATAAAGAGACCCTGTTGCAAGATCATTTATTTCAGCAACAATCTTCACATACGATTAAATGTGCATGTACAGTATGGGTGTATATTAGGTGCTTTGCTATTTATCTGTAAAAGTCTCACTCATTTAGACATCCAAAAGCCCTGAGACTGCTGATGAGGGCCGCAATGTTGGAGGTGATGTTAGCAGCCCCGGCAGACTCAGAACTATCACTTAAAGGAGAAGTACAGCCAAAGCTTGTTTGGTTGCACTTCTCCAGTTCGTTATGCACTCCTGTGACCCGTTTTCCGTCTGGGAAGTAGGGAATGGCAGTCCCCATGAGTTGTCACAAATTGCCAGCAGCTAGTTTTCCCCCCATGGACCAGCAACAAAATCATTTTTTCATAGCTGAATGATGGTTTCTGCACTCTATAAAGTATTCAATTTCCTTCATTTTAAAACCTGTCAATACACCAAGCCAAAACCATACTTCATATTTATTAAAACCTGAAATGAATAGGCTGGTTCAAAGTCAGCTGACAGAAGCATGTGTACATCATTCATAAAACCAGTTCTATAGGGAGCTTTGGAAAAGTAATGGTCTTTAATCTCAGATATGCTCTCCTTCCTTCAGAACTGTAAGGCAGCCAAAGTAGTGCATTATATGTACTCATCAATCAATTGATTGCTCTCCCAACTTAGGTTTCGCTTGATGAGCTGTCACCTATCCAGAAGATAAAAGGTTATTTCTCCTGGATATTTATAGATATGAAACCCTTAATGTTAAGTCGCAACATCCCATCTCGTAGCTACAGGTTATTTTTCTCTCTTTCAGATCCTTGTTATAGTAAATAGAAAAAAAAATGCTGGAAGTGTACAGTTTGATTTATATTTATTGGAAATAAATCATTGTGAGCCATGAAAAGGAAGAGGCAACACAAAGTTAAATATTTTATTTAAAGCAGAACTTTACCCATAACAACTTGACAAAAAATGATGTTCTTTAGCAAGGAAAATATTCTACACATAAATAAATATGCCATTTCGCTGAAGCCCAGAGCCCTTGAGCAGCAGTAACCCTTTCGGCTGTTAGCAGATCGGCCTCTACAGTACATCTTCAGCACAGTGTTGCAAAATAGAGAACTGAGCATGTGCAGAGCAGGGTGCGACAGTGTATTACTGGATTTTAAACAGTATAGGCACATATTTTAGTGTTTTATGTAGCTATATTTGCAAAAGAGAAGATATACAGCAACCTCTAACAAAGGGCTCTGTAAATTACATTTGCACAAATCGAGTTTTTGTTTTATACATAGTTCACTCTTATACTAGCAAGCCTCATAAGACAAAACTCCATGTAGTAACAAGCTGTTTAGATACACAGGGGGGCCATCCACCACAGGGGGCACAAGGATAGTGACCAATATTGGACAAAAGGGCTAGCACTAAAAATGAATGTTAACACTGGACGCAAGGAGTAGCAGTAGACATAGGGACCACCAATACATACAAGAACCACCAGTGTGTACAGAGACAACCACCAAAAAGAGCAACATACCTGGACAAAAGAATAACGACCCCCAGAAAGTTTACAGGGACCACAAATGGATACAGAAAGTGAAATTCTTCAAATATATTAATAGTAAGAAGGTTCTGTCTGAGCATGTAGGCCCTTTACAAAATAATCTAGAGTGGGTGACTGGGGACAAAGAGAAGGCAAATTTATTTAATACCTTCTTCAGCTCTGTATATACAAAGGGGCATGGGGGAGCTCTTGTCCATAATGGGCATGGTATTGACACAGCTCCAGATGATCCACATTAGCTCACAATTAATATGATCCAAATATATTTAGACAGATCAAAGGTGACAAAAGCACCTGGACCGGATGGCATACACCCACGGGTCCTTAAAGAATTGAGCTCTGTCATTTGCCATTGTTTCTAATTTTTAGGGACTCTTTAATGACTGGCATAGTACCCCTGGATTGGCGTAAGACCAATGTGGTGCCAATATTTAAAAGGGGGTTAAAATCTTTACCAAGTAATTACAGACCTGTTAGTTTAACTTCTATAGTTCGGAAGATACTGGAGAGTTTAATAAAAGACCACATAGATGAGTTCTTGCTGGAAAAAATATTTTAAGCAACAGACAGCATGGATTCATGAAAGACAGAAGTTGTCAAACAAATCTGAATTCTTTTTATAAGGGGGTGAGCAAAACCTTTGACAGAGGGGTGGCGGTGGACGTGATATACTTGGATTTTGAAAAAACGTTTGACACATTTCCCCACACATGGCTAATTTGTAAGGTAAAGTCTACAGGCTTGGAAAAATCCATATGTAAATGGACTCGAGAGAGAGGGATATCATATTACCCCTGTACAAATCATTAGTAAGACCTCATCTGGAATATGCAGTTTAGTTTTGGGCACCAATTCACAAACAGAACATTGGGGAACTTAAGAAAATACAGAGAAGGGCAACTAAACTGATCCGAGGCATGGAGGAGATCAGCTATGAGGAAAGATTAGAGGAACTAAATTTATTCTCTCTTGAGAAGAGGAGATTAAGGGGGGATATGATCAACATGTATAAATACATTAGTGGTTCATATAGTGAACTCGGTGTAGAGTTATTCACCCTGAGGTCATCACAGAGGACAAGGGGGCACTCTTTACGTCTGGAGGAAAAGAAATTTAATTTAATTTTACGTCTGGAAATTTAATCTCCAAACACGGAAAGGTTTCTTCACAGTGAGAGCTGTGAAAATGTGGAATACACTCCCTTAAGAGTTGGTTCTGGCCAGCTCAGTGGATTGTTTCTTAGATACACAGAATATAACTGGATACTAACAATTATTGGTAAAGTTGATCCAGGGAATATCCAATTGCCTTTCGGAGGATCAGAAAATAATTTTTTTCCCTGCAGGAGCCAATTGGATCATGCTTTGCTGGGGATTTTTTTTTGCCTTCCTCTGGATCAACTGTGGGTGTAGGATTATAACTTTTTTTTTTTCTATGGTTGAACTGGATGGACTTTTGTCTTTTTTCAGCCAGACTAACTATGTAACTATGTAATACTGGACATGAGGACAGAACATCAATGGGCTGTTACATTTAGGAATTGATGACCACTAGAGTCAAATTGACTACTACTATACCTAGGGCCCATCACCAATATTAAACCCAAAAACCAGCAACTGAGGAGTTAAAAGTGCTACAGCCAGGGACTGATCAGTGTTACAGTAAGAAATCCATCCATAGCACATTCACACCACTAAAACTAGAGTATGATATCACATGTATACCACTATAGCCAGAGAAACAACACCACAGTACCACTACTACAGTGAGCGACCACAACCATAGTCACTGTCAACATAGTAATGTCAATATTCCTATAGAGTAAGCATCACTTATAACTATTTTTAGGCCACAAATTTAGGTTATACCCACTTTACAAATCATACATTGGCAACCTATATATATGGAGGCAGACTTTTTCTATGAATTTATGGGATCATTGGGGCTCTATGTATCTTTGTATAATGGAAAAGATATGACAATAATAATGACATTATACTCACTGGCCACTTTTATTAGGCACACCTGTTCAATTGCTTAGTAACACAAATTGCTAATCAGCCAATAACATGGCATAAACTCAATGCATTTAGGCATCTAGATGTGGTAAAGATGACTTGTTGAAGTTCAAACCGTGCATCAGAATGGGGAAGAAAGGGGATGTAGGTGACTTTGCATGTAGCATGGTTGTTGGTGCCAGACGGGCTGGTCTGAGTATTTCAAAAAGTGTTGATCTACTGGGATTTTCATGCATAACCTCTCTAGGGTTTACAGAGAATGGTCTGAAAAAGAGAAAATATCCAGTGAGCAGAAGGTGTGTGGACAAAAATGCCTTGTTGAAGTCAGCGGAGAATGAGCAGACTGTTTCAAGATGATAGAAAGGCAACAGAAATTCAAATAACCACTCATTGCAACCAAGGTATGCAGAATACCATCTCTGAATGCACAACACATGGAATCTTGAAACAGATGGGCTACAGCAACAAAAGACAGCACCAGATTCCACTCCTATCAGCTAACAACTAGAAATGGAGGCTACAATTCGCATAGGCTCACCAAAATTGGACAATAGAAGATTGGAAAACCGTTGCCTGGTGTCAGGAATGGACTCGCCAATAGTGGTGGGACTCAGCTGCCTTGTGGGTTGCAGTACCAGGGCTGGCCAGCGGGTGCTCTCAGCAACCAGAGGCTCATTCCTGCAATCAGCCAAAACACCTGAGGCTGATTGCAGGAGGTGCATATAAGGAATGACCAGGCCTGTGATCTGGGCCTTGGTGTATGTTTCCCATGAGCCCCTGTACCTGGTATCCTGTGTTCCTGCCTTGTTGCTGACCCTGCTTTGATCCTGACCTCTTCTGACCATCTCCTGTTGAACCCCTGGCTTGCCTGACCATCCTTCTGCCTGATCCTCGGTACCGCGCTGCCCGCTACCTGCTGAACCTGGCTTGTGACCCTCGAGCATTCTCTGCTTGCTCCTCCTGTACCACGCTGCCCGCACGATACCGACCCGGCCTGTCTGACTACGCTTACTTCACCCGACGATCCATCCATCCCGCACGGATCACCTTTGGTAAGTCTGCCTGCCTCTTCCCATCAGACTCCGTTCCTGCACTCCCCTGCCAGTACTCTCTACCACAGCCGGATGCACTCAGGGGTCGCGACCTGGTTCCAGCCTGCATCAAGTCCATCCCCACCATCAGGGGCCCTGGTGAATAGCAGGCTGGTACTTAGACCCCACTCCCTGGGGAAATCTGTGCTGTGGGCTGCTAGATACAATTTGGCGTAAACAACATAAAAGCATTTATCCATCCTGCCTTGTATCATCAGTTCATGGATGTGCAGTTGACAAATCTGCAGCAACTGTGTGATGCTATCATGTCAATATGGACCAAGATATCTAAGGAATGTTTCCAACACCTTATTGAATCTATGCCACATTGAATTCAGGCACTTTTGAAGGCAAGGGGGTCCAACCCAGTACTAGCAAGGTGTACCTAATAAAGTGGCTGGTGAGTGTATAATGACAATATTGGAATTAGATATAGAACATACAGTACATGACATTTAGCGGAAATTTTAAAATATTGGCTTATACAAATAGGATTGTGCATTTATAATAACAGAGGTTATAATCCTGACCCTACCCTCCATGAGACTTCAGGCAGTGGTGTAATTCACTGATTATCTGCAATGACTGAGGTGAGTATTGGTGTCATTTTTAATACAGGGAATAGAGTGAACACTACATTCTCATAATTTGGAGGAATTCACCTTTTTATACAGTATATTAGAATCAGAATCTGTATCTACCATAGAGTTACCTACATAAGGCTACCTACACTGCTCTCTAGGGCAAAATGCATTCTCTGGCAAAAAAGTAAATAGAAATGCTAGAGTTGTTTTTAGAGCCTTTCCAAGCTCAAGTGGCAATGAGAAAACTTCCATATAGGATTCTTGTTCCCCGCAAAGGAACTTCCACTGACTTTTTTCCTGTTTCATCTTACAGGGCAGGAAGTGAAAGCAAATTTCTCCAATGGTACATGGACAGCAAAAAATAATCTGGCAAGGGTTCTAACCCTTCCATTTTCTCTATACACTAAAAGCAAAGCTTTGGCTATACATACATTTTAATTAAAAAGAAATACAGTGTTAATTAAAAACCAATGGTACAAGCTTAGTAAAAAGGATAAAGCAGAGCTGTCAGTTACTTCAGAAATCTACACGAATAAATTCCTGACATGTTAAAACAGTGGTTTCCAAACTTTCTAAACAAAAGGCAAGTTTACTGTCCTTCAAATTTTAGGGGGGCTGAACTGTGGCCATTTGGAGTAGAAAAGGTTCCACGTTAGTGGGAATAAGCCATGCCCCTTCTTTGGTGTCAGTGGGAGGAGTGGCACCCACATCATTGGCATGTGCCTCATCATTGGTGTCATTGGGAGGTATTGATTCCCTTCACTGGTGTCAGTGGAGGGAATTATGCCCCATTGCTGGTATCAGTGGATGAAATAGTGTTCCAAGGGCCAGATAAAAGTGTTCCAAGGCCCCTGGGCTGCATTTTGGAGACTGCTGTGTTGTGAGTACACAACAGCAATATAATTTGTTTACAAAAGTTCCAACTTTTAATAATAAAAAGTTATCCATGAGCTCCAGTGAGTGACTTTGCCTAGGCTAAGAATGTTCCATCAGTCTTGTGCAGACAGGAGAAAGCATTTCCTCTCCCTAGCAATCAGACTGCAACATTGCAACTTTGTAGCAAGTCACAAGGTGAGAGGCTGCAAGAGGGGCCGACATTTGTAAACACAGCCAGGAACTGCATAGGCATCACTACTTACAGGATTTGATTCTGGCATCTCTGAGCTGACAAGGAAGTAAATGCTGATTGCTGATGATGACTGAACAAAGATGGATCTGTCCTTCTGGAGAGAAAGCAGATGCATGGATTGTTAGGAGTACTACTGTGAAATCTGTGAAAGGCAACAAGTACCTGAAATTGTTACACTGACGTATTACAGCTCACAACATATATCTGATGCACATTAAGAACAAGCATGAGACTACAGAGATAAAAGAATGATCTCAATGATCAAAGAACTGTTTGGAATTTCTGGCTTGATCTAGGGAAAAAACAATTAAAGTTGGGTCCTGCTGCCATGGCCAGCAGTTCCACAGTTTCTTCTCAACTATTTTTACATGTTATCTAGATGTTCTGAAACTTAAAACAAGTTCTTTCAACATCCAGTTTAATGATTTTTTGTGTGGATACAAAAATAAAGTTGTGTAGAACTAGCAAAGGGCAAATTTTCCCAGGTTCGATGTGCCAAGGGTTCAATGGATCTTGTTTAAAATTCAGCCAACCCAAACATAGAGCCCTTTGATGCTTATGAAAAAATTAAAATTTTACATACACATCAATCACAAATTATATACAACTTGAACTTGAACCCAGCTTTGTGTTTGTATATAATTTGTGATTGATATGCCTGTACTTTTGGGTCTATGGGAATTTTTAATGTTTTACACAAATAAAAATTGATTAAACCTTTTTTATACAAACTAAACCATATATTTTTTGTGCCTTAAAAATCCCACTAATATAAGAGGGTTTTTTTTAATTTATGAACAGCAAATCTTGTTGTTAAATTCTGGCCATTTTAGGACTAATAGGCAAACTACTGTCAAAAAAGACATGGGCACTGCCATGGGGGACATGTACCAATGTAAAAAAAAATATTTTTTGAAAATACTGTACAACAGGGAGACAATCTTTTCAAGCAGCTTCAAGGGCACCATTGAAAATACCCAAATCCTTAAAATAACATGCTTGGGGGATCCCTCCAAGCTGTATGTGGTGTTAAAGAAAACTACGATTTTAACAGACAGTCTCACCAGCAGCTTACACTGGCAGCATATATTTCACTGTGGAATGTATTTTTTTCTTTTACAATTTACTTACATACAGCAGCAGCAGCACCCCAAACCTATTCATTTCACTTTGGAAAAAAGGCTTTTTTTTCAGGTAGTTTTACCAGAGATAGATGCTTTTTCCTCAAATGGCAATGGATGCACTTTGAAAGGCTGACAGCAATAGGCCTGGAGTTCACTTTAGATGTCTTTATTCACTGTGGCTTTCATTATACGTATGCCTTTCATTCAGAGTGTTGTGGCTGTAAAGGAAGAAGTTTTTTTTCCTTTGTGCATTCTGTGTATAAAGGTAAAAAAACCTTCTGTATGCAGTTCCTCCCTTATACTTACTTGAGCCAGATCTTGATCCAGCGATGTGCACAAGAACAGAGGCTCCCTGGGCTCACTCTCTTTCCTCAATGGCTCAGACACAGCAGCCATTGGCTCTCACTGATGTCAATCACAGCCAATGAGGAGAGAGCGGGGGGGGGGGGCTCAGCAGTACTCTGTGTGTGTGTCAGCTAGGAAGGGGTGCTGCGGGTGTGCCACAGTAGGAAGTGACTTCCAATGGTGGCAAACCTAGAAGAGGAGGAGTCAGGAGCGCTGGCGGAGGGCCCGAGAGGGGAGGATCGGGGCTGCTCTGTGCAAAACCATTAAAAAATATTTACGATCACTTTAAAGCACCAGATATGATACAACAGTGTAAAATTGGTGCACAACAAGATATTATTAATAAGGGAGAACTGGCCACAATGCATTAGAAAAACGTGTACATGCAGGTGTTTTATTACAGGTATTAGAGACCGTAGATGACAAAGTAGTGTAGATTTGGCTGACAGCAGAACAGTTTGAATTAGGGATAAGAGGTCTAACCGATGTATGCCTAATTTTTATTTTATCTATGGTGATGAGGGGTGTAGAGAATGTGAAGTGGTTTAGGTGCACATTGTTTTTGCACCTAATTTTTTCCTTTCAAATGATGCAGCTGTAGGCTGCAAATAATAATGCTTAAAGAGACCCTGAAAACATAACGTAAAACCCAATGTATAGCAAAAATAAAATAAAATCCAAAAATGCCACCCACTTAATGGCTGCTCTGTGTCCTGCATTTTATAGTGTTGGCTTATATAAAAGCCACTTTATTGGTCCTTCTAGGCCTGCTGGCCATAGATCAAAGGCCATTCAGTGCACTGTGATTTAAAAGAAAAATTGCACAAAAGATTGCTGGGATTGTGAATCTTGATCCTGCAGGATTTGCTCCAAACTCATGGTAGCTGTGAACTCGAACTCCATCCCTATCAACATGCTTTATGCTTTATGCCCATTAGGGAACAGCAATGAAGGAGAAATATTCTCCTTGTAAACACATCTTTTAAATGGGTTAAATGAAATATTGCATTCTCTGTAATAATATTTACCACCTAGAAGCATAATGATCCACTATAATGCTAAAAGTATTGGTCGGCCTCCCTTTACACACACATTAACTTTAATGGCATCCAGTCTTAGTCTGTAGGGTGCAATATTGATTTGGCCCACCCTTTGTACCTATCACAGCTTCAACTCGTCTGGGAAGGCTGTCCGCAAGGTTTAGGAGTGTGTCTATGGGAATGTTTGACCATTCTTCCTGAAGCACAGTTGTGAGGTCAGGCACTGATGCTGGATTAGAAGGCCTGGCTCGCAGTCTCCGCTCTAATTCATCCCAAAGGTGTTTTATTGGGTCGAAGTCAGGACTCTGTGCAGGTCAATCAAGTTCCTCCACCCCAAACTTGCTCATCCATGTCTTTATGGTCGCACATGTGCGCAGTCATGTTGGAACAGGAAGGGGCCATCCCCAAACTGTTCCCATAAAGTTGGGAAAAGGAAATTGCCCAAAATGTCTTGGTATGCTGATGCCTTAAGAGTTCTGTTCACTGGAACTAAGGGACCAAACTCGACCCCTGAAAAACAACTTCTCGCAATAATCTCCCCTCCACCAAACTTTACACTTGGCAGTCAGGCAAGTACCGTTCTCCTGGCAACTGCCAAACCCAGACACATCCATCGGATTCAGACACAGAAGTGAGATTTATCACTCTAGAGAACACGTCTCCACTGCTCTAGAGTCCAGTGGTGGCGTGCTTTACACCACTGCATCCAACTCTTTGCATTGCACTTGGTGATGTAAGGCTTGGATGCATCTGCTCAGCCATGGAAACCCATTCCATGAAGCTCTCTATACACTGTTGTTGTGCTAATCTGAAGGCCACATGAAGTTTGGAGTTCTTTAGATATTGACTCTGCAGATAGTTGGCAACTTCTGTGCACTGTGTGCTTCAGCATGTGCTGACCCTGATTTGTCATTTTACATGACCTGCCACTTCGTGGATGAGTTGCTGTCTTTCTCAGTTGCTTCCACTTTGTTATAATACCACTAACAGTTGACCTTGGAATATTAAGTAACAAGGAAATTTTATGGATGGACTTATTGCACAGGTGGCAACCTATCACAGTACCACGCTTGAGCTCCTGGGAGCAACTCATTCTTTCAGAAATGTTTGTAGAAGTAGTCTTCATGGCTAGGTGATTGATTTTATACACCTGTGACCATGGAGGTGATTGGAACACATGAATCCAGTGATTTAGAGGGGTGTCCCAATGGTTTTGGCAACAGTGTTGTTGTCTTCTATTAATTGGAGGACAGATGACGAGTGTATTTATAAATGTATTTTCCCGCAGCAACTAATCCAACAGTTCTTTTCCAGAGAGATGCAATTAATCAGCTCAGCGACAATCCATAAAACAGAGGTACAGACAAGGCAGATCACAGGGTACACAGAATACTCATGCAATCATCAGAAACCCTCATAGCACCCACTTTCTCCTCTCACCACTTAACCAAAAGAACCTTCCCTAATATACACATTCTCCCAATTCAGTAGAACGACAAGTACTCTGACTGGCCACTTTTAGTAGCCCCTTTGATATTCAGGGTGAAGGGTAATGCCTTTTGGGTGTGGACAGATGCAGTCATAAATTCTAATAAAAGTTGTCTAGATATTTCCTAAACTGCATTATTTTACCATTAGATTAAAAAGAATGCTATTTACCATACTTATTACCCCTTTTCATGTTATTAGATAGTAGATGCTGGCAAAGTTCTTTCAAGTCTGACTGTGCAATCTGCATTTTATCACCATTGCAAGTTTGCAAACTACCTCCTTTAAAATGCCCCAACCCCCCCCCCCCCCAGTGCCAGGGTGATGTTGCATAAAATTAACATAGCAAAGAGTCTTTGGGTATCCTTTTGTTGTGTAAAATACATATATATATATATACAGTTGCAAGAAAAAGTATGTGAACCCCTTGGGATTACGTGGAGTTTTGCATGAATTGGGCATAAAATGTGCTCTGAACGTCATCTAAGTCACAACAATAGAAGAACACAGTCTGTTGAACATAATACTACACAAACATTAGATGTTGCCATGGTTTAATTGCACATTACATGTAAACATTCACAGTGCAGGGAGGAAAAAGTATGTGAGGCCCTAGCTTCATGACTTCTCCCAGAGCTAATTGGAGCCAGGAGTGAGCCAACCTTGACTCCAATCAGTGTAATGATATTGGATGTGTTGCTGACAGCTGTCCTGCCCTTAAAAAACACACACATGTTTTAGGTTTACTGGTTTCAAGAAGCACTGTCTGATGTGAACCATGCCTCGCAGAAAAGAGCTTTCAGAAGACCTACGATCAAGAATTGTTGACTTGCATGAAGCTGGAAAGGGTTACAAAAGTATCTCCAAAAGCCTTGATGTTCATGTGTCCACGGTAAGTCAGACTGTCTACAAATGGAGAAAGTTTAGCACTGTTGCTACTCTCCCTAGGCATGGTCATCCTGTAAAAATGACTGCAAGAGCACAGCGCAGAATGCTGCATGAGGTAAAGAAGAATCCCAGAGTGTCAGCTAAAGACCTACAGAAATCTCTGGCACATGCTAACATTTTTGTTGACACATCTACAATAAGGAAAACATTAAACAAGAATGGAGTACATGGGAGGACACCACGGAGGAAGCCATTGCTGTCCAAAAAGAATATTGCAGCACCTTTGAAGTTTGCAAAAGAGCACCTGGATGTTCCACAGCACTACTGGCAAAATATACTGTGGACAGATGAAACCAAGATTGAGTTGTTTGGGAAGAACACACAACACTATGTGTGGAGAAAAAAAGGCACAGCACACCAACATCAAAACCTCATCCCCACTGTAAAACATGGCGGAGGGAGCATCATGGTTTGGGGCTGCTTTGCTGCCTCAGGGCCTGGACGGATTGTTGTCATTGATGGGAAAATGAATTCCAGAGTTTATGAAGACATTTTGCAGGAAAACGTACGCCAACTGAAGCTCCGCAGAGGATGGGTGATGCAACATGACAATGACCCAAAGCATACAAGTAATTCAACAAAACAATGGCTGCAACAGCACAGAATACGCCTTCTGGAGTGGCCCAGTCAGAGTCCTGACCTCAACCCGATTGAAATGCTGTGGCATGACCTTAGGAGAGCGATTCACACCAGACATCCCAAGAATATTGCTACACTGAAACAGTTTTATGAAGAGGAGTGGTCCAAAATTACTCCAGATCGTTGTGCAGGTCTGATCTGCAACTACAGGAAACGTTTGGTTGAGGTTATTGCTGCCAAAGGAGGGTCAACCAGTTATTAAGTCCAAAGGTTCACATACTTTTTCCTCCTTGCACTGTGAATGTTTACATGTTATGTGCAATAAAACCATGGCAACATCTAATGTTTGTGTAGTATTATGTTCAGCAGACTGTGTTCTTCAATTGTTGTGACTTAGATGACGTTCAGAGCACGTTTTATGCCCAATTCATGCAAAACTCCACGTAATCCCAAGGGGTTCACATACTTTTTCTTGCAACTGTATATATATATATATATATATATATCAAAATACAATATCCTACAAGTGTATGAATGTGTTTATTTTAAACTTTCATTTGTTTAAACAAGATACTGTAGATGCAAACCTCAAAGCTATGCTGCAATAAAATTAGTGAACCAGGGCTCAAGCAGTTTATTACTATGGGAGACTATAAGCCAGGAGTTAGGAAAAGCTGATCAAGCATCATCCATACTTGAGATTTCCTATTTATCTGACCTGGTGTGTATTGTAGTTCTCCACTAAAAAGATACAGCTCTCACTTTTTCACCAAAATAGATATCATTTCTCCTAAAGTCACCTAATGCGACATATACAGGAAGAGAACATGCATGCAAATAATGTGAACTAAACTACATTTGGCATGTTACTACATCATATTTCCTGTTTCTGTGTTTTGTTCCCGAGCGAAGCAGTCATATCCTCTCTGGCTTCCAGGAAAGTGCATATCAAGGGATGCAGAAAGGGAGTTGAGCTAGTGTGCATATGAGAAAAGCCAGGGATGTGGCACTCTTGGCTTCTACTGTTTGCCTTGTCGCTGGGCTTGGTACCTGTCATTTTTGGGGATGGTAATTTTTGTATCCAGAAGACAGGTAATTGCTACACTGTCAACACTACTGCACTGACATTCGATAAAGCGAACATGACATGTGGCTCCAAAGGATTTCTAGCAACAATGAAAAATCAACAGGAGAAGGAGGAGATCTTGAATATTGTTGCTCGAGTTCAAGACCAGCAAAACATAAGCACCTTTTGGCTTGGACTATACCTACCAACATGTGTTGTTATCGACAAGGAACTATATGGCTTTGTCTGGGTTTCTGGAGGAGATGCTACAGAGGTTACTGAATGGAATAGCCCCCCAAAACCAACATGTACAAAGAAGAAATGTGTCGTTCTGCAAAGCAAGAAAAATATCTCCAACATCAGACCTTCATCTGTCACCTTAGTTTGGAAAGATGTCAAATGTCAAAAAAGGTTTCCATCCATTTGCAGATTTAGAGAATCGAGGCATATTTTGGCAACACAAGACGTGGAAGTGGTAACCCAGTCATCTACAGATCCATATAGGACACATACTTCAATCACAGCCCAATATGCAGAGATATCTTCTTCCATAAAAGTGCCAAGTGACTTATCTAGTTCTTCAGGGTATTCTCTATCCCCAAGTACAGAGCTGCACTCGGCTAGCAGTACATCTGCTCCTGATGATGACAACTTACTGGACCGACTGATAATTCCTTTAATTCTTGGATTGGTTGCTTTTGGGATTTTAGTAATGCTTGTATGGGGTGGAGTGCAAATGTGTATTCGGAAAAGAAAACCAAAGAGGAGAAAATCAATAGCACCAGCCCCACCAGAGGGCAGTGAGACCGATTCTACAGACCACTCATCTAGTGAAGAAGAGGATGATGAAGAAGGAGAAGGGGAATCACAGGACAGGACAGAGGACCCATGACAATGGAACACAACTGCAATCATGCTTGATACAGTTGTGAATTCGGAGTGTGAATACATAAATGCTTGTACATATCGTCAAAAACTTTTACACTATTTGAATAAATGAATGCATTTTTGTTCTAAAGATATAGGTGAGTTGACATGTGTGTGTGTGTGTTTAATCAAGGGTATAACTGTAGTCATGGTGGACAATGTGACTATAATGGGGACCAGAAGTGCATGAGGCCCTGGACTGCCTGGCAGACAGTGATTTATGCAGGTAACAATAGCATTTGACAAATACTTTGGATGACATTTTTGAATATAATGTTAGGTAAACATTATACAATTGCTATAAAACAGTATTTCGTATCACTAAAGGACTTTTAGTTTGAGAAAGAAATTAAAAAGATAGTGGGCCCCTTAAAGTATATGTAAAACCAAAATGTATTTTTCATCATGTTCAGCATGGTATCATACTGTATACAGTTTTCTTGATCAAATGTTTTTTTGGGAAAAGATTGCAAAGCTGTTTTACTTGGAGATCCTGTAATAGGCTGAAAAAACTAAGCCATTGTCTTGTTATTGGCAGCCGTGTTGTCAGTCTGCCATGTAACCTCTTTTGGTTAGCCTATGGGCTGCCTATCAGGTCTATCAGATTAAAATGTTAATAGTTTTGCTATGGGGCCACATCATCCATAATTACAGTTCTCAATTCAATGTGAGCTGTCGGTGAAAGTTTATAAGCTGCTTTTAAAACAGAATACTGATGATAATGCAGATATTTCAACCTGTGAATTACAAAGAACTAAGACCTTTAGTCTCTGTTTTCGATGACCTCACATTAAAACTAGCTAAACTAACTTAAAAAATAGGCTGAAAAAATGAAGCCTTTGCCTTGCAATTGGCAGCAGTATCGGCAGCCTGCCATGAGACTTCCTTCAGTTAGACTATGGGCTGCCTAACAGGTCTAATAAGCAGAAAAGTTAATAGTTTTGCTATGGGACCAAATCAACCGTAGTTACGGCACTGAATTCAATCTGAGCTTGGGGTGAAAGTGTATAAGCTGCTTTCAAAACAGAATGCTGATGCTACTGCAGGTGTTTCAACCTGTGAATTATAAAGAACTAAGAACTTTAGTCATTGTTAATGGTGACCTTACATTAAAACAAGCTAAACTAACTTAGAATCTTTATTTTGGAGGATATTGATGTGTCATTGATGATGTGTAGTTATAATGATGTGTAATCTTAGGTTTGTAGTCGTTGGAAAAGCCTTGACGTTCCAGTTCCAGTTTTGCCTAGCTGCTTACAACACCCTCAGGACTGCTTGGAGATGTTATCAAACAAAAGAAAAAAATTCCCAATAAATGTAGTAGAAATACACAAATAATTTGTGTTAAAAGCTTAGTGCTGTCCCAACTCCCAACTATTCTATGAGCACCTCCATGTTGGGGCATATATAAAAATGGATGAATTAAGGAAAAGTATGCCTTAAAGGTAGCTTCCTGTGGATCCCATCTGTGTTCTTCTAGCGGTCAGATGCTGGAATGCACATTCCAGCACCTGAATGGGCAAAGCTAACTGTAGAAATGACAGCCACCTTAGATTTAGAGTATGCAGAAGTGCTGTGTCTGAGCTGGCCATTATTTCCAGCCCGGTAGCCAACCAATGTGCAGCTTGCAAGCAACTGAGAGTGGGGGAGGCTAAGAAGTAAGGGCTCATGTACACTTCAGATGCTAAACTGATGTTCAGAAGCTGTTCAGCGTATTTTTCCGCAGCCCCTGAACTCTCCCTAATGTTTTCATATGTGTCCAGGTACACTATGTTATTCACAGTCGTTTACAGGCAGTTGAGATTACAGTTGTTTTTTGAATGCGGCAAACTTTCAGTAGTAGATTTTACCGGCGTTTCAAATGCCAAATGCTTGTAAACACGTGTAAACGCTTGTAAATGCGTTTGATTAAAGTGGAACTAAACTAAAAATGTTGTTAATTCATTTTTAATATTTAAAGCAAATTCACCCATCCATCAATGTCTCAATGCTTTATTTTGTTGAGAAGTTACTTTGAAAAACACCCCCCCTAACATTTCTAGCCACAGCCATCTTAACCATTTCAATACCGTGCAATTTTACACCTTCCTGCCCAGGCCATATTTCAGGTTTCAGCGCTCTCACACTTTGAATGACAATTGCGCGGTCATACAACACTGTACCCAAACTAAAATTTTATCATTTTCTTCACACAACTAGAGCTTTCTTTTGGTGGTATTTAATCACCGCTGGGGTTTTTATTTTATGCTAAATTAACAAAAAAAGACCAAAAATTTTGAAAAAAAACAAATTTTTCTTTGTTTCTGTTATAAAAGTTTACAAATAAATAATTGTTCTTCATAAATTTAGGCCGAGATGTATTCTGCTACATGTCTTTGGTGAAAATAACCCAAATTAGGATGTATTTTTTAGTTTGTAGGAAAGTTATAGAGTTCACAAACTATGGTATAGATCTGAATATTGATCAATCCTGAAGTACTGACAGCCAATCTAATTTCTTGAGGTCCAAGAATGTCAGAACAGTACAGATATCCCACAAATAACCCCTTTTTGCAGAGTAGACAGTCCGACGTACTTCATAAGAGGCATGGCGAGTTTTTTGAAGTTGTATTTTTATGTCATAATTTTTCGGAAAATTAAAAAATTAAAAAAATTATTTTCACTATTTTTTTTTTACATACTGTCACCAGTGCAGTACAGCGTCATCATATAACTGGCATGGCGGTTAACAGGGACACTGACTGGTGACAGTATGAAAAAAAAATATATATATTTTTTTTTTTATTTTTTTTTTATTTTTTTATTATATTTAATTTTTTATTAAATTTTTTTTATTTTTTTTAAGATTTTTTTTTCATATTTTACTATGACCAAAGTAGTACAATGTTACCATAGTAACACTGTACTACTTTGGGGAAGTGATCAGTATTTTTTTTTTTTTTTTACACAATTTGCTTATAGCAAAGAATTACTTTGCTATAAGCAAGCATTTGCCTGAATGAAATCGATTCATTCAGCTTTTTTTTTTTTTTTTTGTGCTTAGCTGTGATTTGGTCACAGCTAATCACATGACATGTGCATGTGATTAGCTGTGACCATTCACAGCTAGGCACTAGTATACAATGGATGGCATCATGAATGAAGCCATCCATTGTATACAACTGTCATGTGACCTGCTGTGATTGGTCACAGCAGGTCACATGGTACCAGCAACGGGAGCCGGTACTCGGATCTGTCATCGGCCGTGTCCGAGGTGCACGGCCCGTGACAGATCCCGCTGCTGCGCCGCTCTGCATTACCGCAAACGGCGCGTGTGCGGGAGCACGCCAAATGGCGTGCACCCGGAATAAAGAGGCACATCTGAAGCCGCCAAACGGCCATTGGCCGGGCGGCTAATGGTTAAGAATGGGCAGATGATTCATGTAGCATTTACTTCCTGGAATCCATCCGCCTTTAGCCCAGACACACAGGTAGGAGGGTGTGCATAGCTGAGAAATCCCCCCCTCCCCTCCACTCCAGTTTAAAGAAAACAAATTGCCCATGAAGACTTCCAGGATGAATGATATAATTTGGCCTAGGCCAGAATCTAGAAAGCAACTGAAGAAGTAAAAAAAAAAAAGTTTAAAACAAGTAAATATAAATTACCTTCCTTTTCTATTTACTATGGCTAACAGCATGGGAATTAAAAATAGTTCATGTTGATTGAGAGAGTTTAGTTCCACTTTAAAGAGGTATTAAATCAAAAACCAAAAATGTTTTATATCACAGCTTACCAATCATTGTATGTGGTTTTCTTTTCTTTGGCTTTTTTCTTTCTCTTTCCACTTGATAATGTGGCCAGTAACACACATCCTGCATTAGCGAGACACCAGCCAGGAAGAATAAGCCAGGACACAGCAGACAGCAGAACTGTCAGACTGGGGGGGGGGGAGTGTTAAATGTATTAGCAGATTTGAATACAAATAACAAATTGAAGCTAAACTCCAGCTCACACTTTATAATCAGTTACAACAAACATGTATTTCCTTTAGGGTCAAAGGTTTTACCTGAATAAATAAAAGCCGATCATTTTAATCACCCAGGCCAGTGGTATATGCCTGGTCTCATCCATGAAAACTGATACATTCTGCTGAAGAGCTTGAACTTCTGAAACAACAGCAGAGTTGCTTGCTGAATCACCATATGAAAATAGAAGAAAGAAATCCAAAAAAAGAAAACTAATGCAGCCATCACATCTAATAATTGGTAAGCTGCAATATAATAAATGTTTGCCTTTGGGTTTAAGAATGCTTTAACATTGGCTGATTTACGTTGTACATACCATCTTTTTCATGTTCTCTGAGGAAGTGGACTTTGGTTCACAAAACACATTGAGAAGTTTCCATCTTAAAGGAAACATTTTAAAAGGCATAGTATAGTCAGTTGTTTGTTTAATTGTCTTAAGAAAATATGCCTCTTTAGGCTGATAAATTAATAAAATGATATTTTTAATACATATATGTAATGGTATTGTATGTTTACCTAAAAAGTCCTGCAATTTGGTTGTTTCTGCATTCTTTGCATCAGAGCCATCTTTAATATTGATTGGACCCTGGGCAAAGATTTTCTTGGCCTAACCCGCCCACAACACCCTGTTCTGAGATATTCAATAAATAGCAGCTAGACTCAAAATCAGTTTACTGCAGCTGATCAGGCAGCTATTGCAATTGGTTACAGCATATCATTACCACTCACTGACTAGTTGCTAAAGGTTACAGCACATCATTTCTGCTTGCTGATTGGTTGCTTTAGGTTACTGCAGATTATTACTGCTCACTGATTGGTTGCTAGAGGTTACTGCACATTATTTAAATGTAAACAATTACCGGTCACCCTATATATAAACGGTGTCAGTCACCCTGAGAATTATTTATTCAATACGGGTTTATTATTTGTCTAATAGTATTCTTCATGGTTTTCTTATATGATCCATTGTATATCTAGTATTGTTTATCTCCATATCGTTTCCTGATATTTAGTATATAGAGGTCTACCTATGAGAGGTTTTCTATCCCACGTTCCCTTCTTATGTCAATTCTGATAGTTTATTCAATAAGAATTTAGTCCATGGATTTATCCACCTCTGTTAGCTTTCTCCTTGTAGCCTTAGGTGAGAAAAATTACAATAACTATTAATAGTATTATTATTATTATTATACAGTATTTATAAAGTGCCAATAGTTCGCTCAGCACTGTACATTACAAAGGGGGACAGAACATGTGACAGAACAATAACAATACAATGCAAAACATGAGGGGATTGAGGGCCCTGCTCTTTCGAGTTTACAATCTAGGAGGGAGGGGATGGTGGCATAGGAGGAGAAAGCTGTGGGGGATGGAGTGGTAGGAAGAGTGGAGGAGGTCGGCAAGTTAGCAGGGGGTCGGGTAGGCTTCCCCGAAGAGGTGGGTTTTCAGGGTGCGCCTAAAGGAGAGGAGAGTAGGTGATAATCTGATGGGTTGGGGCAAGGAGTTCCAGAGGATGGGTGACACCCTGGAGAAGTCCTGGAACCCTTATATATGGTTCTACTTTTTGTATGTTGCTTTAAGGGATCTGATTTTATAAAAAAAAAAAATTATATTGACTATATTCTTTGGGGTTTGCTAAGTTTAGGGAGGTCTGTGTTTAATTATTTATTTATTTATTCATTCATTTATTATTCCCTATGACACCTTCTCATGTCCTTTTAATAGATTTAATATGTATTTAATATTGATGTATTGTAGGAATATGCTATTGCACCGCAGAGTTTTACATCTAGGGAACATAGGATATTCTTTTCCTCCACAAGATGGCAGGAGTGGGTATGGAGGATCGGCAATCCTATGTAGTTGATTCGGTCACCTTAATTGAGGCAGAGTAGATGGATTTACATACAGAGAGGTGAGCATCCTTCCCTTCTCCAAGATGGCAATGACTACCCAGGTTGGGAGGAGCTGAAGGGTATATATGGCCGGCCGCAGTCTGATGGACGCATCCTTTGATAAAGTCGTGATGACGAAACGCGTCAGGAGGATGTAACCAGAAGTATCACAGCAGCCATCTAGGATGAGGTCCAGACTTCCATAAGGAGATAGTGAGCTATTAGGCTCTTTTTAAAGCTGCATATACTGTGCATTTGATGTAAGCGCTTTTAATAAACATTCACAACACTTTTAAAAAGGTTTTGCACGATGATACTGTACATTCTTTCTGGGCATTGTCAACACTGATTTGGAGTACTGGTAGCAAGAGCCTGGGGTTGATATTGGGTCTGAGTCAAGCCTGCATTACCTGTCTTTCTGGTAAGGTATATGGGTTGACAGGTGCCTTACTATTCAGACCACGGAGGATATTGACCACTTTTTTGGTGTAGCACAGGTTCACACTACATGAAGGACAGATGACCCGACAGCGGCAGCAGATTCCTGGAGCAATTTATTTTTTGGTTTATTTAGCTTGCACCACCTGTCGATTTGATAAAGTATATGGATTGACAGGAGACACACTTGACTGTTTGATCACCATTTGCAGTGTGGCATGGCACATACTCACTGTGTTTCGAGGAGTGTGGAGCATAAAGTTATTGTTCACGAATTTGGGTTAGGGGAGGAAATTAACACTGGATATAAATGATCACGGTGATATTGACTGTGATACACACGCACTTATAATATTTGCATTTAAGGATAATGCACTATGTTTAGTTTACTTTCTTTGAGGTACTGTGAATAGAAGAGGACGTATTGGTTTGATGTATATAAAGAAGTGAAAGAACACCAAGTACTGGGGGACTATACGAAGATCTTGTAGGGTGCATGGACTTATATAGAAAAGCAACATTTATTGAACATTGTTGGTTCATACTCAGGGTGACTGACACTGTTTATATATAGGGTGACCGGTAATTGTTTACATTATTGTTCACTTCCAGGGTGGAAGGATATATTATACGGTCAAAGGGATTCTAATTTGTAGGTGGGTGTGGTTTATCATATATACTGAACATTATTACTGCTCACTGATTGGTTGCTAGAGGTTACTGCACATCCTTACCGGTCACTGATTTGTTTATAGAGGTTACTGCACATTACCATTGGTTGCTAGAGATTACTGCACATCACTACCACTAACTGATTGGTTGCTAGAGATTACTACACATTATTACTGCTCACTGAGTTGTTGCTAGAGGTTACTGCACATCATTTCTGCTTGCTGATTGCTTCCTAGAGGTTACTGCATGTTACTGCTCACTGACTGGTTACTGCATATTATTACCACTCACTGACTGGTTGCAATAGATTACAGCAGATCACTACTATTTATCCCACACCTTTACCACCACTGTACCCCATCCCACACCTGCACTCCTTTCCAACCTAGTGCCCCCTGCCACCACTGCACTTTGCCTCTGTACTACTGCCATCAATGCTCCTCTTGCATAACTCTGTACCACTAAGATTTCTCAACCATAATCTTTGTCACCACAGTACCCCCAGCACCATTTTTTCCCACCATCCAGGTCTTCGGTGTGGTATCACCACATATATTGCCCACAATTACTTTGGAACTCACAGTTCACTAATCTTTTTTCCACACCCAAACCGTCCAGCAGCATACCATACATAAAAAAACAAGCTGTGCTGCTGAGGAGGAGGTGGGACCAGGGCGTAGTTTTCTGCAGGCTCCTTGCAGGGATTGGAGCCTGTCTACAGACCCACCTGCTGTCTCCCCACAGTGAAAAAGATCAGATCCTAATGCTGCGAGTCACGGCTTCAGTGTCCGGTCACCATAGTGACCAGGGCAAACAGCAAAGAGACATGCTACACATTACAGCCTGGCAGAACACAGGCATCCCGGGACAATGGACCAATTAGTGGGACTGTCCTGACACTGTAAGTACGCTATTTGTGGAGTGAAGGGGTAGCTACTTTGGGCTCCACAACAATGACAGGCCCCAGGGCAGCAGCCCATTTTGCCCCGTTAAAGATAGTCCTGCTTTGTATGTGTAATGGGTTGTTGGTACATGCTGATGTGAAGCAGTACTGCTTGAGGAGTCCATTATTGCACCAACTGTGGGGATTTTTTTCCTCCCTTTGACCACTGATGACAGATATTTTTCTTCTCCCTGACCATCATTGCTGGGCATTTTTTCCTCCCAGTGACCACCAATGACAGATATTTTTCCGCCCAATGACCATTGATGACAGATATTTTTCTCACTTGACCAATGGTGTCAGACTTTTTTCCCCCACTGACCACCATTTTTTTCTTCCCATTGATCAGAAAAATAAGGGACACTATAACACATGCCGCTGACCACTGCACTCTATACATTGTGTTGTACATAACAAAGTGCTTACCACTATTGTCTCAACAGTTGCTGTATGCGAAGTAGTTTTTGACTATTGTGTTGAAGCTCTGCTTTACAGTAGGCTCAGACAAAGTGTTAGCTCTTTGTGCAAATTTTGTTTATTTTTTAAAGATGATCCTTTAGGTTTATGGGTGTCTGTGAAACTCTCACTTGTGGTACAGTAGTTAGAGAGTATTTTGTGAGTACAAGGACTGTGGCATATGTTTTCCTGGCACTACAACAAGTGTCCCCACTGAAAGATTTCCCCCTCTATTCTTGTTCTGGTGTCAATGTAAAATTTGGGATTTTCCACCACCTTTAGTCCCAGTGACAATGGTCATTATTATTTTATTATTATAATACAGGATTTATATAGCGCCAACAGTTTGCTCAGTGCTTTACAATATAAAGGGAGACAATACAGCAACAATACAGTTTAATACAAGAGGGATAGGAGGGCCCTGCTCCTTGGAGCTTACAATCTAGGAGGGAGGGGTTAGTGTTACAAAAGGTAATAACTGTGGGGGATGGACTGATAGGAAGAGTAGAAGATTCCATTATTAGCTGAGGGCAGGATAGGCTTCCCTGAAGAGGTTTTCAGAGATCGCCTAAAAGTGAGCAGAGTAGGCGATAGTCTGATAAATTGGGGTAGAGAGTTCCAGAGGGTGGATGAAGCTCCTGGAGAAGTCCTGGAGATGAGCATGGGAGGAGGAGACAAGGGAGCTAGAGAGCAGGAGGTCTTGTGAGGAGCGGAGAGTACGGTTTGGGTCATCAGGACAAATAGAGAGGGTCAATGGGCATACAGACAACAATAAAAACCTAATGTGAATAAAAAAACCTGCGCCCAAAAAAATAGAAATATAAACCTTTATTGAATGCTGCTGCTCATTGATGACAAAACATCAAACAAATAATATAAAGTGAAAACACAGAGCACAAATTAATAAATAAAGTACGTGAGAATTTGTCTTGTCAAAAAATAAAAAAGTGTCCAATTAAATATGCGTAGCAAAATAAAAATCCCAATCCAAGAAAATAAGAGATGTTCAAAATCAACACGCTCCAAACTCAGCAAAACGGTGTTGTATAAAGAAACTCACCAAATATATTAGACTCTGTTGGATTAAGAGTCAAACATGCTTTGTGGATATTAAATATCCTCCACAATGGCGATTTTCACTGCTCAGAAAAAACTCCAAAAAGATCTCCCACACACATCGATAAGGTGTAAAGAAAAGAAAAAACTAATAAAACTAATAAAAAAGAACACTTTGAAAACACATCAGATCTCAATGGGGGAAAATATCATGCTGGATATCTATACTGATATGGACTGGGTCAGGGGTGGACTGACCATTTGAAAACTCGGGCACAGCCCGAGGGCCCGGGGTCAGTAGGGGGCCCCATGAGATGCCCCTGGTACCTTTTTCATAGGCTTTTTTGAGTTTGGGCAAGGAAACAGGGGCCCCATGATCCCCTATTGCCCGGGGGCCCCATGAGTTGTCAGTCCGCCCCTGGACTGGGTAATGTGTTAGGAACGTAAGGATGCCCCATCGTTTGATGGAAATGAAAATGATCAACCTACAGAGGACTGAATTCAAGGACACCCCGATAATCAAAGTGAAAAAATGATGCAGCAGGCTAGTCCATTTTGCCGAAATATCATTGCAATAACTCAAAATGGTACTCAGCAGTTTGTATGGCCCCCATGTGCTTGTATGCATGCCTGACAATGTTGGGGTATGCTCCTAATGAGATGATGGATGGTTTCATAGGGTATTTCCTCCCAGATCTGGACCAGGGCATCACTGAGCTCCTGGACAGTCTGAGGTGCAACCTGGCGGCATCAGATGGATCGAAACATGATTTCCCAGAGGTGTTCTATTAGATTTAGGTAAGGGGACCATTCGATGATATCAATTCCTTCATCCTCCAGGAACTACCTGCATGCGCTCACCACATGAGGCCAGGTATTGTTGTTGCAGGAGGAGGAACCCAGGACCCACTGCACCAACGTAGGGTCTGACAATGGGTCCAAGAATTTCATCCCAATACCTAATGGCAGTAAGGGTGCCATTTTCTAGCCTGTAGAGATCTGTGTTTCCCTCCATGGATATCCCTCCATGGATATGTTGAATGATGTTACCGTCAGCATAACATTCTCCATGGCTTCTCCAGACCCTTTCACATCTATCACATGTGCTCAGGGTGAACCTGCTCTCATCTGTGAACAGCACAGGGTGCCAGTGGTGGACCTGCTAATTCTGGTGTTCAACAGAAAATGCCAATCGAGCTCCACTAGAAGACGTTGGGCCCTCAGGCCACCCTCATGAAGTATGTTTCAGATTGTTTGGTCAGAGACATTCCCACCAGTTGCTTGCTGGAGCTCATTTTCTAGGGCTCTGGCAGTGATCATCCTGTTCCTTCTTGCACAAAGGAGCAGATAAGAGTCCTGCTCATGGATTCAGGATCTTCTACAGCCCTCTCCAGCTCTCCTCCATGCTCTTGAGACCGTACTGGGTGACACAGCAAACATTCTGGCAATGGTATGTATTGATGTGCCATCCTGGAGGAGTTGGACTGCTTGTGCAACCTCTGTAGGGTCCATGTATCACCTCATGCTACCAGTAGTGACACCGGCCCTAGCCAAATGCAAAACTAGTGAAAAACAGTCAGAAAAGATAAGTAGGAAAAAATGTTAGTGGCCTCCACCTGTAAAACCATTCCTGTTTTGGGGATCATTTCATTGCTGCCCATCTAGTGCACCTATTGTTAATTTCATTAACACCAAAGCAGCTGAAACTGATTAACAACCCCCTCTGCTACTGAACTGACCAGCTCAATATCCCAGGAGTGTAATTGACTTGATGCTATACTCTGATTAAAAAGTGTTCCTTTAATTTTTTGGAGCAGTGTACTTTAACAATCACTTTAGATGCTATAAGTTGTTTTCTGATTGGTGCCATGTGTGGTTGCATGTAGGTCAGTGAATGTCTAATGCCAAGTATCCCATCAGATAAGCAAGCATTAGGTCTACATTATGTGGTAAGGAAGAAGCAATGTTAACACCTTCCTGCTAATTCCCAGTTGCCCTTTAAGTGGTTCTTAATGTCAGGAGGCAGAGGCGGTGTTCCGTTCACACAATCACTGTGATTATATCTGTTAGTGGTCAAGTAATCAGGAGTACATCCTGCTAGCTTCTGAGGACAAACAGAGACTGAGAGTTGTTGGCTGTTCTGGGAACCCCATGGATGCATATTTGGTGCTCCATATGGCATTATGGCAGTGTGTAGTGGGAAGAGGTTAAAAGTTGCATCAAATACAACACAACCTTGCATTATTATTGGATTTGTCACACCATGGGTTTCTTCAAGCCACTGTTTGTACTATGTTTAAAAAAAAAAAAAAAATATATATACAGTCATGGCCGAAATTGTTGGCACCCTTGATATTTCTCCAGGAAATCATGTATTTCTCACGAAACGTATTGCATTAACACATGTTTTGCTATACACATGTTTATTCCCTTTGTGTGTATTGGGACAAAACAAAAAAAGGGAGGAAAGAAAGCAAATTCGACATAATGTCACACAAACCTCCAAAAATGGGCTGGACAAAAGTATTGGCACCCTTTCACAACTGCGGATAAATAAGAATGTTACAAGCATGTGATGCTCCTGTAAACTCACCTGGGGCAAGTAACAGGTGTGGGCAATATAGAAATCACACCTGAAAGCAGATAAAAAGGAGAGACGTTCACTTAACCTTTGCATTGTGTGTCTGTCTGTGCCACACTAAGCATGGACAACAGAAAGAGGAGACGAGAACTGTCTGAGGACCTGAGAACCAAAATTGTGGCAAAATATCAACAATCTCAAGGTTACAAGTCCATCTCCAGAGAACTAGATTTGCCTTTGTCCACAGTGCGCAACATTATCAAGAAGTTTGCAACCCATGGCACTGTAGCTAATCTCCCTGGTCGTGGACGGATGAGGAAAATTGATGAAAGATTGCAACGCAGAATAGTCCGGATGGTGGATAAGCAGCCCCAAACATGTTCCAAAGACATTCAAGCTGTCCTGCAGGCTCAGGGAGCATCAGTGTCAGCGCGAACTATCCGTCGACATTTAAATGAAATGAAACGCTATGGCAGGAGACCCAGGAGGACCCCACTGCTGACACAGAGACATAAAAAAGCAAGACTACAGTTTGCCAAAATGTACTTGAGTAAGCCAAAAGCCTTCTGGGAAAACGTCTTGTGGACAGATGAGACCAAGATAGAGCTTTTCGGTAAAGCACATCATTCTACTGTTTACCGAAAACGGAATGAGGCCTACAAAGAACAAAACACAGTACCTACGGTAAAATATGGTGGAGGTTCAATGATGTTTTGGGGTTGTTTTGCTGCCTCTGGCACTGGGTGCCTTGACTGTGTGCAAGGCATCATGAAATCTGAGGATTACCAAAGGATTTTGGGTCGCACTGTAGGGCCCAGTGTCAGAAAGCTGGGTTTGCGTCCAAGATCCTGGGTCTTCCAGCAGGACAATGACCCCAAACATACGTCAAAAAGCACTCAGAAATGGATGGCAAAGAAGCGCTGGAGAGTTCTGAAGTGGCCAGCAATGAGCCCAGATCTAAATCCCATTGAACACCTGTGGAGAGATCTTAAAATTGCTGTTGGGAAAAGGTGTCCTTCCAATAAGAGAGACCTGGAGCTGTTTGCAAAGGAAGAGTGGTCCAAAATTCCGGGTGAGAGGTGTCAGAAGCTTATTGATGGTTATAGGAAGCGACTGATTTCAGTTATGTTTTCCAAAGGGTGTGCAACCAAATATTAAGTTAAGGGTGCCAATACTTTTGTCCAGCCCATTTTTGGGGTTTTGTGTGACATTATGTCATATTTGCTTTTCTGCCTCTGTTTTATATTTGTTCCAATACATACAAAGGGAATAAACATGTGTATAGCAAAACATGTGTTAATGCAATACCTTTTTTGTGTGAAATACTTGATTTTCAGGAAAAATATCAAGGGTGCCAACAATTTCGGCCATGACTGTATATATATATATATATAAATGGGTTCTACTATTGAGGCGTCTTTACTGGAGGGGAGATGGAGATCTCAACTGGACGAGGGGTTGTCTGTACTGAGGGGTCTGTACTGGGAGAAAGGGGATGGGGGATGTTTACTACAAAGGGGTCTGTACTGAGAGGTCTATACTGAGGGTGCTGTACTATGGTGTCTTATGGTGTCTGTACTGGAGAGGGATAGGGGTTGCTTGTACTTAGAGTTCTGTACTGGAGGGGGGAGGGGGTGTCTGTACTGGGGGGTCTGTATTAGGGGAGGGGAAGGATCTGAAGGATCTGTACTAGGGGAAGGGGTATGGGGGGTGTCTGTACCCAGAGGCATGTAGTAGGGGATGCTGTACTAAGGGTCTGTACTGGGGTAAGGGGGATTCTATTACTGAGGGATCTGTACTGGAGGGGGGATGGGAGGTGTCTGTACTGAGGGGTGATGGGGTGTCTGTACTAAATGGTCTGTACTGAAAAGAGAGGTTGCCTGTACTGAGGGGTCTGTACTGGGGAGAAGGGGAGGTTCTCCTAATGAGGGGTCTGTACTGAGAGGTCTGTACTAGAGATGGGGGTTGTCTGTACTGAGCGGTCCATACTGGAGGCAAATGAGTGGTTGGTAAGGGGGGTAAGGGGGGTTTCTGTACTGAGGGGGCTGTGGAAGGGTACTTAGGAAGTGGGATAAAAGGAGGGAATTTAGAAAAGGGGTTTGCGCTGGGGGTTCCATTAATACTGAGGGGTCTATGCTGCGGGGGGGGGTCAGTCTGTGCTGGGGAGAACATCTATACTGAGGTGTCTGTGCTGGGGGGTTGACCTCTACATAGGGGTCTATGGTGGTGGGGGGGTTGGTCTGTGCTGAAGAGTCTGTGGTGGTGGGTCGTCTCTACTGAGGAATCTTTGCTGGGGTTGGTCTGTGCTTGGGGAAGAGCCTGTACTGAGGGGTTTGTGTTGGGGGGGCTCCATCTGTATGGAGGGGTCTGTGTTGGGGGGTCGGTCTGTGCTGGGACAGGAGCCTGTACTGAGGGGTTCATGCTGGGAGGGGAGTCTCTACTGAGGGGTTTGTGTTGGGGAAACTGGATTCAGAGATGTTAGGAGAGATCTGTACTGTGGCGGATTTGGGGGATTGGTAATTTGTACTCAGAAGAGGGGGTCATTTTAGTTGTACTCTATAAAGTGGCCTGTGAGAGGCACACATGGGTCCCAAGCGAAGGGGGGCCCACTGTTCCCTGTCACATACTGCACACATGTACACATGTAGTAATCCATCCTAATATTTCAGCAGCGCTGCATCTGCAACTACTAAACCCTTTCTGTCATTGCTGGCCCCAGGTGCTTCTGCATGAGAGCTGGGGCAGGTGCACTGTGTTGTGTCAATGCTGTTACTCAATATCTCACTCACAGGAACCCTATAAGTAAGATCAGGGCTTGTTTTGATCCAGAATGTGCGACCTTCAGTTGGCACTGTGCATCAAGCAGAGCAGTGCACCCGGCTGCTTGCATAGAACCCACCCTGCCCTGTACATCTCTATGAGAGTAGAAGAGGGGGCAGAGGATGGGCCCAGCAGCACTAGTCTGGGGGCAGCAGCCTGCACTCTTCACTCCCCACACAATGTATTTTGTAGCTACACCACTCTGTGGGTGGAAGAAGAACTCTGTTTAGATTAATTATTTTTTATATATCAGTTCTGTTCGTGTCTAGTAGGAATTTTTGTCATATTTCATGTTCTCAGCAAAAAATGCACTCTTCATTTTCCATGTTTTGTCAGTAAAAAAAGTTGTTGGCAACCCTGTCAGAATGGAGCCAAAGTGCAGCACTGTGCATGTCACATTTTCTTTTCCTCTGGCAGGAGGGCCCAAGGTATGATGTTGCACACAGGCCTGCTGCTTTCATAAAACGCCCCTGCACTGAGTATATGTTTACTGAATGATCTGATGTTTAGGTATACTTTATTAAAAATAAAATGAAAGTATTTATTAAAATGAAATGGCAAATTTTTTCAGAGGCAAGCATTATAACCATTACAGGTGGGATATGAGCAAAATTTAGATCAACATTTTGACCAGGTCATTTTCGGTAAAGGGAATGCACAGATTTTAAATTTTCTTTTTTTATATTTATATGTAAAAAGTTTACCTTGATGTAGGTAGTTTTATTAGTGTGTGTTCATGTTTTGAAAACCTTGTTTCTGTGTCTAGCTTGTAATTCTATATGTGCAGTGCATTCAGAATGTATTCACAGAGCATAACTTTTGCCACATTTTGTCATGTTACGGCCTTATTCCAAAATGGATTAAATTCATTTTTTTCCCTCAACATTCTACAAACAATACCCCATAATGAAAACGTGAAAGAAGTTTTGAAATCTTTGCAATTTATTAAAAATAAAAACGAAATAAAACACCACATGTACTTAAGTATTCACAGCCTTTGCTCAATACTTTCTTGAAGCCCCTTTAGCACCAATTACAGTCTAAAGTCATTTTGAGTATGATGCTACAAGCTTGGCACACCTATTTTTGGGCAATTTCTCTCATTCTTCTTTGCAGTATCTCTCAAGCTCCATCAGGTTGGATGGGGAGCTTTGATGCGCAGCCATTTTCAGATCTTTCCAGAGATGTTCAATCGGGTTCAAGTCTGACCTCTGGCTGGGCTACTCCAGGACATTCGCAGAGTTGGCCCGTACCCACTACTTTGTGATGTGGGCTGTGTGCTTTGGGTCGTTGTCATGTTGAAAGATGAACCGTCGCCCCAGTCTAAGGTCCAGAGCATTCTGGAACAGGTTTTCATCAAAGATGCCTCTGTACATTGCTGCATTCATCTTTCCTTTGATCCTGACTAGTCTCCCAGTTCCTGCTGCTGAAAAACATCCCCACAGCATGATGCTGCCACCACCATGCTTCACTGTAGGGATGGTATTGGCCAGATGGTGAGCGGTGTCTGCTTTCCTCCAGACATGACGCTTGGCATTCAGGCCAAAGAGTTCAATCTTTGTTCCATCAGACCAGAGGGTTTTGAGGCACCTTGTCCCTCAGGTGCCATTTGGCAAACTCCAGGCGAGCTGCCATTTTCTTTTTACTGAGGAGTGGCTTCCGTCTGGCCACTCTATCATACAGGCCTGCTTGGTGGAGTGTTGCAGAGATGGTTGTTGTTCTGGAAGGTTCTGTTCTCTCCACAGAGAAGCACTGGAGCTCTTTCAGCTCTTTCAGAGTGACCATAGGGTGCTTAATTACCTCGCTGGCTAAGGCCCTTCTCCCTCGATCGCTCATTTTGGCAGGGCGTCCCACTCTAGGAAAATTCCTGGTGGTTCCAAACTTCTTCCATTTATGGATGATGGAGGCCACTGTGCTCATTGGGACCTTGAATGCTGCAGAAATTTTTCTGTACCCTTCTCCAGATCTGTGCCTTGATACAATCCTATCTCTGACATCTACGGAGAATTCCTTGGATTTCATGGCTTGGTTTGTGCTCTGAAATGCACTGTTAACTGTGGGACCTTATATAGACAGGTTTATGGCTTGCCTAATCATGTCCAATCAACTGAATTTCCCACAGGTGGACTCCAATCAAATTGTGGAAACATCCCAAGGATGAACAGTGGGAACAGGATGCACCAGAGCTCAATTTTGAGTGTCATGACAGGCTGTGAATACTTATGTACATGTGGTTTTTTTTTGTTTTGTTTTTTTAATAAATTGCAAAGATTTCAAAACGTCTTTCACGTTGTCATTATGGGGTATTGTTTGTAGAATATTGAGGAAAAAAACAAATTTAATCCATTTGGAATAAGGCTGTAACATAACAAACTGTGGCAAACGTTATTCTCTGCGAATACATTCTGGATGCACTGCACATGGGGGTAGACATATTTGCTCATTACATATGAAAATTTAATAAAAGAGTATCAGTCAACTCTTGCCTTGAGTATTACTAATTGAATTCATAGACCTATAGTGGCAGAAGTACAACATAAGTAGCTGTACTTATTCAAATTCTGGAATAAATTTGTATAGCTCAGAGATTCAGCTGGGAAAGTTCCTCCCTATGGCAATCCATCTTGTTCCTTCAAATTTTGCCAGAAGTTAAATAGCATGCATATCCAATAAATAACAATGCATGTTAAAATCCTGTAGGACTCTACAGGTTTGTAGAACTGAGGCAGCAATGCTGAAAAGAGGTTGGTGTGCAATACATGTTGAAAGACCCAGCTAATGGCAAAGCAACAGGTAGGTGAATAAGTAAAAAAAAATTAAAGTGGTTGTAAACCCTCACATATACCCAAGTGACTGGCCTAGAGTGATACACAGAGATGAAACAAATCCTCCTGCATAAGTTGTAATTGTTTCTTTGTAGCCTTCTCTCCTCTATATCTGTTCAAAATGCAGAGTTCAGTAAGGACAGCTGAGAGCTGATCGGAGGGAAGAAATACCCCCCCTTCACACATCACACAGGAACAGAGCTGAGGCTGTCAATCTGCTGGAGGTCCCTCCCCTGTCACTGTTTTTCTCTTGGTGTCAGGAAAACTTGTCAGAAGTAACGCAGATAGCAGAGGAATGAGGCAGCAGACAGAAATATAGCGATGCTACAGATACTCAGTAAAAATATAACTTGAAAATTACAGTGACACTAAAGCTTTGTTTAAAAAAAAAAAGTCTATACTTACCTGCTCTGGGCAGTGGTTTTGCACAAAGCAGCCCCGATCCTCTTCTTTTCAGGTCCCCGTTGGTGCTCCTGGCTCCTCCCTCTCAAGCAGTACTCCCAAGGAAAGCTGCTTGCCCGGGGGGCACCGCTGCATGCTCGTCCACGAGCTCTTAGAGCCGCAGTTCGACCCTGCCCCCCACTTTCTCCCCATTGGCTCACTGGCTGTGATTGACAGCAGCAGAAGTCAATGGGCTCTCACTGCTGTCTCAGCAAATGAGGAGGAAGAGCCCCCAGACAGCAGAGACTGTTGAGAATGTCGCTAGATAGGAGGGGGATTCAGGTAAGGATTTGGGGGGGCGCTGCACACAGAAGGTTTTTTACCTTCATGGATAGAATACATGAAGGTATAAAACCTTGAGCCTTTAGAACCACTTTAAAGAGATAAGTCCACAAGGTGGCATGCACCTCATTGAATTTAACCTCCAGTATTCTAGCACATTGTACTTTTCAAGTGGCTAAATTCCTGGATTTCAGCTTTAAATTTTGGTTAACTAGTTTGTTTACTATTGATAGGCATAAATGATTAAACATTATAACAGAAATGCATACATATGAGAAAAAACAATGAGAAAACCACAGCTGGGCTTTCCTACATAAGCAAAGTTAGTATTCTAATACATTGCTACACACTGGTAAGCACCGATTTTCATGCTGATTCTGGAATGAGGTGAATATAATATTCAAATAAAGGGGAAAATAGAATGTGGTAAAGCAACCGCAAACACACAGATGTAACAAAGAAACACAGGATGCTGGAATGAATCACAAAACAGAGCATGTTGTCTTAGTCGTATTATACAGGTCACCAGGTTGTTCCTGCAGCCAGATGTTCTTAGTACTATTTCTGTGCAGTCGCATAATATGTACATGTACTGCAAGAAAACAGCGAAAAACGTTTTCCTGTATTTAAAGTAAACCTCTCTGTAAAAATCACTAAAGTTACTGTTTGAAATATAATAGATATTTTTGCAGCTATATGATTATTTAGAATTTATGTAACAAGATTTAAAAAAGAAAAAAAATACTGTGTTTTTTATTGTAAGTCTT
This sequence comes from Staurois parvus, assembly GCF_062004578.1. NCBI lineage: Eukaryota > Metazoa > Chordata > Amphibia > Anura > Ranidae > Staurois > Staurois parvus. The sequence continues at coordinate 5,746,091 of NW_028318033.1, read as the reverse complement.
GTCCACCAATGTGGATTCTGGGTCCAGAATAAGAGCCAAATTTAACCTATGTTGGGTTTGATCACCTAGAAACTGATGGTTAAAATGAAAACTAAAAGTACAACCTACTATCAAGCCTCCTCTGTGCCCCATCAACTCATGACACTGCACCCCATTTATCTGCTGGCCTCCTGTCCAATGAGAGAACCTAAATAATCAGTAAGGCAGTCTCAGCACAGGAGGGATTGGTACTACTAGTCGGTGAGGCTGAGTCAAAAAGTTATCTCCATAGTGAAATGAGGGCAGAGGAGGCTTTTCTAACAAGTGAGGCACCAGGTAGCAAGTTCCCTGTGTTAAAATAAATAAAGCAAATATTTTGTAATATCTGCAAAAAAAATTGCAAAAGGCCAGAGATGCTGCTTAAATAAAGTTCATAAAAACCTCAAACTGAAAATGTCTCTCCTGTAAGCCCACATACACCTGCACAATCAGTGTGCTGGTTATCTGCAAAATATGGACCCAAGACTTCATCCTTTCCAAGTCTCTACAAAGCCTCCAGACTTTAGGTCTTGAACCGAGTTTTACCATCCTCTGAGGAATCAGGAAATCCACTTTCCCCTTTATAAGACGTACAGCCTAGAGTCTCTCAATCTGCCTGAATGGGAACTCTGAGTGAATATATATATATATATATATATATATATATATGTATACAGGGCTTGAAACTTCCACTCGCCTGCTCGCCAATTGTGAGTGGAAATTATGGTGGGGGCAAGTGTGTCCCCCAGGGCAGTCTTGCTGAGCAGGCTCGGAGCACAGGCCGGATCGGTCATTGGCACTGGGAGCCGTCAGACTGCTCAATAGCTGAGCGCAGTGAAAGCAAAGCAAGGAGTGTGTGCTGTGTTCTCTGCCTCCCCCTAGAGTGCAGTACCCGGATCTGTGAGTGAACAACAAAGTACTGCAACTTTTTATGGGGGGGGGGTGGTGTGTGTGTGTGTTTGTGTGTGTCTGCATGTACAATTGTACATGTGTCTGTGTGTATGTACATGTGTGTATCTGTACATGTGTCTGCGTGTATGTACATGTATGTGTGTGGGTACATGTGTCTGTGTGTGTGTACATGTGTCTGTGTGTGTGTGCATGTACATGTGTGTGTGTTTGTGTGTCTGTGTGTACATGTGTCTGTGTATGTATGTACATGTGTCTGTGCATATGTATTTCTGTGTATGTACATGTATCTGTGTGTATGCATGTCTGTACGTGCCTGTGTGTGTATACATGTGTCTGTATGTACATGTGTCTCTGTGCGTTTGTGTACATGTTTCTGTGTGTATGTACATGTCTGTGTGTGTGTACAGGTGTCTCTGTTTATGTGTGTTTGTTGGTGGCGAATGACTCTAAGGCCTGGCTAGTAGCTCAGGAGTTGAAATTTTAAGCCCTGTATATATATATATATATATATATATATATATATACACACACACGCATACTGCTGCGCAAATGTTTTAGGCAGGTAGGCAGGTGTGAAGAATACTGTAAATTAAATTAAGTTAAATTAAAAGTGATTCTAAAGGCAAAAGGTTTTTTTTTTACTTAATTCATTCTATGCATTAAAGTAAAAAACCTTCTGAGTGCAACTCACCCCTCCCCACATACCTACCTGAGCCTCATCTTGATCCAACAATGTGCATGGGAGCAGCGGCTCTCCCAGATCTCAATGTGCATTCACAGGAGTGCGGGTCAGGAGCAAGCCTGCTTGAGTGCCCTCATAGAAAGGGACTTGCTATTGGGGGGCAATCAACAGGAGGGGAGGAGCCAATAAGAAGAGGATTGGGGCTGTGGAAAACCGCTATTTAAAAAAATTATAATTAAAAAATATTATAATTACAACCTTTAGAATTACTTTAAGAATGCTTTCAGAAACAGAAGTGTTGAGTTTATTAAAAAGGAAAGTAAGTGGACAGAAGCGAAATCCAAATCAAATCAATATTTTTTGTGATCACTCTTTGCCTTCAAAACAGCATCAATTCTTCTAGGTACACTTGCACAGTTTTTGAAAGAACTCAGCAGGTAGGTGGTTCCAAACATCCTGGAAAACTAACCACAGATCTTATGTGGATGTAAGTGGCCTCAAATGCTTCGGTCTCTTCATTTAATCCCAGATAGACTTAATGATATTGAGATCAGGGCTCTGTGGCAGCCAAACCATCACTTGCAGGACTCCTTGTTCTTTAAACTGAAGATAGTTCTTAATGACATTGGCTGTGTGTTTAGGGTCGTTGTCCTGCCGCAGAATACATTTGGGGGCCAAACACACATCTCTCTGATGGTATGGCATGATGGATAAGTATCTGTCTGTATTTCTAAGCATTAAGGACACTATTGATCCTGACCAAATCTCCAACTACATTTGAAGAAATGCAGCCCCAAATTTGCAAGGAACCGCTACCATGCTTCCCTGTTGTCTGCAGATGCTCATTATTGTGGCACTCTCTAGCCCTTCAGCAAACTGCCACCTGCTACAGCCAAATATTTCAAATTTTTGCTCACCAGTCCAGAGCACCTGCTGCCATTTTACACTCTGGGTTTTGGGCAATTAATAATCACCTGTAACACCCAGGCAGAGCTGTGTAGTCTGGGAAGCAGACAGGAGAAATCTGCTAGAGCTGAGGGGAGACACCAGAGATCACAGCAGACTGGAGACATCGGGGAGATGTGAGACAGATACAGTACTGAGGTGACACTGTGACAGCCCCTTTTCTTTTATATTTGAGTACACCCCTATGCCGGAGACCTGTTGGATGGTGGGCACAGCGGTGTACCAAGGGCAAGATTCACATTGAATTTTTTGTGGACATGATTATGTCACTTTATATTCTATTGATTATTATATCACTTTGTTTTGTTCTCTTTGGTTTATTTACCTATATGTGAGTCATATCTCATTGTGTTCATGATACCCAGTTATATATATTTTTTACACGGCCTGTACTAGATGGTCGGCCAAGTATGCATACACATAACACAATGCTTTAGTCCATTTTATTATTTTATAGAGATTTTATCAGAGAACAGAAGGGTGTGCAAACCTTAAATCCTTGAATCAATAAATGGAATCTGATGTCTTGTGAGTCTGAGGGGGTACAATAAACAGTGTTAGTTTAAATAATATACTGTAGAGTTCTTACAGCGGATAAGTGTGCAGTATATAACATATAATGGAGTGTAGAGCTTGGAGGCACAAGAGATGAGCTTAGGTGTTCTCCAAACTCACCTCTGTCCAAACTTAAAAGTTGCAATCTTTGTTAGTAAAATTAAGTGTTGGCCAGGTCTTTCACCGCCCTGCCGCTAAAGTAAAGTAATGTATGCTGTTGATGTCAGTGCTCTTATGTGAACACATGCCCATATGTCAGGCTAAGAAAAAACATGGGTTTTGGTCCGAACTTAGGTGTACTGAACCCAGAATCAAGCTGTCACTCCAATCAAATCAGTTCCTGATCAGTCAGAGCCAGCACATTCCTAACCCAGTATCCATAGGTAAGAAAGGAGTGGTGATGTTTGTGACATCATTGGCCTAATATGGTCACATGACAATGTTTAGTCAACGACATTGTCCAAATATTGTTATGTGGCCATGCTAAATCAATGATGCCACAAACACCATGCTAAAACCATGACCTTAGATTGTACACCCCTTGAGGGTTAGGGACTGATGTAAATGTACAATATATATGTATATACATATGTAAAGCGCTGCGTAAATTGACAGCGCTATATAAGTACCTGAAATAAATAAATAAATTATGCTAAATTGAAAAAAGTGTGAGGTCTGCCCAAAAAAAGTCCAAACCAAACCTCTGAGTATGCAGCCTAAAAGGCCAGAAATGGTCCCTCGTGTCAAGCAACAGTTGTATGTTGGCAGACAATGGGTTTTTTCTTTTGGCGGGTCAGCAGGTGTCAGATATCATGATTGGATCCTCTTACATTATTGCCAGAGACTCTTCCCAAAATGAGATAGAAATAGTGAATGACCAAAGCTTAGGGGAAAACTACAGGAAGAAGAACTATCAAACCAGACATAGGCTGACTGCAGCCCAACAGCAGTTACTTTGAGCTAGGGACACTCCTGCTTAGGGCTGTGTCCCTTCAGTAGGTTTCCTAATGGTGGCAACATTAGACCATACCTGTATAGTGTGTGTTAAAACAGACACTTGTAGTCTTTATTGGAAGACTGTGTGACAGGGTGATAGCATGAGAGTGCTAATGGAAATAGGGAGTGTTGTTACCCTATAACAGGACGTATTTGAACAAGGTGTTTCATGACAGGATCACTAGCAGGGCCGGTGCTAGACTATTTAGCACCCTAGGCAAAACCAGCTACTTGTGCCCCCCCCCCCCCAATAAATAAACAAATAATTTTAAAACCAGTAGAAAATATTAAACAGTCAACAAAACATAAAACTGCTAAATTTCTTTTAATTTGCAAAAATAAGTGCCATAAGATGTCACCAGCACTGATATTAGAGACAAAATCAGTGTCATGCACGGACTGTGGCTGGCAGTGGCAGGGTGGCAGTTGCAGTGACTGAAGGATGATGAATCCCCCCCTGACAAATCCCAAGCTGGAAATCCCAGGCAACGGGGGAGATACATCACTGTGACAGTAGGCAGCTGAACTGAACAATCTTACACAGTGACAGATCCAACATAACACACCACCACCAACACTGATACAGATCAGCAGGCACTAGAAGAGCAGGCTGTGGGATCATGATGATATCATCACTCAGTGACACATTGCACATGTGATGGATGTGCGGCTGATCAGGTCACACTCACGCAGACACAAAGCATAAGATTCAGACATTACCTTTCTCCGCAGGTGCAGCTTCGCCTCTGCTGATGAATGGGAAGAAAAGGGCTAGAAATCCACAGTGATCAGCTGCCAGCCGGCTTGCAGTAAGGGACTGAGTCTGAGAGGAACACTCGAAGGATCGGCAGATCAGCTGCTACACTTTACCCAGACACCCAGCATCTTCCTTTGTCTTTTCTTCCTTCCCTCTGCCACCCCTCCTCTCAGTTAAAGGATCATTCATGATGTGGCGGCATCCCACACAGAGGGAGTGATGGCCAGTGCTTCTTCCAGGCACCCCTAGGTGGCAGTGCGCCCTAGGCGGCTGCCTGGTTTGCCTAGTGGAAGCACCGGCCCTGATCACTAGGTAATATTTTATATATAAACTCGTAGTAATAATAATAATAATAATTGAAAGCTGCTGATTTAAAGATATTGAAAATTACTTTTGAAACTGCGAAAAAAAAAATCTAATATATTTTAGTGATTTGAATTGCATATCATTTAAATGTGCACATCCCTCAGGATCTCAGTATAACACAGACATTCTCCCATTTATGGGCCAATGACAACATGGCCAGATTTTCAGTAGGGAGCTGGCTTGGCTTCCTATAGTAGATGAACTGAACTCTGTCAAGCCCTGAAGGCTTTACGGACTAGACTACTAAAAACAGAGACCTTTACTATTCCCACATAGACATATCAACTAATGGAGCACATTTCCTCTGTGATGTCAGCACACAGATTAGTAGTTGCTCAGCAATGTGTGATATATTTCACATCATAGCTGGAACAAATTAGTATTTAAAAAAATCTCAGGTGTGCATGGTGATACTGATTACCCTTTCTTTTTGCAATAACTGATAACACAGAAAAAGCTTTGTAAGAACTGGCTGAACTCATGGAAATACCATGTAACATCTCTACTTGTGTAATTTCACTTGTATAAACTATATAAATGTGTGCCCACTAAAACATAAAAGAAAACTGTAACACATATGACATTTTTAAATTACAAATAGGCATACGTTTGTTTAAAAGGGTTGTAAAAATACACTATATTGTCAAACTCCTCCAAATCATTGGATTCAGGTGTTTCAATCACCTCCATGGCCACAGGTGTATAAAATCAAGCACCTAGGCATGCAGACTGCTTCTACAAACATTTGTGAAAGAATGGGTCGCTCTCAGGAGCTCAGTGAATTCAAGCGTGGTACCATGATAGGTTGCCACCTGTGCAATAAGTCCATCCTTGAAATTCCCTTGCTACTAAATATTCCACAGTCAACTGTTAGTGGTATTATAACAAAGTGGAAGCAACAGGGAACAACAGCAACTCAACCAAAAAGTGGTAGGACACGTAAAATGACAGAGTGGGTTCAGCGCATGCTGAAGCGCACAGTGCGCAAAAGTTCCCAATTCTCTGCAGAGTCAATAGCTAAAGACCTGCAAACTTCGGGTGGCCTTCAGATTAAGAAAACAACAGTGTTTAGAGAGCTTCATGGAATGGATTTCCATGGCCAAGCAGCTGCATCCAAGCTTTACAACACCAAGTGCAATGCAAAGCAGGCCGCCACTGGACTCTACAGCAGTAGAGACATGCTTTCTGGAGTGACAAATCATGCTTCTCTGACAATCCGATGGATGTGTCCGGATTTGGCAGTTGCCAAGAGAACAAAGATATTGAAAATATCTGCAGTATTTGCCTGACTGCATTGTGCCAAGTGTAAAGTTTGGTGGAGGGGGGATTTGGTGTGGGGATGTTTTTGAGGGGTTGAGCTTGGCCCCTTAGTTCCAATGAAGGGAACTATTAAGGAGTCAGCTTACCAAGACATTTTGGGCAATTTCATGCTCCCAACTTTGTGGGAACAGTTTGGGCATGGCCCCTTCCTGTTTCAACATGACTGCAACCCAGTGCATAAAGCAAGGTCCATAAAGACATGGATGAGCGAGTTTGGGGTGGAGGAACTTGACTGGCCTGCACAGAGTCCTCACCCCAACCTGATAGAACACCTTTGGGATGAATTAGAGCAGAGACAGTGAGCCAGGCCTTCTCATCCGACATTAGTGCCTGACCTCACAAATGCGCTTCCGGAAGAATAGTCAAACATTCCCATAGACCCACTCCTAAACCTTGTGGACAGCCTTCCCAAAGAGTTGAAGCTGTTATAGCTGCAAAGGGAGTCCCTACGGACTAAGACTGAGATGTCATTAAAGTTCATGTGCATGTAAAGGCAGGTTTCCCAATACTTTTGTCAATATAATGTCAGTCTGGCGTTGCAGCAGTATGAAATGTGGTCATCAGTCTGGGGTTGGGTGCAGCTGGTTATCAGACCTAGGAGATATGCAGGATGTAGCCATCAGCACTAAAGGTTGCAGCTAGATAGGTGACACTAATGCATACAGTTGGTTTCAAGGGCTTTGGTGAGCAACAGTTTTGCTTGTGAACTTGGGGGATGATGTGATTGCTGTAATTCTGGAGAAAGATTGATGTAGCAAATCAGATGGGTGCAAACAGCCACCTGTCTATTTGGGTGGTGAGTATGAACATCAGTCTTTTGAAGCAAGGTAGCTATAAATTTGAAGAGAGGAGTATAGGTGACTGCAAGTTCAGGGGTAGGCCACATACCAGTGTGTGTGTGATTAATAGTGCTATTGGTAAGAGAGGTGTGAGTGGCTAGTCAACAAAATACATTATTCTAGGTGCAGGTGGGTGTCAGTAAGTACCAGAAAGTTGTGTTTGGCCATTATTCTAGGATGTTGTTTTGGGGTATGTGATTACTGGGGTGTATAGGCGTTTAGCATCAAAAAAAGGTAGCTGGCATCTTTTAGTCTACAGGGTATTTGAGTCCATTAGCTTAGGGGAAATGGAAATCAGTCAGCAGGTAATTGGGTGTGTGATCTGGCTACAACTTATGAGATCAATATGAAAGAGCTCTCATACAGGTGGTATGCAGGGTGCTGTCAGGCAAAGGAATATGGGAAGTCATTGCTATAAGTTTGCTTGTGGGTGCCTTTTGGTTGCTGGAATGAAGGAGCGTTGGGGGTGACAGTGTTTCCAGTAGATGTGATTGTTTAAAATTGCTGAGCAGGTGTTATTGACTGTAATCCTTGAGGTGCAATCAAATATGATATTTGATGGGAGTGGAGGACTAGTCACTGGAATACAGGAGCTTTGATCTGTGACTGTGGTCCTAGGGAGTGAGCTAGCATAACTGGTTTACTGCTTGAGACTCTGTGGTTGACTCTATGTGAATTCTGGGGAAAAGGGGGAGTCAAATGTGTGCCATTTTCTTTTTTGTGGGTTTTTCTGATCCTGAATCAAGTGTGTTCTCCAGGAAGGAGATTCAGGTAACTCACATGCCAGGGTGGTGTGGGTGACTGTGACTTCAGAGGTTTGAGTGAGTGTGGTTCTGGTGTGATTGTAATCCCAGAGAGCTGAAAATATATGTACCGTATATACTCGAGTATAAGCCGACCCGAATATAAGCCGAGGTACCTAATTTTACCACAAAAAACTGGGAAAAACTATTGACTCGAGTATAAGCCGAGGGTGGGAAATGAGGCACCTACTAGTCAATGTAAAAAATTGGTGTCAGTGGGAGGAATAGTGCCCCATCATTGGTATCACTGGGAGGAATAGTGCCCCATCGTTGGTGTCAGTGGGAGGAATAATGCCCCATCATTGGTATCAGTGGGAGGAATAGTGCCCCATCATTGGTGTCAGTGGGAGGAATAATGCCCCATCATTAGTATCAGTGGGAGGAATAATGCCCCATCATTAGTATCAGTGGGAGGAATAGTGCCCCATCATTGGTGTCAGTGGGAGGAATAGTGCCCCATCGTTGGTGTCAGTGGGAGGAATAATGCCCCATCATTGGTATCAATGGGAGGAATAGTGCCCCATCATTGGTGTCAGTGGGAGGAATAGTGCCCCATCGTTGGTGTCAGTGGGAGGAATAATGCTCCATCATTAGTATCAGTGGGAGGAATAGTGCCCCATCATTGGTATCACTGGGAGGAATAGTGCCCCATCGTTGGTGTCAGTGGGAGGAATAATGCCCCATCATTGGTATCAGTGGGAGGAATAGTGCCCCATAATTGGTGTCAGTGGGAGGAATAGTGCCCCATCGTTGGTGTCAGTGGGAGGAATAATGCCCCATCATTAGTATCAGTGGGAGGAATAGAGCCCCATCATTGGTGTCAGTGGGAGGAATAGTGCCCCATCGTTGGTGTCAGTGGGAGGAATAGTGCCCCATCATTAGTATCAGTGGGAGGAATAGTGCCCCATCATTGGTGTCAGTGGGAGGAATAGTGCCCCATCGTTGGTGTCAGTGGGAGGAATAATGCCCCATCATTAGTATCAGTGACACCAATGATGCGGCACTATTCCTCCCACTGACACCAATGACACTTGCTGACCCCTGTTGCAGTATGGTGCTGCTGCAGCCAGCATATGTGGTTGCAGCAGCACCTCTGCACTGCACACTTACCGGCTTTTCCCTCACTCGATTTTCGCGGGTCCGCTCGGCTCTGCCTCCTCGCCCGTGATTGGCCGCCTGTGTACCTTTCCTGAGCTACAGTTCTGGCGGACAATCACCGGTGAGGAGGCGGAGCCGAGCGGCAGGAGTGAGGGAGTGGCCGGAGTGACGGAAGGAGCAGTGCTTCCTGGATGGATCATCGTGGGACCGGAGCCAGGTAAGAGACAGCAGCCCTCTGCCCACCCCTGTACGTGCCCCCCTTGACGGAGCCAGGGGGGGCGCACCCCACTATCTGCATATGTTGACTCGAGTATCAGCCGAGGGGGCCGTTTTTCAGCACAAAAAATGTGCTGAAAAACTCGGCTTATACTCGAGTATATACGGTATTTAATGAGGGAGATGTAGGTTATTGTGACCATAGAGACAGGTGAGTGTGATGCTTTTGGAGCAGATCATAGTGGTATCATGGGGTTTCAGTTGACTGTGACCCTTTTGTCAGATGTGTTTCTTAAAAGGGGGGGGGGGGTGCTAATATGGGTGTGTGTTTTTGTGTGTGTCTTTGTATGTGTGCGCGCACTTGTGTTTGTCCCAGGATGCTATTGGTAGAGCAGATACCTATGAGCCCTGGTGTGGCAATGGTGGCATAGGTGAATTTGATCCTAATAGGTTTGAAGGTGGTCACCTTATGCATCACCCTTCAATTCTTAAAAAGGAATTTGAATTAGAGAGGGAAGATGCAGGGTTATTTCTCCAGCTGTCTAACATGTATTTGGCTGAGAGAGTAAGCTCAGTGCATTCGGCTCAGTGTGTAGGGGTGCTGTGTAAGGAAGAGGTATATTTTGTAGGCATTTACATAGATGCATGGGTGCCATCAGGGCTGCTGTTAGAAACAACGGAGCCCCCCTACAGCCAACATGACAGGGCCTCCTCAACAAAAAAAAACACAGTTTACTATGCTTCAGTTATGAATGAACAAAGTGATTGATCAGTACCAATCACTCATTGTGTTTATTAAAGGAAGAGCCTGGTAAATGTGATGTTTATTGGACCCTTCCCCCACTCTCCATCCTGAAGAATCTTATTGTGTGCTTGCAGCTGCCAGTGGGAAGGAGAGATGGGAAAACACTTTGGGGGTGAGGGCACAAAAGGGGGCCTGGGCAGCAGGGGGGAGTGTATGGTGCACTTGGGGGGGATTATTGTAACTAATCCCCTGTATGGCTCTCCCTGCAGCAGCTAAAAGCCAGCGGGAAGTGGAGGAGAAGAAGCCAGATTTCAGCTGCTGCAGAGAGAGCTATACAGGGGATCGGTTCCAGTAATTGCCCCCCGCTGTACTAATCACCCTCCCTGCCCATATCCAATCCATTCAGCTGCCTGGGCCCCCCTGCTGTCCTGGGTCCCGTACAGGAGGACTGGTATTACCCCCTTATCCACGGCCCTGGGTGCCATGCTGGTGGATGATGCTTTGGCAAAAGTCACTCCTGTGCTAAAAACATAGGCAATATGATCATATATTATTAACAAAATACAATTTTTGAATACTGTATTTTAAACATGTAATTGAAAAGGTGATGCTTAATATACATGAAACATCCATAATACTTCTGGGGCCATGAGACTACAGTATGATTTTAGACTAGGTTAGATAAGACTGAAAGTCACCAACTATGATCAACTCTAGCTCCAAGTTCTGCCTAACTTACTTCATCTTTTCAAAACTTGCCAGTCTCTGCACTCCCTTTCACCTCCACCATCAACCCCTATTCATATAGCAATCTATGGTCCCTAAACAGATCCTCTCCATGGTTTCATGGTGTGGAAAGAGTAATGGGAGACCATGCGAATAGATACTGACAAAAAAGTATATATATATATATATATATATATTTATGTAAAGTCTCTTTTCTGATATAATCATAACATTCTTTGAACCTGACAATTCAGGCATTAAACTTGCATCACAATTGGTGACAGCAACAGGTGTACTCTCTCTCAGGCCATGCACTCCACATGGAGCTCCAAAACTCTTCTTCCTCATTTCAACTCCATCAGGAAGGAAGGTATAAAAGTCCCTGTGACAATCACATGGTGACTTCTCATCTTCGATTTTCTTCAAGAAGGTAGGTTAATATTGTGGCTTTTAAGCACTAAAGGACCCGAAACTAGTTCCCACCAGGTCTCTATCCAGATATGTTATCTCTATAAAGGCATGAAATTCCTCTGGGTACCCTCACAGATTTCAAGATGATCACATTTTATTTAAGGAAAGAGAAACATCTCAATGTTCTTTGTTAAACAGCTGTGGAAAATGTAAGACCTACAGTATATAAATGAATATAATAAAAAAAAGATACAACATACTGTATATAACATAAAATTAGACAGTTTTACATTTAAAATGACCCAATAATTCTGTTAGTTTTGTTAACACTTACATGCAGACATTTTAAAACAAAATCTTTGTATGCTGAGTATATTTTATTCAGTTATAAATACACATTGACCTCATTCTTTGTATGAAACAGAGGTTGAAGACGTTTTACACCTCTGGATTTACATTGTTATTTTTATCAAAGAATTGAAAGCATCATAATTGCATTCCTGCAAACATTTCTATACAGTGCTTATGTTCTATTTAATTAAAGACTATAAGGATGGTGGAACAGTAAATAGATATGCTTCAAAAAATTTTAATGTGTATTTTAAGTGTTTCTGAAAGGTTGAAATCCACCGAATTAAATCAGATATTGTGTAAATACTTAAAACATTTCTATTCATGGTTTCCTAAAAATGCATCTTTCAAAGCACAGAAATAAACAATATAACTTATTGTGACACAACACAATGGTCTGTCAGTATGCAAGAAGAGAACACCTACTCATTCTCAGTGTTATATTTGCTGTGTTGCTGAATATCTATTGCCTGAACCACTAATATAGGTTTTGGTGTACTTTGTAGGTGCCAAGGCCTGCTGTCATCCTTTGTGCTTCTTTACTGATTTCCTGTTCCCATGTTGGCTCCAGTAGAGTAGCCATCCTAAAGGTGAAGCATGAGAGATTCAACTACCATTGTGTTCATAGTGTGGAGATATTTATTATCCCTCAAAGAGATAACATTACCCCTCGTGACAATGCTTTTCTCTTCTTTGTTGATCCATGCTGAGCATCTACTACCTGGCTCAAGATGCTGGCACAAGAATGTCAGTATGCCTTCATGCCTAATGTGTGCACAGAATCCTTTATTTTCTAGACTTTGAGCTTCCCTCTGCACTGTCTTCTCCTGTATCTTGTAGCTGAGTTTGGTCAGTGTGGCCAACCATCAAAGCTATGGGCCAATAATGGGCTGCAAAAGGTGGGAGGGAGTTAAAGACATCACAATGGGAGGTGGCTCTTGGAGTGTCCAGCATGCAGGCACCTGGAGATGTCTTTTATTCAGCATGAGTAGCAGCTTGACCTGTGGAAACACATGTTTTTGTCAATAGTATCTGTAGGAAGAACTGTTGTATTTCCTATTTTAGCCAGATTCTGCAAATGAATTGAATAATATTATTGGATAGTAGAAGCAAAATCTTTTTACCATAAGATGCTTTCTTACAAGAAGCAATAGAGGTGTTATTTTGAGAAAAGCATAAAAAAATAACAAATATCAAATGTTTATTTAGCTCAAAATACCAATAAATATTTAATAACCATTAAACAATAGAGAGTAATCATGAAGATGTATATATTTTAATATGTGTGCGATATTAGAAAATGTAATAAAAACATGCATCTCTGTATATTATTGTACTAAAACAAAGCAGCAGCAAATGGTAGAAGAGATCCCCAGAATCCCAATAGTTCTTTTAAGGTTTCTTGTCTTCAACCTGGAGAAGAGGTCTACCTATAATTTATAATCCCATTCCCAAGTTATATGGATGAAATGCTATATTTAATATCATGCTTCTGTTTGCAAACAACTGGTAAAGAAAAATCATACTGTTACCCACAGGAAGAAAGCTGATTCAAACTTATGTTTTCAAAAATGCAAAGTGCAGTTTTGCAGTCAAGGGCCACCCTTGGAGTGTTTAGGTACTCTACCACTGGCACCCAAAATACCAACAATCTGCTAGGAGCACACCTTTTCCACAGAACACTGCTTTGTTTTACTGGTCCTAACCTAGCATAGAATATATGTAACAATGCACGTGTGTGTGTGTGTGTGGGGGGGGGGTATTAGAAATGACCTCCCCAAACAGGATACTGTGCTAAACATGAAGGTAAATCATGGAAAAGACTGCAATGCCTCCACCCAGGGAAAGGCCTCTGTGAACAGGCCAGTGGTCTCCAAACTTCAGCCCAGATGTGGCCCTTTGCCTGCCTTTATCCGGCACTAGGAGCACTATTCCTTCCACTGACTAAATTGATGCTGCACTATTTCTCCTACTGATACCAATGATGGGGCACTATTCCTCCCACTAAAACCAAAGATGGGGCACTATTTCTCCCACAAAAACCAAAGATGAGGCAATATTCATCTCACTAAAACCAAAGATGGGGCACTATTCCTCCCACAAAAACCAAAGATGAGGCAATATTCATCCCACTAAAACCAATGATGGGGCACTATTTCTCCCACTAAAACCAATGATGGGGCACTATTCCTCCCACTAAAACCAGTGATTGGGCACCAATCCTTTCTACTAACACCAATCATGAGGCACTATTCATCCCACTAAAAGCAATCTTGGGCCATTGTTTATCTCACTAATGTTGGGGTATTTTCTACTCCCACAGGCCACAGTTTGAAGGACAGTAAACTGGCCCTTTATATTGAAAGTTTGGGGACTGCCGATCTAGACAAAGTAATTGGGAGCAGAGAAACTACTGCTACTGCTACTACTACTTCCAGCATATAACATTAACCATAAGTATATAAATGCACACCAGTATGCAAATAATACAAACTTAATATAAGAAAATATTAATAACTGTGCATACATCCAATGTACAAAAATGTATTATCAGCAGAGGGCAGAGCAGGAGTCCTGGCGGAATTGTGCACATATACCTATAAACAGTATTATTATTATTATTATACAGGATTTATGTAGCGCCAACAGTTTGCTCAGCGCTTTACAATATAACGGGAGACAATACAGCAACAATACAGTTCATTACAAGAGGAATAGGAGGGCCCTGCTCCTTGGAGCTTACAATCTAGGAGAGTAAATATATATATAAATATATATATATATATATATATATATATATATATAATAAAGAAACCTCCAGATGAATGTTGCAGCAAAGTCCAGTTGTAGGGGCCATTTGCAGGATTGCAGGATTGTAGGATGTAGGATGATCCTGATGTGGTGTCTGTTTCAGTTGGAGACCTGAAGACCGGATCAGTGATGATGGGGAGATCATCTACCCATTGTCCAACCAGACTGGAATGCAGCTTCTCAGCAGCAGAAACTGTGGTGTAAGAGTGGAAATCAGAGTCAGCCTATCTACTCCCTAGAAGATTCTAATCTGTCATGTAACAGACCTCTAAACACAAAGCAACTGTTGGATGCCTAACCTGGCTCTAGCCTATGTCATGTACCTGATGGGAGACTGAAATGACGAGGTCAGCTTCACTTGTGTCACTAGCCCTGACCCCGCTGGAGTTGGAACAGAGGGAGTCTAGGACCCAGGGGAACAAAAGCGCCAGTAGTTATTGTTTGCAGCTCTTGCAGATGATGACCTTGGAAGGCTGATGGTCCTCTGATTTTGGCACAGTAGTAGTAGGCAGAGCAGGTTTTGTAGATTGCCAGGCGTGCACCAGAGCAAGGCAGGTAGTGAGGACAAGAGACAGGAGCAGTGTCATGGAATAGCCAGGGTCATCAACAGTCGGGCAGCACAGTACAGAATCAGAAGGAAAAGCCAAGGTCAGGAGCAGAGCCAAAGTCAGGAACCAGTATCAATCAGGAGAGCAATCAGAGTCAGGTGAGGAACAAGCCGGGTCAGCAACAAAAGAATCACACAGGAACAAGCAGGACACGGGGGAGCTGAAGACCAGTCAGCACTGAACATGAGCAGAGACACTCCATAAATAGGCCGTCTGGCGCCAATCTTCGCCGTGCATGTGCACGTGCGTGTGCGCGATCACGCATTTCTGCACGCATGCGCACAATCGGCAATTCTCCTGTGGGAATTCCAATGCGCATGCGCATTTCCGATCGTGATTCGTCTTGCCGGAAATCCCTTAAAACCTATGCTGTTGATTGAACCCTGAGCTAAAACTTGCTATAGAGTCCCAGAACAGAAGGGACAGAGTCAAATAAAATAACAGGAGCTGCATATAAACTCTGTTGTAATAAACAGCTTCACCTACTAATACACTGGAAAGGAACTACTACACACATACAGTAACAAAGGCTTGGCTTTCTGGGACTGTGCATATGAAGAGTCCAGGGATATGTCTGTGACAAGGATTCAGATACACATTAAATGAGCCATGGACAGATGCAGTTAAACTATTAGAACAAAGGAATACTTCCATAATAGTTTTGCTTCTGGTCTGGCTGAAGTACAGCAGCTCCTGTTTGTGTAAGATCATGTTGCTCAGTTCCTCTTCTGGTGTTTCTTACCCAGAAATTACCTGTCTATAACCAGCTATCTCTGTGACAAACAACAGCTACAGTGCCTTGAAAAAGTATTCATACCCCTTGAAATTAGAGATGAGCGAATCGAACTAGGCGAAGTGGAATTCGTTTCGAATATTAGGAAAATTTCGATCCGAAAATAAGCAGACTTCGGATGCGCGAATCGAAATTTTTCCTAAAATGGCGGCGACATGTGCGGCGACGGAGCGGGTATGTCTGGGAAGGCGCGCAGACAAGGCGCGCTGACCCATAATGCATTCATTCATGACATGTGATCGCATTAGCCAATCAGCAGCCAGCCAGCCAGCCAGCACTGTGTAATGGTCGAGCTATAAATGGCGGCCATTTTAGAATTCTCGTTTTGCCTCCAGTCATTCAACAGAGGCAGACCTCGCTGTATTCAGGGAGAGAGTTAGGGACATAGAAACGTTACTTAGGGACACAGAAACGTTAGTTAGGGACACAGAAACGTTACTTAGGGCCACAGAAACGTTACTTAGGGACACAGAAACGTTACTTAGGGCCACAGAAACTTTACTTAGGGACACAGAAACGTTACTTAGGGACACAGAAACGTTACTTAGGGCCACAGAATCGTTACTTAGGGCCACAGAAACGTTACTTAGGGCCACAGAAACGTTACTTAGGGCCACAGAATCGTTACTTAGGGCCACAGAATCGTTACTTAGGGCCACAGAAACGTTACTTAGGGCCCCAGAAACGTTACTTAGGGCCACAGAATTGTTACTTAGGGACAGACACAGAATTGTTACTGAGGGCCACAGAACTGTTACTTAGGGCCACAGAAACGTTACTTAGGGACACAGAATTGTTACTCAGGGACAGACACAGAATTGTTACTTAGGGACAGACACAGAATTGTTACTGAGGGACACAGATTTGTTACTGAGGGCCACAGAACCGTTACTTAGGGCCACAGAAACGTTACTTAGGGACACAGAATTGTTACTCAGGGACAGACACAGAATTGTTACTGAGGGCCACAGAACTGTTACTTAGGGCCACAGAAACGTTACTTAGGGCCACAGAAACGTTACTTAGGGTTACAGAAACGTTACTTAGGGCCACAGAATCGTTACTTAGGGCCACAGAATCGTTACTTAGGGCCACAGAAACGTTACTTAGGGCCACAGAAACGTTACTTAGGGACAGACACAGAATTGTTACTTAGGGACAGACACAGAATTGTTACTGAGGGACACAGAATTGTTACTGAGGGCCACAGAACTGTTACTTAGGGCCACAGAAACGTTACTTAGGGCCACAGAATTGTTACTTAGGGCCACAGAATCGTTACTTAGGGCCACAGAAACGTTACTTAGGGCCACAGAATTGTTACTTAGGGACAGACACAGAATTGTTACTGAGGGACACAGATTTGTTACTGAGGGCCACAGAACCGTTACTTTCGGCCACAGAAACGTTACTTAGGGACACAGAATTGTTACTCAGGGACAGACACAGAATTGTTACTTAGGGACACAGAATTATTACTCAGGGACAGACACAGAATTGTTACTGAGGGATACAGAATTGTTACTGAGGGACACAGAACCGTTACTTAGGGCCACAGAAACGTTACTTAGGGCTACAGAAACGTTACTTAGGGCCACAGAATCGTTACTTAGGGACACAGAAACGTTACTTAGGGACACAGAAACGTTACTTAGGGCCACAGAAACGTTACTTAGGGACAGACACAGAATTGTTACTGAGGGACACAGATTTGTTACTGAGGGCCACAGAACCAATACTTAGGGCCACAGAAACGTTACTTAGGGACACAGAATTGTTACTCAGGGACAGACACAGAAATGTTACTTAGGGACACAGAATTGTTACTCAGGGACAGACACAGAATTGTTACTGAGGGATACAGAATTGTTACTGAGGGACACAGAACCGTTACTTAGGGCCACAGAAACGTTACTTAGGGCCACAGAAACATTACTTAGGGCCACAGAAACGTTACTTAGGGCTACAGAAACGTTACTTAGGGCCACAGAATCGTTACTTAGGGCCACAGAAACGTTACTTAGGGCCACAGAATTGTTACTTAGGGACAGACACAGAATTGTTACTGAGGGACACAGATTTGTTACTGAGGGCCACAGAACCGTTACTTAGGGCCACAGAAACGTTACTTAGGGACACAGAATTGTTACTCAGGGACAGACACAGAATTGTTACTGAGGGACACAGAATTGTTACTGAGGGACACAGAATTGTTACTGAGGGACACAGAATTGTTACTCAGGGACACAGAATTGTTACTGAGGGACACAGAATTGTTACTCAGGGACAGACACAGAATTGTTACTCAGGGACAGACACAGAATTGTTACTGAGGGACACAGAATTGGTACTGAGGGACACAGAATTGTTACTGAGGGACACAGAATTGTTACTCAGCGACAGACACAGAATTGTTACTCAGGGACAGACACAGAATTGTTACTGAGGGACACAGAATTGTTACTCAGCGACAGACACAGAATTGTTACTCAGGGACAGACACAGAATTGTTACTGAGGGACACAGAATTGTTACTGAGGGACACAGAATTGTTACTCAGGGACACAGAATTGTTACTCAGGGACAGACACAGAATTGTTACTCAGGGACAGACACAGAATTGTTACTGAAGGACACAGAATTGTTACTGAGGGACACAGAATTGTTACTGAGGGACACAGAATTGTTACTCAGCGACAGACACAGAATTGTTACTCAGGGACAGACACAGAATTGTTACTAAGGGACACAGAATTGTTACTGAGGGACACAGAATTGTTACTCAGGGACACAGAATTGTTACGCAGGGACACAGAATTGTTACTGAGGGACACAGAATTGTTACTCAGGGACAGACACAGAATTGTTACTCAGGGACAGACACAGAATTGTTACTCAGGGACAGACACAGAATTGTTACTGAGCGACACAGAATTGTTACTGAGGGACACAGAATTGTTACTGAGGGACACAGATTTGTTACTGAGGGCCACAGAACCGTTACTTAGGGCCACAGAAACGTTACTTAGGGACATAGAATTGTTACTCAGGGACAGACACAGAATTGTTACTCAGGGACAGACACAGAATTGTTACTGAGGGACACAGAATTGTTACTGAGGGACACAGAATTGTTACTGAGGGACACAGAATTGTTACTCAGGGACAGACACAGAATTGTTACTGAGGGACACAGAATTGTTACTGAGGGACACAGAATTTTTACTCAGCGACAGACACAGAATTGTTACTCAGGGACAGACACAGAATTGATACTGAGGGACACAGAATTGTTACTGAGGGACACAGAATTGTTACTCAGAGACAGACACAGAATTGTTACTCAGGGACAGACACAGAATTGTTACTGAGGGACACAGAATTGTTACTCAGGGAATGACACAGAATTGTTACTCAGGGAATAACACAGAATTGTTACTGAGGGCCACAGAACTGTTACTTAGGGCCACAGAAACGTTACTTAGGGCCACAGAAACGTTACTTAGGGCCACAGAAACGTTACTTAGGGCTACAGAAACGTTACTTAGGGCCACAGAATCGTTACTTAGGGCCACAGAATCGTTACTTAGGTCCACAGAAACGTTACTTAGGGCCACAGAAACGTTACTTAGGGCCACAGAATTGTTACTTAGGGACAGACACAGAATTGTTACTGAGGGACACAGATTTGTTACTGAGGGCCAGAGAACCGTTACTTAGGGCCACAGAAACGTTACTTAGGGACACAGAATTGTTACTCAGGGACAGACACAGAATTGTTACTTAGGGACACAGAATTATTACTCAGGGACAGACACAGAATTGTTACTGAGGGATACAGAATTGTTACTGAGGGACACAGAACCGTTACTTAGGGCCACAGAAACGTTACTTAGGGCCACAGAAACGTTACTTAGGGCTTCAGAAACGTTACTTAGGGCCACAGAATTGTTACTTAGGGACACAGAATTGTTACTCAGGGACAGACACAGAATTGTTACTCAGGGACAGACACAGAATTGTTACTGAGGGACACAGAATTGTTACTGAGGGACACAGAATTGTTACTGAGGGACACAGAATTGTTACTCAGGGACACAGAATTGTTACTGAGGGACACAGAATTGTTACTGAGGGACACAGAATTGTTACTGAGGGACATAGAATTGTTACTCAGGGACAGACACAGAATTGTTACTCAGGGACAGACACAGAATTGTTACTGAGGGACACAGAATTGTTACTGAGGGACACAGAATTGTTACTCAGCGACAGACACAGAATTGTTACTCAGGGACAGACACAGAATTGTTACTGAGGGACACAGAATTGTTACTGAGGGACACAGAATTGTTACTCAGCGACAGACACAGAATTGTTACTCAGGGACAGACACAGAATTGTTACTGAGGGACAGAGAATTGTTACTCAGGGACACAGAATTGTTACTCAGGGACACAGAATTGTTACTGAGGGACACAGAATTGTTACTGAGGGACACAGAATTGTTACTCAGGGATACAGAATTGTTACTCAGGGACAGACACAGAATTGTTACTGAGGGACACAGAATCGTTTAATTAAAGAGTATGTCAGACAACATGCAGAGGAGTGGCAGAGGAGGCAATGTTTTAGGAGCGAGCAGACGTGGCAGCAGAGGAAGGGGTCGAGGCAGCACTAGTCGCAGCCAGAGGCCAGTGCTCCCGGTATCATCCAGCGGTCGTGTCTCCACCTACAACCCTGCCGTCATCGATTGGTTGGCTCGGTCGTCTTCCTCTTCCCAGGTCACCTCTGACACCTACAGCCAACGGTCGGTGGGTACGTCAGACACAACCGTTAGTTGGCATGGCCCGGGAGCAAGCCCACTGAAATCACGTGTCCTCGACCTGCCCCTGTCCTTTGGTGTTCCCTCACCAAGCGAAGTATCGCATGCTGTGGGCTCAGCCCCACTGTACAGTGAGGAAGAGCTAACAGAGGGCGGTCAGGAACGGGGGGAGACATCCGCCTCTTCAGCAGTCAGGCGAAGAAGTAGTGGCGAGGAGAGTGGCTCGGTAGCCGGTCTAGAGACAGGTCTGTCTCCTGACCCACACGCAGCCGAGGGGGCTAGTAGTGAGGCGGAGACCCTAATTGATGATGATGAGGCTGATCGTACTTGGCAGCCTCGTCGTCATCAGGCTATTGCTTCCGCATCATCAGGAGAAGAGGGTGGTAGCTTGGCAGCGAGCAAAACAGTCGGTGGGTTGCCCAGGAGGCAGCAGGGTCGCAGCAGTGTCAGTGGAGGCAAACGGCCACGGAGTAGAGCACCAGCTCCACTGCAGCCTACCACCACGGCCAGTAGTGGTGCCGGTGTGCACGGAGGAAGCAGCAGTCAGCCAGTGAGGAGTATCGGGGGCAAAGTTTCCTACTCGGCGGTGTGGCAATTTTTTGTCAAGCCGCCCGAGGAAGTAAACGTAGCCGTATGTCGACTATGTGGCCAGAAAGTCAAGCGTGGCCAGGGGGCCCATGTTGGGACTACAGCGTTGCGTCAGCATATGCAGCGTCGCCATTTGGTGGCCTGGGAAAACCGTGATAAAGATACGGCGGTTCTGCCTGCCCCAGCCCCCGCTCCATCACCCGCTCCGTTACTTGCTCCGTCACCCGACGTCAATCGCCCTCTATCAGCCAGTCAAGGCTCCAACACCTCTGCTGAGGGGAGTTTTCGCTCGTTGGCATCTTCCACTCGTTCTGATGCTCCTTCTCCTGCTACTCCTCTTCACGGATTCCGTCAGCAGTCTTTCTTGGAATCCGTTTCCAAGAGACAACAGTTTGCGAGCACGCACCCGACAGTGCAAAAGCTGAACGTCCTCCTGTCCAAGTTGCTGGTGCTGCAGTCCCTCCCTTTCCAAGTGGTGGACTCAGCACCTTTCCGAGAAATGATGGCTTGTGCCGCGCCGCGGTGGAGAGTGCCAAGCCGTCATTTCTTCGCCAAAAAGGCAGTGCCAGCTCTGCATTCACATGTAGAAGAGATGGTGGGCCAGTCTTTGAGCATGTCGGTCTCTGCCAAAGTGCACGGCAGCGCCGACGTGTGGAGCTGTAACTACGGTCAGGGACAGTACATGTCATTTACGGCCCACTGGGTGAACGTGGTGCCGTCACAGCCGCACCAGCAACTTGGACAGGTCACGCCGCTTTTGCCTCCACGTTTGCACGTCCTTGGTCCGGCAAAGATGTCCGCCTCTACCACCTCTTCTTCCACCGTGTCCTCAGCCGCCACCCCCGTGCCAAATCCCATTACCCGACCGGCATATCACATGTGCAGGGCGCAACGGTGTCACGCTGTGCTGCACCTGGTATGCCTTGGCGAACGTAGTCACACAGGGGAGGAACTTCTGAGTGTAATGAACAGAGAAATCGACAGATGGCTGTCTCCGCGCAAACTGAAAATCGGAACCATGTTGACCGACAACGGAAAGAACATGGTGTCTGCTCTGCGTCAAGGAAGGTTGTGCCATGCGCCATGCATGGCTCACGTGTTCAATCTGGTTGTCAAGCGGTTCCTAAAATCCACCATCCCACT
Organism: Staurois parvus; assembly: GCF_062004578.1. Taxonomy (NCBI): domain Eukaryota; kingdom Metazoa; phylum Chordata; class Amphibia; order Anura; family Ranidae; genus Staurois; species Staurois parvus. The sequence continues at coordinate 5,723,562 of NW_028318033.1, read as the reverse complement.
GCAAGACATCCTTAAAATGTCACGTAAACTTTGCATGCATTTCAGCCATTCCTACACCGCAAAGCACACCCTCCTTGAGCTGCAGCGGCAGAACGGAATTCCACAGCATCGCCTGATCTGCGACGTTGCAACAAGGTGGAATTCAACCCTACACATGTTAGACCGCCTTTACGAACAGCGAAAGGCCATCACCGATTTCCTGATGTTACAAGCGGATAAAGGTACTCCCTGTGTAACTTCGATGTCAGCCATTGGCAGCTCATGCGTGACACCTGCCGCTTGCTCAGGCCCTTTGAGGAGGCCACGCTATTCGTGAGTCGGCAGGACTATGGGATGAACGACGTCATTCCTCTGTTGAACGTCCTGGAACAAATGCTGTTAACAATGGCTGGTCAGGGTGCGGTAGACGTGGCGCACAGATCTCAATGCCACATGACCCCTGTGGGGGCAGGACAGGAAGAAGAGGAGGAGGTAGAGGGGGACATTTGTGCTCAGGAATTATTGAGTGAAATGGGTGGTTTTTCCACTCAGCGGACAGGAGTGGAGGAGCAGGAGCATCTGGTAGAGGAGGAGGAGGAGGAGGAGGAGACAGAGGACCCAGACGCACCGTGGCAGTATGCTGTGGAGATGGAGGCAGGGAGTCCCTCGCATTCCTTGGCACAAATGGCCCATAGCATGCTCGGTTGCTTGCGTAGCGACAGCCGAATAATAACCATCAGACAGAGGGATGACTTTTGGCTGTCCACCTTGTTGGACCCTCGCTACCGTTCAAAAATGGTGGCCTTTTTCACACCTGCTGAGAAGGAGGCCAAAATAACGTACTTTAAAAACCACCTATGTAGTCAGTTGGTCTCTGCCTTTGTGCGCCAACGTCCATCCTCAGACACTGTGGGCCCTGTGCGCTCGCATTCCGCTGCCATGGCAGCAGGGGAGGGGTGGGGTGGTAGGAGCAGTGGCAGCTCCACCAGCAGCGGCTGCCTCAGTCTGCAGTCGATGATGAGTAGCTTTCTTCACCAGCGCAGTGAGGAAACTACTAACCAGCCGCAGCAGCAGCAGCATCAGGTGTACCTGGAGCAGGACCTCAAACAATAGGCTTGGGCCTACTTGGACAGCACCCTGCCAACCGAGGTAGACAATCCCCTTGACTACTGGGCAACGAAACTTGACCTTTGGCCCCAACTAGCTGAATTTGCCCTTGAAAGGCTGTCATGCCCGGCCAGTAGCGTGGCATCGGAGCGCGTGTTTAGTGCGGCAGGAGGTATTGTAACTCCGCGGAGGACACGACTGTCCACCCAAAAGGTGGAGAGACTCACATTTGTGAAAATGAATCAGGCGTGGATTAGTCTGGATTTCAAACCACCAGTTCCTGACACAACTGACTAAATCCGCCATGAATCATGCCCCAAACATGTGCCACTTTCAGGTCTCCTCACACTGCTGGTGTGTTCCATTTTTTGTCATAGGGTGCTGGCAGATTACGGGCCTCCCATAGCTGCTGCCAGGCCCCTAATCTGCCATGGGCCCCTGTACCGCCTCCTCATGCTGCTGCCAGGTCCACAGTGTCTCATGCCATGTGCCACTTTCAGGTCTCCTCACACTGCTGGTGTGTTCCATTTTTTGTCATAGGGTGCTGGCAGATTACGGGCCTCCCATTGCTGCTGCCAGGCCCCTAATCTGCCATGGGCCCCTATACCGCCTCCTCATGCTGCTGCCAGGTCCAGAGTCTCTCATGGGTCCCTGTACGGCCTCCCATTGCTGCTGTCTCCATCGCCACACTCTGCCATGTGCCACTTTCAGGTCTCCTCACACTGCTGGTGTGTTCCATTTTTTGTCATAGGGTGCTGGCAGATTACGGGCCTCCCATTGTTGCTGCCAGGCCCCTAATCTGCCATGGGCCCCAGTACCGCCTCCTCATGCTGCTGCCAGGTCCACAGTGTCTCATGCCATGTGCCACTTTCAGGTCTCCTTACACTGCTGGTGTGTTCCATTTTTTGTCATAGGGTGCTGGCAGATTACGGGCCTCCCATAGCTGCTGCCAGGCCCCTAATCTGCCATGGGCCCCTGTACCGCCTCCTCATGCTGCTGCCAGGTCCACAGTGTCTCATGCCATGTGCCACTTTCAGGTCTCCTCACACTGCTGGTGTGTTCCATTTTTTGTCATAGGGTGCTGGCAGATTACGGGCCTCCCATAGCTGCTGCCAGGCCCCTAATCTGCCATGGGCCCCTGTACCGCCTCCTCATGCTGCTGCCAGGTCCACAGTGTCTCATGCCATGTGCCACTTTCAGGTCTCCTCACACTGCTGGTGTGTTCCATTTTTTGTCATAGGGTGCTGGCAGATTACGGGCCTCCCATAGCTGCTGCCAGGCCCCTAATCTGCCATGGGCCCCTATACCGCCTCCTCATGCTGCTGCCAGGTCCAGAGTCTCTCATGGGTCCATGTACGGCCTCCCATTGCTGCTGTCTCCATCGCCACACTCTGCCATGTGCCACTTTCAGGTCTCCTCACACACTGCTGGTGTGTTCCATTTTTTGTCATAGGGTGCTGGCAGATTACGGCCTCCCATTGCTGCTGCCAGGCCCCTAATCTGCCATAGGCCCCTGTACCGCCTCCTCATGCTGCTGCCAGGTCCACAGTGTCTCATGCCATGTGCCACTTTCAGGTCTCCTCACACTGCTGGTGTGTTCCATTTTTTGTCATAGGGTGCTGGCAGATTACGGGCCTCCCATAGCTGCTGCCAGGCCCCTAATCTGCCATGGGCCCCTATACCGCCTCCTCATGCTGCTGCCAGGTCCAGAGTCTCTCATGGGTCCCTGTACGGCCTCCCATTGCTGCTGTCTGCATCGCCATACTCTGCCATGTGCCACTTTCAGGTCTCCTCACACACTGCTGGTGTGTTCCATTTTTTGTCATAGGGTGCTGGCAGATTACGGGCCTCCCATTGCTGCTGCCAGGCCCCTAATCTGCCATGGTCCCCTGTACCGCCTCCTCATGCTGCTGCCAGGTCCACAGTGTCTCATGCCATGTGCCACTTTCAGGTCTCCTCACACTGCTGGTGTGTTCCATTTTTTGTCATAGGGTGCTGGCAGATTACGGGCCTCCCATAACTGCTGCCAGGCCCCTAATCTGCCATGGGCCCCTATACCGCCTCCTCATGCTGCTGCCAGGTCCAGAGTCTCTCATGGGTCCCTGTACGGCCTCCCATTGCTGCTGTCTGCATCGCCATACTCTGCCATGTGCCACGTTCAGGTCTCCTCACACACTGCTGGTGTTTTCCATTTTTTGTCATAGGGTGCTGGCAGATTACGGGCCTCCCATTGCTGCTGCCAGGCCCCTAATCTGCCATGGGCCCCTGTACCACCTCCTCATGCTGCTGCCAGGTCCACAGTGTCTCATGCCATGTGCCACTTTCAGGTCTCCTCACACTGCTGGTGTGTTCCATTTTTTGTCATAGGGTGCTGGCAGATTACGGGCCTCCCATAGCTGCTGCCAGGCCCCTAATCTGCCATGGGCCCCTATACCGCCTCCTCATGCTGCTGCCAGGTCCAGAGTCTCTCATGGGTCCATGTACGGCTTCCCATTGCTGCTGTCTCCATCGCCACACTCTGCCATGTGCCACTTTCAGGTCTCCTCACACTGCTGGTGTGTTCCATTTTTTGTCATAGGGTGCTGGCAGATTACGGGCCTCCCATTGCTGCTGCCAGGCCCCTAATCTGCCATGGGCCCCTGTACCGCCTCCTCATGCTGCTGCCAGGTCCACAGTGTCTCATGCCATGTGCCACTTTCAGGTCTCCTCACACTGCTGGTGTGTTCCATTTTTTGTCATAGGGTGCTGGCAGATTACGGGCCTCCCATAGCTGCTGCCAGGCCCCTAATCTTCCATGGGCCCCTGTACCGCCTCCTCATGCTGCTGCCAGGTCCACAGTGTCTCATGCCATGTGCCACTTTCAGGTCTCCTCACACTGCTGGTGTGTTCCATTTTTTGTCATAGGGTGCTGGCAGATTATGGGCCTCCCATAGCTGCTGCCAGGCCCCTAATCTGCCATGGGCCCCTGTACCGCCTCCTCATGCTGCTGCCAGGTCCAGAGTCTCTCATGGGTCCCTGTACGGCCTCCCATTGCTGCTGTCTCCATCGCCACACTCTGCCATGTGCCACTTTCAGGTCTCCTCACACACTGCTGGTGTGTTCCATTTCTTGTCATAGGGTGCTGGCAGATTACGGGCCTCCCATTGCTGCTGCCAGGCCCCTAATCTGCCGTGGGCCCCTGTACCGCCTCCTCATGCTGCTGCCAGGTCCACAGTGTCTCATGCCATGTGCCACTTTCAGGTCTCCTCACACTGCTGGTGTGTTCCATTTTTTTGTCATAGGGTGCTGGCAGATTACGGGACTCCCATAGCTGCTGCCAGGCAACTAATCTGCCATGGGCCCCTATACTGCCTCCTCATGCTGCTGCTAGGTCCAGAGTCTCTCATGGGTCCCTGTACGGCCTCCCATTGCTGCTGTCTCCATCGCCACACTCTGCCATGTGCCACTTTCAGGTCTCCTCACACACTGCTGGTGTGTTCCATTTTTTGTCATAGGGTGCTGGCAGATTACGGGCCTCCCATTGCTGCTTCCAGGCCCCAAATCTGCCATGGGCCCCTGTACCGCCTCCTCATGCTGCTGCCAGGTCCACAGTGTCTCATGCCATGTGCCACTTTCAGGTCTCCTCACACTGCTGGTGTGTTCCATTTTTTGTCATAGGGTGCTGACAGATTACGGGCCTCCCATAGCTGCTGCCAGGCCCCTAATCTGCCATGGGCCCCTATATCGCCTCCTCATGCTGCTGCCAGGTCCAGAGTCTCTCATGGGTCCCTGTACGGCCTCCCATTGCTGCTGTCTCCATCGCCACACTCTGCCATGTGCCACTTTCAGGTCTCCTCACACTGCTGGTGTGTTACATTTTTTGTCATAGGGTGCTGGCAGATTACGGGCCTCCCATAGCTGCTGCCAGGCCGCTAATCTGCCATGGGCCCCTATACCGCCTCCTCATGCTGCTGCCAGGTCCACAGTGTCTCATGCCATGTGCCACTTTCAGGTCTCCTCACACTGCTGGTGTGTTCCATTTTTTATCATAGGGTGCTGGCAGATTACGGGCCTCCCATAGCTGCTGCCAGGCCCCTAATCTGCCATGGGCTCCTATACCGCCTCCTCATGCTGCTGCCAGGTCCAGAGTCTCTCATGGGTCCCTGTACGGCCTCCCATTGCTGCTGTCTCCATCGCCACATTCTGCCATGTGCCACTTTCAGGTCTCCTCACACACTGCTGGTGTGTTCCATTTTTTGTCATAGGGTGCTGGCAGATTACGGGCCTCCCATTGCTGCTGCCAGGCCCCTAATCTGCCATGGGCCCCTGTACCGACTCCTCATGCTGTGACGTTGCAACAAGGTGGAATTCAACCCTACATATGTTAGACCGCCTTTACGAACAGCGAAAGGCCATCACCGATTTCCTGATGTTACAAGCGGATAAAGATACTCCCTGTGTAACTTAGATGTCAGCCATTGGCAGCTCATGCGTGACACCTGCGCTTGCTCAGGCCCTTTGAGGAGGCCACGCTATTCGTGAGTCGGCAGGACTATGGGATGAACGACGTCATTCCTCTGTTGCACGTCCTGGAACAAATGCTGTTAACAATGGCTGGTCAGGGTGTGGTAGACGTGGCGCACAGATCTCAACGCCACATGACCCTTGTGGGGGCAGGACAGGAAGAAGAGGAGGAGGTAGAGGAGGACATTGGTGCTCAGGAATTATTGAGTGAAATGGGTGGTTTTTCCACTCAGCGGACAGGAGTGGAGGAGCAGGAGCATCTGGTAGAGGAGGAGGAGGAGGAGACAGAGGACCCAGACGCACCGTGGCAGTATGCTGTGGAGATGGAGGCAGGGAGTCCCTCGCATTCCTTGGCACAAATGGCCCATAGCATGCTCGCTTGCTTGCGTAGCGACAGCCGAATAATAACCATCAAACAGAGGGATGACTTTTGGCTGTCCACCTTGTTGGACCCTCGCTACCGTTCAAAAATGGTGGCCTTTTTCACACCTGCTGAGAGGGAGGCCAAAATAACGTACTATAAAAACCACCTATGTAGTCAGCTGGTCTCTGCCTTTCTGCGCCAACGTCCATCCTCAGACACTGTGGGCCCTGTGCGCTCGCGTTCCGCTGCCATGGCAGCAGGGGAGGGGTGGGGTGGTAGGAGCAGTGGCAGCTCCACCAGCAGCGGCTGCCTCAGTCTGCAGTCGATGATGAGTAGCTTTCTTCACCAGCGCAGTGAGGAAACTACTAACCAGCCGCAGCAGCAGCAGCATCAGGTGGACCTGGAGCAGGACCTCAAACAACAGGCTTAGGCCTACTTGGACAGCACCCTGCCAACCGAGGTAGACAATCCCCTTGACTACTGGGCAACAAAACTTGACCTTTGGCCCCAACTAGCTGAATTTGCCCTTGAAAGGCTGTCATGCCCGGCCAGTAGCGTGGCATCGGAGCGCGTGTTTAGTGCGGCAGGAGGTATTGTAACTCCGCGGAGGACACGACTGTCCACCCAAAGTGTGGAGAGACTCATGTTTGTGAAAATGAATCAGGCGTGGATTAGTCTGGATTTCAAACCACCAGTTCCTGACACAACTGACTAAATCCGCCATGAATCATGCCCCAAACATGTGCCACTTTCAGGTCTCCTCACACTGCTGGTGTGTTCCATTTTTTGTCATAGGGTGCTGGCAGATTACGGGCCTCCCATAGCTGCTGCCAGGCCCCTAATCTGCCATGGGCCCCTATACCGCCTCCTCATGCTGCTGCCAGGTCCAGAGTCTCTCATGGGTCCCTGTACGGCCTCCCATTGCTGCTGTCTCCATCGCCACACTCTGCCATGTGCCACTTTCAGGTCTCCTCACACACTGCTGGTGTGTTCCATTTTTTGTCATAGGGTGCTGGCAGATTACGGGCCTCCCATAGCTGCTGCCAGGCCCCTAATCTGCCATGGGCCCCTGTACCGCCTCCTCATGCTGCTGCCAGGTCCACAGTGTCTCATGCCATGTGCCACTTTCAGGTCTCCTCACACTGCTGGTGTGTTCCATTTTTTGTCATAGGGTGCTGGCAGATTACGGGCCTCCCATTGCTGCTGCCAGGCCCCTAATCTGCCATGGGCCCCTGTACCGCCTCCTCATGCTGCTGCCAGGTCCACAGTGTCTCATGGGTCCCTGTACGGCCTCCCATTGCTGCTGTCTCCATCGCGACACTCTGCCATGTGCCACTTTCAGGTCTCCTCACACACTGCTGGTGTGTTCCATTTTTGTCATAGGGTGCTGGCAGATTACGGGCCTCCCATAGCTGCTGCCAGGCCCCTAATCTGCCATGGGCCCCTGTACCGCCTCCTCATGCTGCTGCCAGGTCCAGAGTCTCTCATGGGTCCCTGTACGGCCTCCCATTGCTGCTGTCTCCATCGCCACACTCTGCCATGTGCCACTTTCAGGTCTCCTCACACACTGCTGGTGTGTTCCATTTTTTGTCATAGGGTGCTGGCAGATTACGGGCCTCCCATAGCTGCTGCCAGGCCCCTAATCTGCCATGGGCCCCTGTACCGCCTCCTCATGCTGCTGCCAGGTCCACAATGTCTTATGCCATGTGCCACTTTCAGGTCTCCTCACACTGCTGGTGTGTTCCATTTTTTTGTCATAGGGTGCTGGCAGATTACGGGCCTCCCATTGCTGCTGCCAGGCCCCTAATCTGCCATGGGCCCCTGTACCGCCTCTTCATGCTGCTGCCAGGTCCAGAGTGTGTCATGGGTCCCTGTACGGCCTCCCATTGCTGCTGCCAGGAGGCAGCAGGGTCGCAGCAGTGTCAGTGGAGGCAAACGGCCACGGAGTAGAGCACAAGCTCCACTGCAGCCTACCACCACGGCCAGTAGTGGTGCCGGTGTGCACGGAGGAAGTAGCAGTCAGCCAGTGAGGAGTAGCGGGGGCAAAGTTTCCTACTCGGCGGTGTGGCAATTTTTCGTCAAGCCGCCCGAGGAAGTAAACGTAGCCGTATGTCGACTATGTGGCCAGAAAGTCAAGCGTGGCCAGGGGGCCCATGTTGGGACTACAGCGTTGCGTCAGCATATGCAGCGTCGCCATTCAGTGGCCTGGGAAAACCATGATAAAGATACGGCGGTTCTGCCTGTCCCAGCCCAGGGTTCCATTTTGTCATAGGGTGCTGGCAGATTACGGGCCTCCCATAGCTGCTGCCAGGCCCCTAATCTGCCATGGGCCCCTGTACCGCCTCCTCATGCTGCTGCCAGGTCCAGAGTCTCTCATGGGTCCCTGTACGGCCTCCCTTTGCTGCTGTCTCCATCGCCACACTCTGCCATGTGCCACTTTCAGGTCTCCTCACACACTGCTGGTGTGTTCCATTTTTTGTCATAGGGTGCTGGCAGATTACGGGCCTCCCATTGCTGCTGCCAAGCCCCTAATCTGCCATGGGCCCCAGTACCGCCTCCTCATGCTGCTGCCAGGTCCACAGTCTCTCATGGGTCCCTATACGGCCTCCCATTGCTGCTGTCTCCATCGCCACACTCTGCCATGTTCCACTTTCAGGTCTCCTCACACTGCTGGTGTGTTCCATTTTTTGTCATAGGGTGCTGGCAGATTACGGGCCTCCCATAGCTGCTGCCAGGCCCCTAATCTGCCATGGGCCCCTGTACCGCCTCCTCATGCTGCTGCCAGGTCCAGAGTCTCTCATGGGTCCCTGTACGGCCTCCCATTGCTGCTGTCTCCATTGCCAGACTCTGCCATGTGCCACTTTCAGGTCTCCTCACACACTGCTGGTGTGTTCCATTTTTTGTCATAGGGTGCTGGCAGATTACGGGCCTCCCATTGCTGCTGCCAGGCCCGTAATCTGCCATGGGCCCCCGTACCGACTCCTCATGCTGCTGCCAGGCCCGTAATCTGTCATGGGCCCCTGTTGTCGCTTGTTGGCATATTCCGCTCGTTCAGATGCTCCTTCTCCTGCTACTCCTCTTCACGGATTCCGTCAGCAGTCTTTCTTGGAATCCGTTTCCAAGAGACAACAGTTTGCGAGCACGCACCCGACGGTGCAGAAGCTGAACGTCCTCCTGTCCAAGTTGCTGCTGCCAGGCTCGTAATCTGTCATGCGCCCCTGTACCGCCTCCTCATGCTGCTGCCAGGTCCAGAGTGTGTCATGGGCCCCCGTACCGACTCCTCATGCTGCTGCCAGGCCCGTAATCTGTCATGGGCCCCTGTACCGCCTCCTCATGCTGCTGCCAGGTCCAGAGTGTGTCATGGGTCCCTGTACGGCCTCCCATTGCTGCTGCCAGGCCCGTAATCTGCCATGGGCCCCCATACCAACTCCTCATGCTGCTGCCAGGCCCGTAATCTGTCATGGGCCCCTTTACCGCCTCCTCATGCTGCTGCCAGGTCCAGAGTCTCTCATGGGTCCCTGTACGGCCTCCCATTGCTGCTGTCTCCATCGCCACACTCTGCCATGTGCCACTTTCAGGTCTCCTCACACTGCTGGTGGTTTCCATTTTTGTCATAGGGTGCTGTATGGCCTCCCATTGCTGCTGCCTCCACCGCCACACTGTGGCTCCACACTCTGCTTTTGGCCCCGTGACTGCCCAAATGAGTGAAGTGTGCGGTGATTCTAAGATCGACGGCACTCATCTGCATGTCATACTGACTGTCAGTATTATTTCTCTTCCCCAGCAGACTCCAAGGGCATTTAAATTAAAGGTACAGTGTTCTGCACTAATATAAAGGCTCTCTGAAGCCTAGAAACACCCTTTTATAAGTTAAATTCGCAGCGAATATATTCGACTCGAATCAAAATTTTTTCACGAATTCGCCAAATCAGTCTAATCGAATTTTTGAATAATTCGCTCATCTCTACTTGAAATGTTCCACATTTTGTCATGTTACAACCAAAAACGTAAATGTATTTTATTGGGATTTTTTGTGATAGACCAAAGAAAAATGATAAATTGTTTTCAACATTTTTTATAAATAAATATCTGAAAAGCGTGGTCTGCATTTGCATTCAGCTCCCTGAGTCAATACTTTGTTGGACCACCTTTCACTGCAACTACAGCTGCAAGTCTTTTTGGTATCTCTCTACAAGGTTTGCACATCTAGAGAGTGAAAATTGCAAAATAGCTCAAGCTCTGCTAGATTGAATGGAAAGCATCTGTGAACAGCAATTTTCAAGTTAAAATTGATACCCCTTCTTTCTCTTTTTGTGATATGTCCAACCCGAAATTGCAGTGATCTGGCGAGAACCAATTTTATTGGGTTATGCCCCACAAGTGTTGTAGACCACTCTAGAAATAGATGGTCATTGGCTAAGAGTGAGTTTTAGTCCATATGGGGCATCACTTTTGAGCACTGTGGAGCACTTTGAAGCAGCTAAGATAAACACTTCAGCCAAGTTGGAGCACAAGCACGGGCACTTGTTTCACCATCTGGGACTTTTATTATGGCAATTTATTTTGTAATACTGTAATGTTTGAATCATGTGCAGTTAATCATATGTACAATATCAATGTGTGGTCCGCCTAGACCTCTATAATTTTCAAGTCTTGCCACAGAGTCTCCATTTAGGTCTGGACTTTGACTGGGCCATTCTAACACATGAATATGCTTTGATGTAAACCATTCCATTGTAGCTTTGGCTGTATGTTTAAGGTCGTTGTCCTACTGGAAGGTGAACCTCCACCCCAGTTTCAAGTCTTTTGCAGACTCTAACAGGTTTTCTTTTAAGATTGCCCTGTATTTGGCTCCACTCATCTTCCCATCAACTCTGACCAGCTTTCCTGTCCCTGCTGAAGAAAAGAATCCCCACAACATGATGCTGCCACCACCACCATGTTTCACAGTGGGGATGGTGTGTTCAGGGTAATGTGCAGTGTTGGTTTTCTGCCACACACATCATTTTGCTTTTAGGCAAGAAAGTTCAATTTTGGTCTCATCTGACCAGAGCACCTTCTTCCACATATTTGCTGTGTCCCCTACATGGCTTCTTGCAAACAGCAAACTTCATATGGCTTTCTTTCAACAATGGCTTTCTTCTTGCCACTCTTCCATAAAGGCCAGATTTGTGGAGTGCGCAACTAATAGTTGTCTTGTGGACACATTCTCCCACCTGAGCTGTGGATCTCTGCAGCTCCTCCAGAGTTACCATGGGCCTCTTGGCTGCTTCTCTGATAAATGCTATCCTTGAACGGCCTGTCAGTTTAGGTGGACGGCCATGTCTTGGCAGGTTTGCAGTTGTGCCATACTCTATCCATTTTCAGATGATGAATTGAACAGTGCTTAGTAAGATGTTCAAAGATTGGAATTTTTTTTATAACCTAGCCCTGCTTTAAACGTCTTCACAACTTTATCCCTGACCTGCCTGGTGTGTTCCTTGGCCTTCTTGATGCTGTTTATTCACTAATGTTCTCTAACAAACCTCAGGGGGCTTCACAGAACAGCTGTATTTATACTGAGATTAAATTACACACAGATGGACTATTTACTAATTAGGTGACCTTTGAAGGTAATTGGTTCCACTAGATTTTAGTTAGGGGTATCAGAGTAAAGAAGGCTGAATACAAATGCATGTCACACTTTTCAGATATTTCTTTTTAAAAACTTTTGAAAACCATTTTCCTTCCAATTCACAATTATGTGCCACTTTGTGTTGATCTATCATGACAAAATATGGAAAATTTCAAGGGGTATGAATACTTATTCAAGGCACTGTATTTACTAATTCAGACAGTAAAGGGTAGCAGATCCCTACATGTACATAAGATTTTATGTATTTCTGGGAAGGAAGGAGAAAAATGTGAGGCTGATAACTGTACAAGGAAAATCAGCCTCCCTTCCACTGATGCCTCTAGGCACATGACTACTGTGTCTAATGGTAAATCCAGCCATGATTATTGTAGTGAATCTGAATTTATATTCCATTTGTTGGACAAAATAAAATGAAATATGTTTGGCTGTTTAAGTTACTGGACTTTGCACATCATCTTTGTTGTACCTTGTTAAAGCATATGCTTAACAATCTCCCTAATTTGATCTCCTTCCTCCCCCTCACTGCTCAACAGCTCAGATACTTACCTTTAAATTCACAATTGAAGAATTGAAAACTGTATGCAGTCAGATAGACATTGTACTAAAAACCCAATTTCATAGGCTTACCTCCACCTTTCTGTTACAGCAATTGTTCCACATGTCTAAATATGACTGTGCAGTCTAATAGGCACCCAAAAAGACCTAGTATGTTCTGTATTTCTCACAGACCCGGTCAGACACACCCTCACCCCTTCTCTGAAATACAGTATGATTACATGTGTTCTGAGGGATGTCTCTGTTACTCAGCTCTGTCAGCACAGGATACTGCAGTGTGATGGGAGGAAGTCGACTTTTCACTAAGAAAAAGAAAAGTATTTGAATCTTTTCCAAGAAAAAATTCCATCACAAATCATTACATGCTTGGATACAGTAATATAAAGAGATAAAAAGCTGCAAGACTTCAACTGTGCTTTAAATTGTAGGCAACACAAAAAAATATGTTTAGCACATCTCTGCAATACATGCATATTTTGCCATGTTTTATCCATTTAAGCATGCAGCAAGTGACTGTTATACAAAGAGAAAAAATCTCACATTTTCACAACATTTGGGTCCCCTAAATCAACCATTTTAATTTTAATTGATCTTTGGTAACTACTGTATATAACCAATTTAAAGTAGACAGCAAAATCCCCCCACACCTCCCATTTTATCCTGGTTCCCTCTCTCTCTTATGTCCCATCCCTTTTATTCCTTTACTTTATTCTTATGGGACAATAGACAGAACCAATAAAGTTACAAATAACTAAATACAATACACACATCTATTAAGAAAAAGTGGCCATGGTCCTTTATTATTGCTTTATAAGTAACTTAGTAATTACATTTTATTGGGAAAACTATCAACTACCAAACCTATATTTTATAACATTTTTTTGGCCATAAAATTAGCTCAGCCATGACAGCTTGGGCTAACCATCTGTACCATCAACAAATTAAGGAATTACCCCTTCAGTACCAAGAGCCATAACAAGGATGGGAGCGCTGGATGCTTTTGTAGCTGCTGATCGTTCACAACTGACTGCTGATTCTCCTCCATTCACTTTGATAGGTCCTGACCAGCACACAGGAAGACTGTTACACCAGTCCTCCTTATAGCAAAGACTGTTGGACTCAGGTACGCATAAATTTAAAGGGGAACAGTTTGACCAAACGACCTACTTAGGTCTGCAATGGTCCCATGTGTGGTGGTGATGCAAATTGATTTGCTCCCCCCCTTACTTGGGACCATAGGCAGTAACAGTGAAACCACAAATAAATAAACACAATACGATACAAATTTATGAAAGAACATTCCTTTATAATTGGTTTATAAAAAGAAAGTCATTCAGTTTTATTAAGAAGTCTCTTTCGAAGTGCACTGTATTCTTCTCTTTTCTCCCGTTTGTCTGAGGATCGCAGTTAGCTACCGGACCCCGGGCCCAGTTTCACGCTTTCTCGATTACTTTTCAGCATGGCTACCATACTTTCTCTCCTCTGAGGTGCCTGCCATCATCCTCAGTGACTTTAACATCCCAGTCAATGCTCACACCCCTGCCACCTCTCAACTACTCAACCTAACTTCCTCTTTTAACCTAACACAATGGTCACAATCTACCACCCACTGGAATGCCAACACCCTTGACCTTGTATTCACCCACCTATGCTTCACACTCTCCCTGCCTCCTACCCCCATCCCTCCAACCAGCAAACCTTCACCTGTAGAAACCTCCATCACCTCAGCCCTGACCTTCTTCACTCTGCTACTGAGCGCCTCTATGATGAAATTGCACCCCTGTCCTGCCCAGAGCTGGCCACATCTGCCTACAACAGCTATCTATCATCCTCCCTGGACGCTCTTGTTCCTCTTTCTACACGCAGAAGCAAGCCTCGCCTCTCTCAGCCCTGGCAAACAGATGACACCTGAAGTCCCAAGAGATGCAGCCGCACTCTTGAGCAAGCATGGCGTAAAACGAAATCCCTGAAAGACTTTACCCTTTACAAATCCGCTCTTCTTAAATACAACTCCAGCCTCCACGTTGCTAAGCAAACCTACTATAACTATAACACTCTCATCAAGACCCTCTCATCCAATCCTCATCAACTCTTCTCTACTCTTAATTCCTTACTCCACCCCCCACTGCCTCCGCCCACCAACTTACTTACTGCACAGGAGATTGCCAGTCACTTCAAGAAGAAGATCGACACAATTCGTGATGAGATCTCCAGTGTCAAGCTTCCTCCTCTAACCAACATACCAGGCCCAACACCAAACTCAACACTCTCCTCCTTCGACCCTGTTACCACCAAGGAAGTTACCGAACTCCTTTCCAAGGCCCACTTCACCACCTGTCCCCTGGATCCTGTCCCCTCACGACTGTTGCAGCCTCCTTCCTGCTCTATCCTAAACTCTCTAACCCACATCTTCAACCTCTCACTCTCCATGAGCACCCTTCCCTCCCCACTCAAACATGCACTGGTTACCCCCATTCTCAAAAAACCCTCGCTGGACCCCACCTGTCTGAATAACTTAAGACCCATCTCCCTGCTCCCGTTTGCCTCCAAGCTTCTCGAGTGCCTTGTTCACAACCATATAAACTGCTACCTCACTGACAACAACCTTCTTGATCCCCGACAGACTGGCTTCCGCCGACAACATTCCACAGAAATTGCCCTACTAAAACTCACTAACGACCTACTAACTGCAAAAACCAATGGCCATTACTCCATACTCATACTCCTTGACCTTTCCGCTGCCTTTGACACAGTCGACCACCCACTCCTCCTCACTAAACTCCATTCCATCGGCCTCCATGACTCTGCTCTCTCCTGGTTCTCCTCTTACCTTTCTCAATGCAATTTCAGTGTTACATACAACTCCTCCTCCTCCTCCTCCTCCGCTCCTCTTCCCCTTTCTGTTGGGGTACCCCAAGGTTCTGTTCTTGGGCCCCTCCTTTCCTCTCTCTATACCTCCTCTCTGGGCCAACTGATAACCTCCCATGGCTTCCAATACCAGCTCTATGCTGATGACATCCAGATCTATCTCTCCATTCCCCAGCTCACCCCCTCAATCTCCTCACGTATCACAAATCTACTAAGAGACATATCAGCATGGATGTCACATCACTACCTTAAACTCAATCTTTCAAAAACTGAGCTTGTAATATTTCCTCCTCCCCGATCTCCCACTCACAACTTTACCATTAAGATCAACAGCACAACCATTGGTCCTTCCCCTCATGCCAAGGTGCTAGGCGTAATCCTAGACTCTGACCTCTCCTTTGGGCCCCACATCCACTCACTGGCTAAATCCTGCCGCCTCAACCTCCAGAACATTTCCAAAATCTGCCCATTCCTGACCAATGACACCACAAAACAACGAATCCACTCCTTGTTTATATCCCGCCTCGATTACTGCAACTCCCTCCTCACTGGTCTACCATTACACAAGCTATGCCCCCTTCAGTATATTATGAAAGCTGCTGCTAGACTCATGCACCTTACCAACCGATCAGCGACTGCTGCCCCTCTCTGCCAATCCCTTCACTGGCTTCCACTAACCCAACGTATAAAATTAAAAATACTAACCACAGAATACAAAGCCATCCACAACACTGCCCCTAGCTACATCACCAACCTCATCCGCAGATATCGTCCAAATCGCCCGCTCCGCTCCTCCCAAGATATCTTCCTCTCTAGCTCCCTCATCACCTCCTCCCAGGCTCGCCTCCAGGCCTCTCCCATTCTCTGGAACTCCCTACCACAGCATGTCCAGTCAGCCCCCACCCTATCTGCCTTTAGGCGATCTTTGAAAAATCACTTCTTCTAGGAAGCCTACCCCACCTCCACCTAAGAACTGTACTTGACTCACCTCCACCAGATCACCCCCAACAGCTATCACCTTTTGTATCATCTCCCCCTTTCTTTAGATTGTAAGCTCCACAAGCAGGGCCCTCCTATCCCTTCTGTACTGAAATGTATTGTAATTGTACTTTCTCCCTTATATTGTAAAGCACTGCGCAAACTGTTGGCGCTATATAAATCCTGTATAATAATAATATTAAGATAAACATCAACTACCACACTTATATTTAAAAAGGTTTTACTTAGCCATATACTTAGATCAGCAATTACAGCTGGAGCTAACCAAGGGAACCATCAACAAATTAAAGAAATACCCCAAATGCCAGGCTCATCAACAATGAACCTGGCACTCCACCCGCACTACAGGCAATTGTATACTTTTGATTATACAAATTAGCAATAGTTATTCCAATGTCAGATAAATTAACTCCATCAAAGCAAAATTAATCTGGCAAACCCCTTTTGAGCTCCATATGTCTACAAGACAAACCATTAATGGATAGGATAAAGTTACAAATAGACCTATTATCACACTTACATATTTTATCCAAATGTATCAGTTTCCTGTAAAGCCAGCCAAGTTATATCTGGCACCATTTCTGAAAAACTGAAAAAAAACTGAAAAAAAAACAAAATTGTGTTAGGGCAAGTGAGGTGCAAGTTTAAAAAAATCTAATTTTATCTGACAAATAATATCCATATAAGTTTTGCAGAACCATAGGTCATTCCTTCGCATACCACTTTGAACAAACCAAAAATTTTTTAAAAATGTAGATGACAACACCAACTTAGCACACTACACTTCCCTTGAAGCTCTTTGTTTAGCCCCAAAAATGTATGCGTGTTCCAAAATCCACACAGTCAATCTGAAGTATCTAATAATCAAAGAAATATGTTAGCGAGAAAGCATTATTTATAGCAATCAGACTTCAGACCACTCACTAGCTTTATGGTAGATTCATTAAGACCCAATTTTGCAGTCTCAGTTGCCACTTTTTTATATTTATAGAACATTGAATAGGATCTAAATTAACTTTCATATATGAGGTGGGAGTAAACTTCCCAATTTGTCCACTTCTGGTGCCAAAGGGCAAAACCATGCCATCTCAAAACATGGTGGTTAGCAAGCAAATTAAATGTACATGGCACGTAGGGAGCATTTATCCAAATGTTACTGGAAGTTCTAAACATTTAAATATTAATTGCTAGAAAACAGCATTAACAAGTGAGGATTTGGAAGATAAGCAGTTTATCGCACAAACCACACCCTTATTAACCGACTGGAACATAATCCTGATTATATAATTACAGAAATGAATACCCTAAAGCTCAATGGCAATCAAAACAGGAGATAATTCCAAAAATACATTATTTTTAGTGAGTCCCCTACCTCCACCACTAAATCTTTAGCATTTATCTTAACCTGTGCAGTCCTTTACTAGAACTTACCACTGTTTGCAGTGCGCAGTTAGGATATTACTGAAAGCAGTGTAGTCTTTATATATCTATATATATATATATATATATATATATATATATAAATCTTGTCAAAACAAATAAAGTTTAAAACATCAATGAGTTATTTGCAAATTTGAACTGATATGGAAGCAAATACATTTAAGAACATTTAAAAACCAACTTAATTTTTACACGTTTTCAAATTTATGTGCTGTTATACAGGGCAAGAATTGAGGGGAAATTTCCCATAAGGGACACTGATAACAGTAAAAACATGATAAAGGTTGTACCTTCCCTCCCATGATCCAAAGCTAAAAAAATGTTGAAGTTACTCTTTAGTTAAACTTAGAGCTCATTTACACTATTATGCTTCAGTAACACACATGTTAAGTGATATGTTACTATTTATTGAATGGCCCCCCCACCCACTAACATGGGTTGTGGTGCACTGCCAAAAATGCTACATGGACCTTTTGTGGTGCGTTAGACAGCCCAGTTAAATAAACTGGCTGCCTGATACAATGCACGTTAAGGTTGTGTAAATGGTAGGCGGGATTTTTTCCAAAACGCAGCTGGCTCCCTGTCAAATATGTCATTATCCTATTTACACATTCAAACAATTCTATATGAGAGCTATACCTGGCAGTGATGTTTCCTGTTCACTTAAAAACTGACTTAATGCAGGACTTCATCATAGGTAGATGGTGTCACGCCTTCTTTGGTTTACATGAATAAATGAGGGAAACTGTGCAACAGATTCTCTTAGACACAGCCAAAGCAAATGAAATGGCAAATACCTCAAGCTCCTTGCAAGTATAAAAAGCAATATTTGTGAAGATGTTTTATTGAAATTGAACATTAGTATCAGGGGCGGAATGACAACTCATGGGGCCCCTGGGCAATAGGGGATCATGGGGCCCCTGTGTCCTTGCCCAAACTCAAAAAAGCCTATGAAAAAGGTACCAGAGGCATCTCATGGGGCCCCCTACTGACCCCGGGCCCTTGGGCAGTGCCCGAGTTTCCAAATGGTCAGTCTGCCCCTGATTAGTATATTTAAAAAATAGGGAATGGTTAAAACTCCTGTGCCCCCTTCCCCCACCAACCTAGAATTTGTGCTTTTACAAACATTTTGCCATTATTTCCTATCCCAGAAAGACACAACGAAATGTGAGAAGAATCTTCTTTAAAGTTAAAGTTACTCTAAAGGCTCGTTTAAAAAAAAACAATAAAAAATAACAATAACAAATACATACTTACCTGCTCTGTGCAGTGGTTTTGCACAGAGCAGTCCCAATTCACTTCTTTTTGGATCCCTTGCTGGCGCTTCTGGCTCCTCCCCCTTGACTGGTGCCCCCATAGCAAGACTCTTGCTATGGGGGCACTGGTGCATGCTCGCTCCCTAGCCCTGCTCTATGCATCCATAAGACACATAGAGCCGCGGCTCAGCCCCACTCTCTCCTCATTGACTCACTGACTGCAATTGACAGAAGTGGGAGCCAATGGCTGTGTCTCAATCATTGTGGGGAGAGAGACCCAGGACAGCAAAGGTTCATGTACACATCGCTGAATCAAGAGGGGGCTCAGGTGAGTATTAGGGGGGCTGTGGGGGGGGGGGGGGCAGCACACAGAAGGTATTTTACCTTCATTCATAGAATACATGGAGGTAAAAAACTTTCAGCTTTTACAGCTACTTTAACAGAAATCCCCTTGTATGTCTTGTTTACAGAAGCAGACAGGAGGCTGTAAAAAAGGTGATGGAACCACGGTTTTGATGCCCCCCATACCAGACCACACCTCACCACAAGTTAGTACATGTTAATACACACTGCTGTGGTCGTGGTACAGCCAGGGGCGGACTGACCATTTGGAAACTCGGGCACTGCCGAGGGCCTGGGGTCAGTAGGGGGCCCCATGAGATGCACCTGGTACCTTTTTCATAGGCTTTTTTAAGTTTGGGCAAGGACACAGGGGCCCCATGGTCCCCTATTGCCCGGGGGCCCCATGAGTTGTCAGTCCGCCCCTGGGTACAGCAAAATATATACTACAAGTCTGTTGTATGTACACAAGTTTGTGGCAGGGTATGGCAAACGTTTCATTGTTATCTCAGTTAACCAGTGCAGTGAGGAAGCATCCTCTAAGCTGCCTGCCAAATGCCTCTGAAAACTGCTATTGGACTGAATATTGGCTGTGAAATCCACCCATTGCCTCAGAGTTCCCCATCAGGTTCTGCCCACTGTCAGTTGAGTGTGACCTGAATCCTTGTTTGCTAACATGCCGGCAGCCTTCTTTGTGATAAGAGTAACACACAACACCATGTAAGGTGTCCTTTTATGAAACAGAGATCAGCGACAATCCTGAGGATTGTTGCTGATCTCAGATCATTGGTGGTTTAGGAAACAGAGATGATCAGTGGAGAACATGTTCTCTGCTGATCATCTCAGCACACAGACGGCCATTGTATGAAGGAGCGATGTCAGCCCTTCACTGGTGATCTGTGTTCTCCCTCCAGATTCTCCAGCTCAGAGCTGAAGAATCGGGGGAACCGCAAACGAAGCAGCGATAATTTACCGCTGCTTAGTAAACTGTTTGACTGATCTCTTACTGTAATCTCGCGAGATGATAGTAAAAGCAGCTGTTTTCCAGAGTTGAAAGCGTTTGTAGATTGCTTCTCAACTCTTTCGGAGAAGTGATCTACACCGCTTCATAAAAAGGCATTCAGAGAAGAACTGTCTCCTCTGAGAATGCCAGAGAACAGAGCAGCGGTCATTTACCACTGCATGATAAAAGGACACCTAAGTGTAGCATTTTGTGAAAACATAAAGGGTTAGAAACATTATACACTCACTTGGTGAACATGATTCATGGGCATATCAATGGCAATGCTTTACTTTTGAAACAATACTTTTGAAATTACTTCATGTGTTGTTGGATGCTCTACCCTCTCCTCCTCCTCACTTGTCCTTCTGCACCCCTCCTCTTCTGTCTTTACCTTTTCTGTTCTTTAGACCCCCTCTATCTTTAAATTTATAATTAAAAAAGGTGGCTGTATGAGAAATGTTCTTCTACTACCTAGCTCAGGTTACTCTTACACGGAATGACTTCTCATGCTTTACTGGCCGGGAGCCCATGTAGACACTTGACCTGGCCGCTCATTCCCACCCCTGTAGTTCCCATTTGAAAAGTGGCCTCTCGAGCCTGTCATCGATCCATTTTCTTATTTAATCCCTTGATCATCGTGGTATATTCTTATGTTATCTGTCTTGCCATTCTTTGAGGATATTGTTATTGCTTATCTATATACAACTGATCTTACAGCACTTTGTTAACGAGATTGTAAATGCCACATTTTTCCAATAAAGAAAATGAAGAAAAAAGTATTTCACGCATTAAAACATATATGAGATTTTAGGGATAGGGTTTACATTACTTTAATATCCCCATTACTTGTAAATAAAATAAAAGGCATTTCAACCTGAATGGTCTTCGATCTACCTAGAAGCGAAAGCAGTCAGACTGATACAAAACAAAATAAATTCTCCGGTGTCCAGGAAACAACAGGCAAGATTCCTTATTTGAACTCATAAACGTAGGTTATGTGATGTTACTTAGAACAGGAGGGATCATTAAGCCATTTTCTGATCTAGTACCTGTAGAGAACACTTTTTAAATTTACATATATACATATATTATATTCAAGCAGTTTTGCTTTTAATGCAACATTGTTATGTTTTGGCTTGCAAAATGTTTGCTGTGATTATTATGGAAATGACAATCACAATTCTAAAATGAAGCTTTATAAATGAATCTAGACAAAATCGAGTATGCAAAATCAATTTATGTTTAATAATGAATAGCATGTCAATACTTCAGCTATGTAATTGCAAGAAAAAGCATTTGTTTGCATATAGATTTTCAGACTTTCTATAATCCTGCAGCAGCATCAACACAGGTGTAACGAAAAGGGCTGGCATTGGCACAATGCATGTGGCACATCAAACCACTTAACCTTTTAAGACCAAACATCAGAATACATTTTCTGCCATTGGAGCATCAGCTCTATGACCAAGCACCAGCAAAAACTTTGTATAAATCTCTAGATAGCAGCAGCTAATTTATGTGCATTATGAAAACTGCCTTAATGCCTAATGGGTTTATTTTTCTGAACAAATTATCATTTTTCCTGTGTTCGGTGTTAAGACTACAGATAAAACCTTTGGCTGAGCCTTATGAGCTTTGCAAACATCAACTAGATTTGTCTGCAACATTTAGTAATTTAGCTTACAGCAAAACAATGATCCAAATTCCATTGTAGACAAACAAAATGACAGAGAAATCAATTTTACACATGCTAAATATTCATGAGGATTTTGTGCTGCACATACCGAGGACATAAACCCCCAAAACTGAGATGCTAATGTATGTCAAGTCAAGAATACAGATGATACTCTCGTTATCCTGATATTTCTGGGTCACACGCCATTTACTGGTAATGCCAAAAGCTTTACTTTCTGAATTCTAAAGTGTTTTCCCACCCTTAGAAACAGTGTCTGTTCATGCCTAAGCCCAGTGTCAAACAGCCATATTACAAAATTATTAGTACTATTGTAATTTGTCTTGGATGAAAATTATGCTAAATACAGTATCACAACCATAATTACAGAAAATGCTCTAAAATAGAACAGTAAACAGAGTTGAATAAGGCAACATTTAGTTACCCAAAGCAACCATTTGCAAATTCACCTTTTGTTGTTCTGACTGCTCTAAAGTTTTAAAGGTAATCATTAATTGGTTGTTATGGGTTACTGCGGTTTGCACTGGCTTATTAATTAGCCTGATGGTATTATTAAAATGATTGCAATCTTAAGCTATCAGTGCAAAATGGTATTTTGGTAACACTATAAAATGCATGAAAATAAGTCCCTTCTTAACTGCAGTTCATCTGTTTGCACTAGAGTTGTTATTCCTATGACTGTCCATTGTCATTTTCATGAAAGGCATAGAGTAAATGAATCAATAACTTCATTTAGGTGTAAGTGTATTTCCTCTAATGAGTCCTGGAGCTGCAGGTCCCATTGCGATATGTGCTGCCTGTTGTCAACATGCCATTCTGGAGATCCTCAGCACTGTAAGCTCTGCTTTTCAATGCCGTGGCATAGTAGTCCACTGGTTCTTCTGTGGCATTTTCCATCCAACTAAGGCACAAGACCTTCTGAAAGGACCGTCTGAAATTGTCAGATAGGACACCATAGAGAAATGGATTGGCACAACTGTTGGCATAACCAAGTGCAACAGAGAGTTGACTGATTGTAGTGTCCCCCCTCCTGGCAAAGACCCCCACCAACTGCACTACATAGAAAGGCATCCAGCATACCACGAAAACTGTCACCACTACAGTTACCATAAGTGTCAGCTTACGCTCAGATCTGCGTCGTTGCTGCCAACCAGCCTTTAGAGCCACGACTCTCATTTTAGTGATAATGAGAATATAGCAGAGACAGATGGCAGCCATAGGTAGGAGGAAGCCCATCAGAAATGTATAGAGTACAAAGACCACAACCCATCGTTGAGAAGGTTCAGGCATATGTACATTGCAAGCCACTGTCCCGTCACTGTTAGGTGCTGTACTGGAGAAGATTACAATGGGCATAATAATAAGAATCGAAAAGAGCCAAACTCCAAGGTTTACCATCTTTGCCACACTCGGACGTCTGTAGCGAGCAGCACTTATGGGATGGACTACTGCCACATACCTGTCCAAACTAAGAACCGCCAAGCAGTAGACACTTGTAAACATGTTCATAGCATCCAAACTCAGAACCAGCCTACAGAGAAGAGAACCAAATGGCCAGTGCCGGAGGAGAGTAGATGTCACCAAAAAAGGTACACTCAGCATGAGAAGTTCATCGGCAATGGCCAGATTTAAAATATAGATGTTTGTGGCAGTCTTCATTTTGGCATAACGCAAGATGACATAAATCACCATAGAGTTACCGCACAATCCCACAATACAAACTAAAGAATAGACAAATGAAATAAAGATTGCAATTCCAGGGGACTCTGTAGAAGTGCTATTTCGGGAGCTGTTGCCCAAAGTCAACTGTCCTGCACTGTCCAGTAATTCTATCAACACTGTGGATGTATTGTTCTGCAGCATCTTGAAATTTAGCTAAACAGGGTAAAATAATAAAAAAAATCAGTCTTGTCTTTCAGAGTTATACAGGTTGCAGGTAGACACAATCCGTTCTTGCTTTAAAGCTAGCTTTGCTGCAATAGAGTTGAGTTCTTGATAGAAGCACACAATACTCAGTTCAAATCCTCTCAGCATAGATTTTAAATATGTCATTTTGTTTGCTTTTTCTGTCCATGTCAGCCAATTCAGCAGGTTAACGCTCCAGTTACAAGTCGGATCACATCACATTTGGTCCAAGATATAGGAATCACATTCTTCCTTCACTTAGGTAACATGCAAAAAAAGAAGAAGCTCTTGAAGTCTGCAGCAATCCTTTCTCCAGCAAAGAGTAGCATGAAATCTCTGGAGCTGCAATATTTGTTACAGACTGTAGATGAAAAGCAGGGGCTGAAGGAGGAGCAGTGCCTGAGTGATTCACTGATCAGAAAGCACCAGAAACAGTTATTACACAGTAACAAAAGCGCAAGAAAGCGTAGCTCTGGGGCACAGCTGAAATATCTAACACTGCAGAATGTGAGGATGCAGGGGGTGCAAGATGCTGAAGGTTGAAATGAGGAGGACCTGCTCCTTGCTGTGTAGGGAGGGGAGCAAATCTCCCACACAATATGTTGTCTCTTCTCTAGGGGGTGTATTTGTCTTTTTTATCTTTATAGCGTTCTCTTTTGCTTAACCCCTACCATGTTTAATGTTTCAAAGCATTAGGTGAACTGCCAAGCTTAAGATCAATGAAGTAGGACCTTCTTTTGTTTCCGCTCACAGTTCCATGTTCTATTCTGGTCCTGCGTGATGCTCACTCTTTCCCTGCGTGACTTACAATATCTTTATCTCATTAACATTTTCATTTGTGGGTGTCATTCAACAAACACCACTTATGCACAGAGCTGCCAGTTTAAATGAAGAGGATGATTTGACATGTTAAAAGACATTCTTCATTTCAGATGTTGCTGTTTTGTGGTGAGTTTTGCAGGTCCATGGTCAGAACTAAAGAAAACTGCGGCTTTAGGCTCTATTCACAACTGTTTAATTGTGTTTTAGATGCTAAAAAAAATCCTTTCACCAAATTGTACATTATTGAAGGATCAACAGTAATGCACCCAGAACATAACTCATCTATAATGAACCACACAGATGTGGACCTGGTCTTAGCCTCAGGGTAATTGTGAATATCATCATGGTGAATACCGACTACTGCCAAGAGAATTTTACTTCAGTTCTTACTTCTTGGAGGAAAAGGTTCAAAGATTTGAGCATTACTTATTAAAAAGGGTTATCTATGGTCACTCATTGAAGTAAAAAATTACTTGGATTCTTGGGCTGCTTACGGTTTAGTTGCTCTATCCACTTCTGATATCATGTGATGTAAACGGACCAACTTGTTGTTCCTCATACTGTAGTGCAGCCTTTCTCAACCAGGGTGCCCAAGCACCCTGGGGTGCCTCGAGGTTCCTTCAGGGGTGCCTTGGTAAAATGTCTAAAAGTTGCCCAAAACTTGTCTACAAGCCAGCAGGTGGAAGAAGCCTGCCTTTTAGTTACACAAAGCCACAGGTCTTCATTGTGCACCTTTACAACCTTCTAGCCATCGGCGTCCTGACAACCAATGACATCATCAGTTGATAAGGAGAATGTTAGTTGCCTGCACAGCATCCCTGTTTGACTCTCCCCTGCCCCTCTCCATCAGTGCTGAGGTCACATTAGCTCAGTGATGGAGCAAAACGGAGAGAAACACTGTAATATTAGTGCAAAAGTGTATTTGATGTGGAAGAATAAATCACCTCTAGCGTTGGGTGTCCTACATGTGTGGATGCTGCCAGGGGCGGACTGACAACTCATGGGGCCCCCGGGCAATAGGGGATCATGGGGCCCCTGTGTCCTTGCCCAAAAAGCCTATGAAAAAGGTACCAGGGGCATCTCATGGGGCCCCCTACTGACCCTGGGCCCTCGGGCAGTGCCTGAGTTTCCAAATGGTCAGTCCGCCTCTGGATGCTGCTGTGTTATATAAAACTATTAGAATAGCTTTTTGCATTTTACAATGGGGTGCCTCAAGGCTGACCATAATTTTAAAGGGTGCCTTGGGATCTGTCCATCATTTTAGAGTGTGCCTTGAAAGTGTACATCATTTTAAAGGGTGCCTAGACTGAAAAAAAGTTGAGAAACACTGCTTTAGTGTTTTGCAACTTAAAGCTCTTCATCACAAGCTTACGAGTATGTTTGAACATGTCAATACTACAAAACTAGAGCAAGAACAGGCACATGAACGTTACTGAAAACATTGCTATAGAAAATAGGATAATCTGCACCCACATGAACACATGATGGAGAACAGAAAATTGTATTCAGTAGCAATTCACATTAAAAAATAATAAAGTATTTGTATCTTTTAGCGCCAACCCCCACCGCTGGCCACAGCTGAAGGGGCTTCTGGACTGGATAAGGGCCACCATCCTGAGCCATAGATAAGGGATTAAATATAACGTTTTCTCCGTTTGTGTTTTTTTTTTATCCTTACTTTGATTTCTGTTAACATTAGTACTACACTATGGGTGCACTCCCTGCCTGGTGGTTCTAATCCTCCAATTTTCATCCAAGATCCATTTTGTATCTCACATATGCAAAAGGATCCTACATTCAAAGTTTTTACCAAGTATTATACACAGAAATTTTACGCATATTTAAAGACACTTTCAATTCTTCACACTCTCCATCCAATCTCTCAGTGAGGGAAGTCGCAGCACTTCACAACCTCTCACACAATCATAATTTAATTATCAAATCAGCAAAGGTGGGGGTATTGGTATTCAAAATCATTATGACTTCCTTAAAAAATCCATGAGACTGTTTTCAGATTCCCACATTTATAGTAAACTCAAGAAGGACCCACTACCACAATTTAAAGAGGAAGCACATAATCTCATCGAGAGAGCATTTCGAGATGGGGTATTGACAAAACTGAAACCTCAGTTTCAGAAAGACCCCTCAAATCCACCTGGTCGCCCGATTATAGCAGTCATGGGTAGCATCACCAGCTTTTTTTTCAGTTTACATCGACCACTTCTTGCAACCATTAGCCCAAAGCCTCCCTTCCTGTTATCGACAGTTCACATCTTATACAAATTTTGAAGACATATACTTGGGAACCCTCATACCTCTGGCTTTCCCTAGATTTAAACTCTTTATACACATTGATACCCCATGACATAGGTCTTCAAGCTGTTCAACTTTATCTCACCACTGACCCATTACTCAATCTATGACAGGCTTAGTTAGTTTTGGAAGTCACAGAATACTGTTTAACCAACATCTATTTTTAACCACATGCCTACCAGGCACTTTTACCACCTTCGTGCCTAGGCCAATTTTCAGCTTTCAGTGCTGTTGCACTTTGAATGACAATTGCGCAGTCATGCAAAACTGGGTAATATGAAATTTTTATCATTCTTTTCACACAAATAGAGATTACTTTTGGTGGTATTTAATCGCCACCGGGTGTTTTATTTTTTGCACTATAAACTAAAAAAGATTAAAAAAAAAGTTTTTCTTTGTTTCTATTATACAATTTTGTAAACAGGTAATTTTTCTCATTCACTGATGTGCGTTGATGAGACTGCACTGATAGGCAGCACTGATGGGCACTGATAGGCAGCACTGGTGGGCACTGATGAGGTGACACGGATAGGCAGCACTGATCGGCACTGATAGGCTGCATTGATGAGGTGGCACTGATGAGGCGGCACTGGTGGGCATTGATGAGGAGGCAGTGATTCTGTTGCACTGATATGCACTGATGGGCACTGATAGGTGACATTGATGGGTACTTATGGGTGACACTGACTGGTGGCGCTGACTGGCGGCACTGACTGACAGCACTGACTGACGGCACTGACTGGTGGTACTGCTGGGCACTTATGGGCGCAAATGCTGGGTGGCACTGATGGGGGGTACTGAGGGGGTGGCACTGCAGGGCACTGCTGGGTGGCACTGCTGGGCACTGGTGGGTGGCACAGCTGGGTGGCTCTGCTGGGCACTGTTCTGTGACATCTGCCTGTTAACAGTAGTATTTTCCTCAGGCTGTGACAGCATGAGGAAAGTGCTGCCAATAACTGGCAACTGTATTTACCTTGGCCTTTTACCTCATCCTGTGATCAGCTGGGTCCATAGGACACAGCAATCACAGAGAGCGCTTGATGCATGCTGCTGGGGGCTTGAGGGAGAGCACGTTCTGGGAGGACGGCATATGATGTCCTCCCAGAACTGGATAACTGCACTGTAGCCATCATTTGGCTATATAGCGGTTGTTAAGTGGTTAATTCCAAGGTGATTTTTACCTGCAGATACACAGGACTGCCATGGGATGCTTGCAGTTATGCAACCTAATGATGGGACAATGGGAGCAATCATTTATCTGAAGCAACAACCCGTACGCCAGTCATCTAGTTTTCTATGGACATTACATAGATGGCATCGTCATCATTTGGGATGGCCCCTCTACATTAATCCCAACCTTTGTCCAACACTGTAACACCAATCACATGGGATTATCCTTCACATCAGTTTGTGATACAGAAAAATTGTCATTTTTAGATCTGGAACTTTGTCACTTGGGCAATACCATCTTGGGTAAAATCACAGCTGGCAATTCTTGCTTACATTATAACAGATAAACAACGTTCCAGAAAGCCAATTTTGCTGGTTGAAACACAATTGCACTAGAGAACAAGACTATATGAGTCATAGCCAGCTGCTCAAAGAAAAATTTCTAGAAAAGGGATATCCCAACGCGTTAATTGATGAAGAGCGTTCCCTTTTCTCCACCCATCTGCCTGTAATCCAAACCAATAAAAAACACTCATCCACTCAGGAATCGCCACCCCTGAGATTCACTACGCAGTTCCATACCCAGTTCCGTAGGATGGAACGCATATTTTAAAGACATTGGTCCATACTGAAAGAAGATCCACACCTTACTCCTTCCTTGACCACTAAATCAAAGTTTCCTATAGGTGTGCCAAAAACATCAAGGCAAAAATAGCACCCAGGAAAATTAAATGACCCCGAGCCAAAGACTTTAACTTTTCTCAACATTAAGGGTATGCTCCAATGTCATAAACCCAAGTGCCTCACTTACGAACACATCAACCATGGTCAAAAAGAATTCATAACCAAAGGCAATATCAGATTTCTTCAATTGTTCAACTGAATACGTCATCTACTGCCTTACTTGCCCATGCGAATTGCTCTATGCTGGACGCACTATCCATACTCTCTGCAAAAGATTTGGAAAACACAGGCATTTGGTAGAAGATGGCTCAGACAAACATAGTGTCCCCCGACACTTTTCAGATCTACCCAACCAATCCTCTCAAAGATTGAAAGTTTGGATCATTGAGTCCATACCCCCACATTTTCCCACAGCAGAGCATTTCAAACATCTTTGTAAAAGAGAAACCTACTGGATATACACTTTGGAGACATTAACCCCTGGTGGCTTAAATGAAGAAATAGAAATTAGCACCATTTTATGATTTAAAATACCTCTTTCCAGAGTGACTCATTTAGACACACTATATACTAATTTTATACGTATATATTTATATACATACATTTTTCATCATGTTCCTCTCTCTACCCACAGGACATCACTTCATATACAAACACAGAACATTTTTCCATATGTGTACCTTCAACAGGAGGTGCAACTTACTTACAACTTACATGCACTGTCACTGTGTGGTTACCATGGCATCGGTGTAGGCGGAATGATCACACTAGCCTCCCCACCATCAGGTGCCCTGTTGAACAAGTGCTCCGGAACTTAGACTTCGCACTCTCGAGAGGCTCTATCAGGGGACTGATAGAGGTGCTGTCAGGTGGTCCATTACAGACACCTTCTAGGGAGTTTGGACCATGCTGTATTTCATTTGATGTGCCTTTGATTTTTATCCTTTTGTGAGTATACCACTTTTTATACAATAAACCAATTTTCTTTGGTATTGCACTAGGCCTATGCACCCTTTGTTTGTTTCTTTGTATGCAGTTCATTTGGATTTCCCTGGTCCGTTGAGGGCAGCAAGGCATGCATTCTACAGG
The DNA here is from genome assembly GCF_062004578.1 of Staurois parvus. Classification (NCBI taxonomy): domain Eukaryota; kingdom Metazoa; phylum Chordata; class Amphibia; order Anura; family Ranidae; genus Staurois; species Staurois parvus. The sequence goes on along the minus strand of NW_028318033.1, from coordinate 5,693,838 downwards.
CATCCGACGTGTGGTTACTGTTACTGTGGAGTCCATTGTCCAGCGCAGGAGTCAAAGCAGAAAGGCCAGACTTGAACCCGATTGAATATCTCTGGAGAGATCTGAAAATGGCTGTGCACCAAAGCTCACCATCCAACCTGATGGAGCTTGAGAGGTATTGCAAGGAAGAATGGGAGAAATTGCCCAACAATAGGTGTGCCAAGCTTGTAGCATCATACTCAAAACGACTTGCAGCTGTAATTGGTGCTAAAGGTGCTTCAACAAAGTATTGAGAAAGGCTGTAAATACTTATGTACATGGGTTTTTTTTTAGTTTTGTATTTTTAATAAATTGCAAAAATTTTAAAACAAACTTCTTTCATGTGGTCATTATGGGGTGTTGTTTGTAGAATGTTGAGGAAAAGATGAATTTAATCCATTTTGGAATAAGGCTGTAACATAACAAAATGTGGCAAAAGTTAAGCTCTGTGAATACTTTCTGGATGCACTGTAAACAGGGGCGGACTGACAATTTGGAAACTCGGGCACTGCCCGAGGGCCCGGGGTCAGTAGGGGGCCCCATGAGATGCCCCTGGTACCTTTTTCATTGGCTTTTTTGAGTTTGGGAAGGACACAGGGGCCCCATGATCCCCTATTGCCCGAGGGCCCCATGAGTTGTCAGTCCACCCCTGACTGTAAATATTGATATTTTCACTGTTTTGCAGTTAAAACTGACATTTTATGTACTTTTTGGAAATGTCAGCTGTCAAAATGTGGCTGTCAGTAAATTTCATGATTTTTTCCAGTAAAAAAATTGCTGCTGCTAGTAAATTTTGGGGGTCTTGTCAGTAAATTTCACTTCATGGAGTTGGCAACACTAACACCAATGCTTCTGTTTAACTGCATCTTAAATTGCAAATGTAACAGGTCTGCAGCTACAGACTCAACCATTACTCAAATCAATTAATATATCATTTCCAGCGCACTCCAGTGCATTTAATTTCCATGAAGGGCTGTATATCAACACATTTTTTCTTTCTTCCTACTAGACAATTCTTTTTCTAATCTAATTTGGCAGGTCTGCAAATTCTGACCAGATCACTCAGCTGTAACTATAATGAGCTAAAATCTGTGGTGTTACAAGGGTATGACACCAGGTAAGAAATTAACTTTTTAATCTGAATGAATTATTTTCCGGTCTGATGAGCTACATTTCTGTTATTTTATATCTGTATGACAAACGTGCTGTGAAAGACAGGGTTTTAAATGTTTTTAGCAATACTTGTAAATTAATACCGATGCACTAAATGCCCATGACTATTGAGACAACCAGCTTAATGCACCCATTCAGCACTGGCAGCTGGAGGACAGCTGCAGGAGCCTCTTGATATGACTGGTTCTCTGTTCTGCCATGACTCTTTAAGCTGCTCAGTCCCCACTGACACATCTGGTTATAGTTGGAGGCCGCTCACACCATTGTAACTTAAGCGATAGTATACTACCACTTTGTAATAATACACAAAAATACGATATAAGCAACTTGGTGGTAGATTAATTAGATCTATTAAAGCAAGGCAAGTTGGCCAATGCATGAATCAGTATAAATAAGGATAGGGACCTCTAGATCATCTACTTTGTGAGGGGTAGGGGGTGGACCATGGATGGTAAAGGTTAATGCAAGGTCCTTGTGGAAATACTGTCCAAGTCCATCTTTGATGGAAGGCTTGTAGATATATGGACTGGTGAGAGAGGGCAGCCAGCTGTGAGAGCTTGTAGATACTCCTATGTCCTTATAGAGAAGAGAGACAGCAGCGCCACTCTAAGTGTAAAAGGTTTAAAAACAGACAAATTTTATGGGGTTTCCAAGATGGCGCTCGTTCGGAGCATGCGCGCTCCTTTGTCAAGCCAATCCCGCCACCATCTTAATGGTGATTACTAAGGACAATGCAAGTGGGCGTGGCAATCATGCTGATCGAGCCACACTGCAAACGGGAGGGCCGTTGTTAACACTAAGGGCGCCAGATACAGAGCAATACAGGGCTAATGACATGCAGCAACATAAGAAAATGTGTACACAAATAAAAGGATATGCCAGGGATACTCACAAGGGAAGCTGGTGGCTAAGAAGGAGTGTCAAAAACATATTAGACCTTAAAGAATTGAAAAACAAACATGATAAGACTATCAAATTATTGGCAATATTATGAATAATGAATTTGGGGATGGAAAAATAAAATAAAATAATAAAATTAAAAATATAAAAAATAAAAAAAGGAACATAAATATAAGAAAATATGGATAAATAAAAATCCTGAAAGTATGAAAAGTAAATCATTGAATATAAATAAGAAAATTATAAATATAGAAAGAGGTGAAGGATAATAATGAAGATAGATAAGATGCAACAATATAAAGTAATGAGACAATAGTTGAGTATGGAGAATGTGGGCATAATGAGAAATAAGAAATGAGTATGGACCTATAAATATTGGCATGATAATAGTGTATGATAAATGGAGAGAGAAAGTGGACTATATTGTGGTAAATTCAGATATGTAGGAGAGTGGGTAGGTGGGTGGGGGTAAAAGAGTGTGGTGATGGATTATAGTATGGTAGACAATTCAAGTTCCTCGTTAAGGCCTCCAGGTGCCAGGGTGTTAAGGGTATAGATCCAGAAGGTCTCTCTTTGGCAGAGGTGTTTGAAGCGTTCTGCTTGGGAGGGACCCCTGGGGATGGTTTCTATTACCCATACTCTTATGATGTGATCTGAGAATTGGGAGAGAAATTCAGAAAAATGTTTGGGGATGCTCAGTTTGGTTTTGCCATCATCTACTGAGCGTCTATGTTAACAGAATCTTTGGCAAAGTGTACGGATGGTGCAACCAACGTACAGAAGTTCACAAGGACAGGATATGCAATAGATTAGGAATTCAGAGGAACAGTTGTAGAATTCCTCTAAGTTGTAGGTTTTACCTTGGATAGAGAATTGTTTTTGTCCATGTAGGACGTGTTTGCAGGTAAGGCATTTAGGTTTTCTACACTGATACACGCCTTTGACTGATAGAAAAGTGGGCATGGGGTTAGTGGGTTTTTGTGCAGCTTTTAGTTTGCTGGGGGCTAATTTGTTTTTAATGTTGCAAGCTCGTCTATAGGAGAATTTGAGAGTCTGCGGGATGGATGTTTTGAGGTGGGGATCCTTGATGAGAATGCCCCAATGTTTAATTATGTATATATTTTCTTATGTCATTAGCCCTGGATTGCTCTGTATCCAGCGCCCTTAGTGTTAACAACGGCCCTCCTGTTGGCAGTGTGGCTCGATCGGCATAATTGCCCCACCCACTTGCATTGCTCTTATTAACTACCACTAAGATGGTGGCCGGATTGGCCTGACGAAGGAGCACACATACTCCGAACACGCGTCATCTTGGAAACCCAGTCCTTGCTGTGACGCCATCTCAGTGAGCCTCCCTGCACCTCTCTGCTACTCCCCAAGCCCTGGACTCCACTGGAGTGGTGGAGATACACCCAGGACTTCATGCTCCACTGGAACTACATTCTTATGACATGCCTACTTGCTACCTACCATTGTCATCGCATTTTACCATTAAATTTGTCTGTTTTTAAACCTTATACACTTAGAGTAGCGCCGATGTCTCTCTTCTCTAAATGCATGAATCAGTAAACAGGCACTGAACATGTTTAAAGGATAAGTTCACCTTTAGTAACATGTTACACTCATACAGACATAAGAATACCTTTAGTAACACATTACATGTTACATTCATACTGACATTCTGCAAGAGTCTGACACTGCACCCGCGATCTGCTGATCACGGGTGCAATACTCTTCAGGCTCCTAAAAAATAATAATAGTAATAACTGCACATTTTTTTACCGTAAAAAAATCAAATGGACTGCGGCATTGATTAGCAAATTTTGACTTTATAACCTTAAACGTTACCATATGGGGGGCGTGGCTTGGTGCTCGAAGAAGACGGCTGCACATTAGGGGAGCCCTGTGCAGTCCAAGGCTTCTAAGCTAAAAATCCTGATCATACCTGCTTGGATTATGGGCAAACTGTCTCACTACTCTTTGGGGTCCCACTCTCGAACCCCCTCAACATTTTCCAGTGCCCAGAACATCTCGGAAATCTTTAAATTCCAGCTGACAGCAAGGCACAGGGAAACTCCAGGCAAGATGGTGCAGACATGCCATGAGGAGGATGCCAGGTCTAAATCCGCTTCTGAAGCACTGGTAAGAGAGGCAGACATCCCTGATCACCCTCTCACATACTCTGTCATGACTGTGATTGCTGCAGACATTAAAAACACCCTCTCCTCCGCTAGTACAGAACTTAAGGCTGATGTGGTGGCCCTGTCTGAAAAGTTAGCTGTTAAAGAGCGAGTGGGTGTTAAATGGGACAAGGCCATATTGCGGTTAGAGGAAATAGCTGACACACATACAGCCCATCTGATTGCTATTAATCGCCACTTAGAAGATTTGGACAACAGAGGCAGGCAACAAAATATTAGAGTGCAAGGCGTTCCAGAATCAATCAAACATGATCAAATTCAGGCAGCATTAACCTCCATCTTGAATGGGATCTTGGAACGGCCTACAGACACACCAATAGAATTTGTACGGGCACAGAGAGCTTTACACTCAGGTCCAACAGGTCCAACAGATCTAGCTCCACCTAAAGACATAATATGCTGCCTGACTAGTTTCCCTCTTAAGGAGGAAATCTTGAAATCTGCTAGACAAAACTAGTTTAATGAACATACAATCTGCCTTTTCCAAGATTTTTCCCCTACTGGAAAATAGCAGGGTGTTACTGTACGTCCCCTTTTGGAGCTGCTGCGAGAAAGAAACATCACATACTCCTGGCGCTTTCCCCTCGCTTTGAATGCAACTTATGATGGGAGACAATGCATCTTGTAAACACCAGATGACTTACCAACATTTTGTGACAACCTGCAACTCTCACTGGTGGATCTCCCTGAGTGGTATAGGGAATTTCGCACCCCTTCTGAGCCTCAAACCCCACAGAGATCTCCATTGTCTACAAAGACCAAACCTCCACACTGACCAAAAAAAAGGCCCTTTCAGCAAACAGCGTGGGTCAGGTTCCACCCATCCCTCTCCATCAATCAAGCTTCTTCAAGCACTTGGGAACACCTGACTCTGGAAAATGTCTGATTTTTGGGAGACAACATTAGCCATCTGGCTTTTTCTTTATCTAAAACTATTGACTGGCGAACTTATCCAAGTTTTGGCAAACTTTCTGAACCCAGTCATTTCCACATTAAAGGGGTTACTTCAGCTGGTCCCAATAGACTCTATATTCAACCTTGAACTCTATGTATGACAACACTTGCTCAGGAAACACCCTATGCACTGTGCCTGAATTCATCTAGATACTCAGTCCGGAAGATCACAAAGACCTTGATGGTAATATTAGGTAGCTACTGGGTTGCACTTGGTGGTGTCAGAAGTAGTCACGCAACGATGACATATTAAAGGGTCATATCCTTTCTATAGCCCAATGGGCCAAATTGAATTGAATTATTATCTCATCTTTCACCTATTGCAAATGGTATAGAACAGGGGTAGGCAACCTGTGGCTCTCTAGCTGTTGTGGAACTACAGTTCCCATGAGGCATTGCAACATTACAAAACTTGACAGTTACAGCTATGACTTGCAGAGGCATGATGGAACTTGTAGTCCTGCAACAGCTGGAGAGCTGCAGAATGCCTACCCCTGGTATAGACCCTTGACTAAGCCTGTCTTATTTGCTAAGTATATACTGTATAGTCATATTTAGTGTTCAATAGTCTGAATGGTAAAATATAGCTTTTCCTTAGCACTACCCATTGGTAAACATATTCCAGACCAAATAAGGAAGATCAGGTGTCTCCTGGATATCTTCTTTCTGGTGTCCAACCCTTGTATTGGCCAGTCCTATGGGTTTTGCAGCTGATAAGGGTATTTCTGCCCTTTCCCTCTTGTCACTGTTCAGTTTGTTTATACAAGATTCTTTCAATGATAACATCTCAAGGTTATATTTCTATGAAGACTCTGGCTTACCAATGACTCTAGGATATTGTTGTTGAATTGCTCCCGCAGGTGGATTACACAACATATTCATAGTTTATTTAAGTTGTTATAGTATTAATATCCTAACTGATTGAACCTCATGCAGTATGTGTTAGAGGTTGTATACCCATTTTCTCATCAGACCTCCTAGGCTGAGGGGTACTGTTTCTCTATCTCTTTCACTTTTTTTCCCCCTCTCCCTCCTTTTTCACCTTCTTTTCCCCTTCCTTCTCACCCCCCATTTTTCCCCCCTTCTTTTCTTGGGCTGACATTTGTGCAATATTACACGATGGCATATACCTCTCTAGGGAAACACCCTACGTTAATTTCCCACAATGTCAGGGGTCTAAATGTTCCAGAAAAAGGTTCTCAGTGAGCTTAAGAAAGTCAAACCCTCCTTTGTCTTTCTACAAGAGACCCACTTCATTACATGTTGTCAAGATTCTAGGTATGACCAGAAGTGTGTGGACTGACACAGGGAAACGCAGGCGTCAGGTATAGTAAACAATATAATTTATTAAAGGTACAACACAAATACAAAACGCACAATATAACAAAACCAAACCTCCAACTGATAACAGAATGTACACAGACAAGGGCAGTCAGGGCTGGTGAGGTGGAGTGGTCAGGCAGGCCGAGCCCACAGCACGAATTTCCTCAGGACGCGGGGTCTAAGTCCTAGCCTGCTGTTCACCAGGGCCCCTGATGGTGGGGATGGACTTGGTGCAGACTGGAACCAGGTCGCGACCCCTGAGTGCGTCCGGCTGTGGTAAAGAGTACTGGCAGGGGAGTGCGGGAACGGAGTCTGATGGGAAGAGGCAGGCAGACTTACTGAAGTGATCCGTGCGGGATGGATGGATCGTCGGGTGAAGTGAGCGTAGTCAGGCAGGTCGGGTCGGTATCGTGCGGGCAGCGAGGTACAAGGAGCAGGCGGAAGCGTAGTGAGGAATAGCCGAGGTCAGGACAGGCAGAGTTCATGCAGAATCAGGCAGGAAGCAGACAGGATGCAGGTACAGGGGGCTCATGGGAAACATACACCAAGGCCCAGATCACAGGCCTGGTCATTCCTTATATGCACCTTCTGCAATCAGCCTCAGGTGTTTTGGCTGACTGCAGGAGTGAGCCTCTGGTTGCTGAGAGCACCCGCTGGCCAGTCCTGGTACTGCAACCCACAAGGCACGTAAGTCCCACCACTATTGGCGAGTCCATTCCTGACACATGTGCTATACCAAACCTTTTGAATAAATTATTTCCTACAGTTTTTCATGCCTCCAATGCCCACACTAAATCTAAGGGCTTCTCCATACTAGTTAGCAAACACGCAGACTTTGAGGTAACACAACATCTAGCTGATCCTGAAGGCAGATTCTCATTTGTCAAAGGCAAGATCCACAATACTCCCATAACTCTAGCTAACGTCTACTTTCCTAATTCAGCTCACATCTTCTTTTGTCACAAAGCAGTGAAGGAACTAAAGAGTTTTGCTACAGGTTGTATCTTGCTAGGGGGTGACTTTAATGTACCGCTAAACCATATTCATGTTACCTCCAATGGCAAATCTTACGTAACTTACAGAATTCTTAACAGACTTAAATCCTTACTGAGCTCCTTAACCTTGCTTAATGCATGGTGCATGGTTAATCCTGCAGGCAGAGATTTCACTTTTTCCTCACCATCACATAAGAAATACTCCCGCATTGATTATATTTTTATTACCCAAGAGACTTTTCTATACTGAAATCGGCATCTATAGGCCTTCAAACTATGTCTGACCATGCCCCTGTGTCTGTTTCCCTGCAGTTTTCAAACCTTCCCTCCAGAACATGCAATTGGAGATTAAACCCTTCTTTGCTCACAGACCCTTCTACTCTTCCTCACATTTCAGGCTCCATCCAGTCATATTTTAATCTAAACTCTTCCGAAGAACTGTTCCCAGTAACAATATGGGAAGCACACAAATGTGTTATCAGGGAGAACTAATTAGCCCAGGAAATAAACGTAAGGGAGACTCTGAACATGAGATCTCAAAATTGATTGATGTAATCACTCATTTAGAACAGCAGCAAAAACAATAGCTAGTGCAAATTTCGGCTACTGAATTGTTAGAGGGACGCCATAAATTGCAATCTATATTAGATCTAAAGGCCAGACCCAGAATGGGAAATGCATGTGCATGTTACAGAGGAAATAGCTAGGGAATTCCACAAATACTACACTAAACCTTATAACCTACCCCCTAATCATAAACCCGCCAGTTTACAGGGATCCAGAGCCAAGATATTGTAATAATACCTTCATCAATGCAATATGCCCACACTCACTAAGGAGGTGACAAATTCTTTAAGCCAACTCATTTCTGAGGATGAACTTCTGGCAGCCATTAGGTCCTTAAGATCAGGGAAAAGCCCAGATGGTTTTACAGCACATTACTATAAAGCGTTTGCAAATTTACTTGTTACCCCACTCAAAGAAGCTTTGAACTTTTTGAAAGAGATACTTTCTCTATGGCATATATAACATTACCCCTAAACCTGGGAGAGACCCAACGAGTTGCTCTAACTATAGGCCAATCTCGCTTTTAAATTTGGATTTAAAACTGATAGCCAAGATTATGGCTACTAGATTGAGAGAATTTCTACTTAAACTCATTGGCCCTGAGCAAGTGGGATTTATGCTGGGAAGGAAAGCTAAAGATAATGTAGCTTATGTTTTTAACTAGATCCAAAGAGCTGGTAGGGGTACATTCAAAAGCCTTCTGTCCACAGATGCAGAGTTGCCTGGGACTTTTTACTAGTAGTCTGCAGACACATAGGCCTCCCGTCTAACATGATGTCATGGATCTCCTCAATTTATTTCAACCCCATGGCCAAATTGAAAATCAATAGCACTCTCTCTGATGCAGTGCTAATAAGAAATGGGACCAGGCAAGGATTCCCTTTGTCTCCCATTTTATTTATTCTTACCTTAGAACCCTTTATCCGTACAGTAAACCAACTCACTTCTGTTAAAGGCTTCCCAATAGGGAACAGGTCTTAAAAGATGGTAGCTTACATAGATGATCTTTTGTTTTTTTCTAACCCATCCTCATACTTCTATCCCAAACCTGCTACAAGCCTTCTTACATAACAGTTACATTTCAAAGATAAATTATGATAAATTGGAGGCCTTGAATATATTGTTGTCCACTGAAACATTGGCCCTGACACAAAGTATTTGTCCCTTTAAAGGGGAACATAGCACCCTCAAATATTTAGGAATCTGGTTGACCCCAACCCTTTCAGAACTTTTTAAACACAATTTCCACCCCCTACTTCAAGGTATCCAAAGAGATATGGATCTAAGGACAAAAAAAACAAATTTTGTGGATTGGACAGGCCGCCATAGTTAAAATGACAATTTAACCTAGAGTGTTGTACTTTTTACATATGTTACCAATTTTGCTTCCAGACAGCTTCTTCAAACAAATCCAATCATTGCTTCGCAACTTCATATGGATAAAGGACAAACCCGTATTAGTTTGCAATTGTTATCACACTCAAAAGTCAATGGTTGCATAGGATTCCCAAATATTAAACACTATTATTATGCCACCCACCTGGCTAGGATTGTTGATTGGAGCTGTCATGCTGGAAAAAAAGATTGGGTGGGGATCGAAAGCAACTCCTCAACGCTACCTATTAGATTTCTACCCTGGATTCCATGGAATAAATGCCCACTGCAAGTTAAACAACACCCTTTAATTGGAGCCACTTTAGTTAGTTTTCAAAAAGTAATTAAGGATCATGACATCTCAACTTCCCTGAGCCCCCTTACCCTCATTACAGAAAACCCAGCCTTTCCTCCCAGGATGGAGACTAGGGCCATACCAATAAAGGAAAACACACATCTTCTGCTAGTGACACATTGTGTTTCAGCAGGGAAAATGACGTCCTAGAATGGGTTGAACACTGAACTGGGACACCGAAATTTCCCATTCTGGACTTACCTCCAATTGCATGATTATCTTTATTCATCCTCTCATAGAATGTATTTCTTTGGGTCGGTTTCTTAATTGGAAACTCTCTGCTTGCGGGGGGAACCGGTCGAAAAAAATTACCTCCTTGATATACACTATTTTGCAATGTTCCACTAAACATAATACCCACAGATTCCGAGCACAGTGGGAAACTAGACTTAACACCGAATTTTCTGATGATCAATGGACCAATGCTTGTATAATGGCACATAAATGCTCTATAAACATAAGATCCCAAGAAACGTCTTATAAATCACTGAATTCCCCCTTCAAACTCAAAAAATGGTTCCCACAGGCCTCGGATCTCTGTTGGAGATGTGGGCAGGTTGTTGGTGATCTTTTGCATATTTGGTGGGACTGTCCCATGATTAAACCTTACATATGTATGTCAACTGATTGTTCACAGCACAGACACAAATCTTCCTCTTAAACCAGCGTGCTGCTTATTACACATTTCTGATTGTCCCCTGAAACGCTACAAACATTCTTTGCTTAGACATCTACTGAATGCAGCTAAGGCCAAAATACCTCACCACTGGAAATCTGCATGATCCCCAACTATTAGGGAATGGCTATGAGATAGAAAATGTTTGTGACATGGAAGAAATGGTAGCTATGGCCACCGAATCGACTGAGAAGAACCATAAGCTGTGGACTGCCTGGTTTTTGTTTCGATACTCTGATGAATATGATCAGTAGGTTGCTGGATAATGTATATTTATTTAATACCTTGTAACTCCTTTGCTATACAGTTTACTGCCCTGAAATAACCCTTTCATACTGCCTAGAGTTATTTAATTACTTGTTATTATTTTGTCATTGTATATGTGTGCACCTATATGATTCTTCATCATGATCACTCAAGATATTGGTCACCACCTTCATTGTCATAATTTGTTTTTCTTCACATGTAATGTCTATTCTTTTTTTCTTCTACCCTTAAACTATGCACTTTGTACTTTGCATTTTGTTTGCAATAAAATGCTATTGTTAAAAAAAAAGTTACCATATAAACAGTGCAAATTAATCATGGCCCTAAAAGATGTCCTTGAATGCACTCTTTACACACAGCCCTTTAGTAGGTAGGTGTACGTGTTTCTGACAAAGGGCACCCCTGTAATTGGCTACAAAGTGCGTGGCATCTAATGGTCAGTTTTGGCAATCATTGGGACATGTCTAGAAGGTGGTGCACATGAAGCTGTCCCTTTAAGAAGGTACACAAAGGATGGCTGATGAGCTGCTAAGTAAGGAGCAGTCTCTATTGGTAGTAACTGAGGACAGTGAGAGGTTAAACATGGTTGTTCTGCTCAACGCTCTTGAGGCAACAGACCTGGTCCAGTCCATTTGGTGGTCTTCTGTTCTAAAGCGCTAAGTCCTCACAAGCAGTGTCCACACAAGGCTCAGTCTCTCAGCTATGGTCCTCATGGGCTCTGTCCTCTCTGGTGTAGGCACACATAGCAATAAACACACTATCTGACACCTCCAGGAATGTCAGATAGCAGTGACACCCAGAGCTCTTCAGGATAATAGAGACGCAGCACACCACCCACCAAAAAAGGTAAGTATAAACCGTGTTCTCCTACAGGGTGCAACTGTTTAATGTTTGCTTCAGTGGCAACAAGGTCACTTTAAAATGTTGAAGAGAATGGACTACAATAAAACTCAGAAGCCATCGTGGATACATCAGGTGGCTCAGATCATATTAGCAAAACAGAAGTCCATTTTAAAACCATCAAAATCACAACTCTATTGGAAAGAAATTCTATCAATATCAGAATGCATAATGGAATCTGACTGTTGGCTTTATCAAAGATGACCACACATGATAATCTTTCTATTTATGGTAAACAACTGAAATCATTTCCATTGGGCTAAGGAACATGGCACAGGATCAATTACTCTATAATATTATCTATAGACGGAAACATTTATGCAATTACATGATGCATTGTTGATTGTGGAGTAGACATATGCACACATTTTTGTTTCATGTTTCAGATGAATTCGTTCTTCGAAGAATTTATTTCATCATACTCGTTAAGTTGAACCGATTCGTTTTCGGCATTTGCTTTGTATATTCATTGGTCCAGATGGATTCGAAAAATTATATTAATTTTCTAATATGATATTTCAGGCAGATTCGTTATTTATATATCAAAACTATTCAGTAGGATTCACTATTTTTGAATGCATGTTTTTTAATGCAAAATTTGACGGTCTCAAATTTTTCAAACCTAAGAGTTGCATTAGACTGGAATTGATCTGAATGACTTTGACAATTACAAATTTAACTTAATTCACAAATTTACTTGAATCTGAAGTAAATTTGAAAATTGAGTTCATTTTCCCCATGTGTGGGAACCACTATCGATTCATGTGAAATCATCCAAATTAAACTACTGTATTTGTTAATTTTGTTAAAACTTTTTTGGATTTGTTTACATTTGTTACTATGTCCATTCAGAGATTCTTATACATCAGAATCTCTGAAGATTAAATTTTAGTAACAAAAATTGATTCGTTACGAAACTAAATGCACATGTCTATTGTGGAGTCATTGCCACAATGTGACAGTTAAATGTGGCACAATACTTTACTAAACAGACATTGCAGCATTAGCACAACTCCCACTGGGGCAGAGACCAGAGGAGAATAGAACACTGAAAGATTGATCCAAACATTTATCACTTTCCCCCTGCTCACAGTTAACTCATGGCACCTCTGTAGCCTACTTAACAGTAGCTGGCAGGAGCAAATATAACTGAAGCCTAGGAACGTTTGCAAAACAGAAAAGTTACCAAAGCTTAGGCTGGCTACTGTCTAGCTATTTTAAGCAGACACAGAAATAAACTGGAGACACTATTCCTAAAAAGATATGTAAACTCTAGTGTTATTTTTGCTGTTGTGCAATCAAAACAAGGAATGGAGGTACAGTTACTGACAATGCTATTCAGATATCATCTGACTCAATGGGGGGGATTTATTAAAACTGGTGCACACAGAATATGGTACAGTTGTGTATATAAACCAATCAGCTCCTAACTTCAGCTTGTTCAATTAAGCTTTGACAATAAAAACCTAGAAGCTGTTTGGTTACTCTGGAGAGTTGCACCAAAATATATGTGCAGCAGTTTTAGTAAATCCCCCCAATGAGTCAACAATTTATCCACTGTGATTTGGGGTTCAATAATGCAGAAATTCCTTTCAGTCTCGTGCTTCTGTAATTTGGTTTCCATTCTCCCAAGTGGTATAAATACAACCAGTTAAGAACCCCTGCTATAGAGGAGCCAAGAGACCAAATTCTCTTATTGCTATTTTCTCTGTCTGACATAGGTATATGCTAAGAAAATAAAAGAAAGTGCTAATTGAAGTAATGATTCCACTTGTTCTTTTCTTATTTGTTTTTAATGATTTAGGCTCATATAATCATCATTTGTACATTTCACTTTCAAATCAATTAAAACCATTACTGTCCTACATGTTAAATTATTTTAATAAGGTATTTCCCAGTTGATTGCGGCACACCTTCACCCGTGATTATCTGTATATATTCAACATCTATATTAATTAGTTCTTCAAGCAGAATTGGTACAAGCTAAACAAAATGTAATCAGCATCGAGTAAACCAGTGCCGTATTTCCTTCCTCTTCTCATAGAATTGTTATTATTTAGTTGACAACATTCGAAAATTGTCAAATTGCACTTGGTCCTTATTTTACAGTGTCCAAAATAGGAGCTATCTGTGTTGCCTGTTGTCTTTGAATATCATTCTAGAATGGAGATGTTCTTTGGGTCAAGGGAGAGCAGGAAGTTGTCATCAGTCCAGGGCACGCAGTGATCTTTAGTTTCAGAAATTTGGTAAGTGCATTTGGTATGATTGGTCATTAGTCCAAAGAAGTATAACATTTAGTATAGGGATGGCCATCAGTTGTGGATGGGAAAAGAATTAGTTCAAGTAGGAGAATACATGGAATGTGTATATCCAAGGCAGTGGATATGGAACGCAATGGTGAGTTCGGGAAAAAGGATGCAGCTGATATGTTCCAGGAGACTTGCAGGATGTGAGCATTGTTAAGAGGTGGAGTGGGTTGCAACTGAATGGTAACTGTGATACCAAGCCTGAGTGTGGATGATTGTGATCCTATAGTGTGTGATTGTGATCCCTAGGGGGGTTGTAGGTGTCTGACACTAAGGATTTTTAGGTGAGGTCATGGTTTAGTTGATCTTGATTTTAGGGGAGCAGTTGTATGTGATTAAAGGGTTGTGTGAGTGAGTGAGTGTGGTTATTGTAGGAGTATAGTTGACTGCTATCCTTTTCCTTCTGGTGACAGTGACCTTAAAACACAGGTGTGCATATGCCATATTTGTTTCTAATACATTTTTATAGCATGAGACAGCATCAAAAAGCAAAATATTATGTTGAAATTACAGATGGTATAGAAGTGAGATCTTTGAGGACAGACTAAAACATTTAATGTGAAAATGGCTTAATGTAGCTTAACATACCATAATGTGCCTAAGTCTCAATCAATTGACTTGAAACTTTGCACAGCCCAAGTTCTCAACGTCCCAAACATGTCCTAGAAGTTTCATAGATTTTGGACTTCCACAAAGAAAATGGGGGACATTAAGCTTGCTTTTTGGGGAGCTTAATGTGGCTTAACGTACAAAAAAGAGCTTATATGTTGACCAATTTCCCCCAAACTTCACACAATACAAGACTCTATCTATGTCAACATATTCTGAAAATTTCAGGTCATTTGGTAAATCACACCAAACGTTATTCACATTAAGCTATATTTTACAGTGCTAAAACATTTAATGTGAACACCTTAATGTAAAAAGAGCTTAACGTACCATAATGTGCCTTATTCTCAATTGATTGACTTGAAACTTTGCACAGCCCAAGTTCACAACATCCCAAACATTTCGTAGACATTTCATAGATTTTGGCCTTCCACAAAAAAAATGGGGGACATTAAGCTTGTTTTTTGGGAGCTTAATGTAGCTTAATGTACAAAAAAGAGCTTAGATGTTGACCAATTTCCCCCAAACTTCACACAATACAAGACTCTATCTATCTCAACATATTCTGAAAATTTCAGGTCATTTGGTAAATCACACCAAAAGTTATTCACATTAAGCTATATTTTACAGTGCTAAAACAATTAATGTGAACAGCTTAATGTAAAAAGAGCTTAACGTACCATAATGTACCTAAACCTCAATCAATTGACTTGAAACTTTGCACAGCCCAAGTTCTCAACGTCCCAAACATGTCCTAGAAGTTTCATAGATTTTGAACTTCCACAAAGAAAATGGGGGACATTAAGCTTGTTTTTTGGGGAGCTTAATGTAGCTTAACGTACAATAAAGAGCTTAGATGTTGACCAATTTCACCCAAACTTCACACATTAGAAGACTCTATCTATGGCAACATATTCTGAACATTTCAGATCATTTGGTAAATCACACCAAAAGTTATTTACATTAAGCTATATTTTACAGTGCTAAAACATTTAATGTGAAGAGCTTAATGTAAAAAGAGCTTAACGTACCATAATGTGCCTAAACCTCAATCAATTGACTTGAAACTTTGCACAGCCCAAGTTCTCAGAGTCCCAAACTTGTCCTAGAAGTTTCATAGAGTTTGAACTTCCACAAAGAAAATGGGGGACATTAAGCTTGTTTTTTGGGGAGCTTGATGTAGCTTAACGTACAAAAAACAGCTTAGATGTTTACCAATCTCCCCCAAACTTCACACAGTAGAAGACGCTATCTATGGCAACATATTCTAAAAATTTCAGATCTTTTGGTAAATCACACCAAAAGTTATTCACATTAAGCTATATTTTACAGTGCTAAAACATTTAATGTGAACCGCTTAATGTAAAAAGAGCTTAACGTACCATAATGTGCCTAAATCTCAATCAATTGACTTGACACTTAGCACAGGCCAAGTTCTCAATGTCCCAAACATGTCCTAGAAGTGTCATAGATTTCTGCCTTCCACAAAGAAAATGGGGGACATTAAGCTTGTTTTTTGGAGAGCTTAATGTAGCTTAACATACAAAAAAGAGCTTAGATACTGACCAATTTCCCCCAAACTTCACACAATACAAGAATCTACATCATGGGTACTGAATTAAAATTCATGGAGGTCCAGTTTTTAATCCTTTTTTTCTGCAGAGTTCCGAATCTCATTTTTATTCTATGACTCAGGTCATTAACGTCACAGCCCCTTTTCAATTAATGTCCTCAGTCCCCCTTTTCCAATCACACCCCTCTATATATCACAACTCCCTTTCACATCAGAGCCCCAACATTACAGCCACACTTACATCACATTCCCTTGCAATCATAGACCCCTCCCTCACATCACAGTCACCTTTGCAATCACAACCCCCCACATAACAGCTCACCCCCTCTTGACATCACAGCCCTCCTCCTCACATCACAAACCCTTCATATCACAGCCCCCCTTTCACATTACAGCCACCCACATCACATCACAGACCACCCATAATACAGCTCTCCCATCTTACATCACAGCCCGCCATATCACAGCTCCACATCTCGCATCAAAGCTCCCCCTTCTCACATCACAGCCCCCCATACCACAGCTTCTCCCTCTCACATTATTGCCCCACTCTCACAAAACTTTATATTACAGCGCCCCCCCCCCCCCCATTCTCATCACAGCTCCTTATATCACGACTCCCCATTCTCACATCACAGCCCCCTATATAACATCACAGCCCCCCATATCACAGCCCCCATATCACAGATTCTCCCTATCACATCACAGCTCTCCAAGTATTACAATTCCCCTCTCTCACAGCCACTCATATCAGAGCTCACCCCTCACAGCTCCCTCCTCTCACTTCCCAGACCCCCATATCACAGCTCCCTCTCTGACATCACAGACCCCCCCCCCCATAATCTCCCCCTAGCTTAACTCAGTGTTGTGGAGGGCTGGGAGAGTGGCAAGTTAGACTCCTCTTCTGGGTGCGCACACCTGCTGCTGCCACTAGGCTCCGTGCCTCCTGCACTCCTCCTTACTGTGAGTTCAGTGGTGGATGAGTGCATTGGGGGGAAGAGGTTGGGCATACTCCTGTAGACCTTACTTTCCTCCAGCCCACTCTGCTGTGACTTCAACAGCGGTGGCAGGTGAGTGAATGTGGGGGGGAGGGGATTCAGGTCCTCCTTGCTGTGGGTTCAGTGGCGACAAGTGTATTCAGGGGGAAGGGTCGGGCTACTGCTGCTCCCCCTGTAGACCTTCCATTCCTTCCGCCCGCTCTGCTGCGGTGGGCGGGTGCATGGGGGGTCCAGGTCCCCGTCCACCTTGCCATTTCTCCCACCCTCTGCAGGACAGTAATCCTTAACATCTGCAGTGGTGGGAGGAAATGAGTCCGCTCAGGCTGCTAGGTGGTACGGCTGAGGTCCAGACTAAACTATCACTTGGTCTGTGTACAGACCGCAGTCCGCCATTTAGTGAAGCCTGCTCTACATGTACCAACAAATTGTGAAAATTTCAGGTTGTTTCATAAAACATGCCAAAAGTTATTCAGAGGGAGAGGGAGAGAGAAAAAAGGGGGGGGGGAGACTCTCAATGCCACTACATATCAAGGCTTGACTGGCTCCAATTGCTCAGCTCACAGCACAAGGAGACGAAGCAAAGTGATCACTAAAGCCCATCAGCCTTTCCCGTACTCTCAGTTGTCAGTAAAGGCAGAGAAGGGCTGTTGGTGCAGAACAGCAGCAGAGGCAGAATTTTCACAGAGGATATTGCAGGTCTGCCAGTGTAGGATGTTCAGCTGCTTTCTCCAGCTGCTTACTCTGCCCCCCCCCCCCACCCATCTCTAGTTACACTCTCTTGTTCCTCCAGCACAGAATGCCTTCCTCTGTCTCTCTATTCCTGGCTCCCCTAATCAATCACAGCTCTCAGACTCTTCCATAGTCATGGTAAGCAGGACAGACAATGGAGGAGGTGGAGCAGCTCAATAGAATAAAGTTGGAGCCTCCTGGCTGTGAATTCTGCGGCTTTGCATATACATCACTGGTTGCTAGATACCAGGCGGTCCTAGCAACCAGTGATTTCACTGGGGGACATTGGGCAGCGGCTACCAGAACCAGAAAGCTGGTCTTCCGAAAGCTGGTCTTTGGATGGTACAGCAAACAGAGGATTTTGAGCCAGCTGTTATGCTATCCCAATGTGCAGGCAGCATGGGTTACAGACTCCCTTGGATGCAGCCTTCAGAGCAGCCCAGGGGGGCTGTCATTCCTAGGACACCACCTCCATGGATGGTACAGACCGGCGGTCTGTGTATCCTGGTCCACCCACTGCAACAAGCAGAGATGGAAATACATCCCTGCTTGCTGGAGAACAGAACTACAGATGGGATGTACCAAGACCGGTGTCTGTGGGAATAGGTGGCATAGCAGTGATCGGTCTTACTAGAACAACTACTCAGATAACAAGAATATGGATTACATATTCAGGGAAGGCAGGAGATAAGCAACAAGAACATGTAAAAAAAGATTTTGCCCAGAGTTCTCCTTTAAATGTTAATAATCTTTAGTCTGTTTTACCAAACAACCTGAGATTTTTATAATATGTTGCCATAGATAGAGTCTTCTATTGTATACATTTTGAGGAAATTGGATAACATCCAAGCTCTCTTTTGTACTTTAAGCCACAATTAGTTCCCCTTAAAATAAGTACAGCACCCCCTTGACCCCCAGAGGCGTAGCGTGGACCCTCAAAGTCAGGGACGGATGACATCTTGTTTTCGTGCAGATCCTAGGTCAGCGAAGGGATGTGCGATCAAAGAAAAGTTAGGCGCCAGTCAGTTTAAGTACATCTTTGAATTCTTTATTGGGGAACTTCATAACTGGGAGATAGGACATAGGGTTTAGAACATTCATGTCAAAACTATATTAGAAAAGAACTTCAGACTCACCAGACCCTTTCAGTATTGCACAGTGCAGAATCAATAGGAGCACAAGCCGGCACTGATTATTAGAGGAACAGCTAAATATGGATAGTCATGTGATCTTCAATAGGTCAGACAGACTTGCCCCTTAGGTCCATTCTAGTACCAGGTACCTCCAGTAGCCATCCAGCTTCTCTCATTCTCCTCCTCAATCAGCATGTGAGGCCCCTTCTAGGCTTGAGGCCTAGTCAAACCTTTCCCGCACATAAGCATTACCTCCCCAGGCCAAGCCTGGAGGTAGACTGTACTAAGATTGAGCACATAGCAATTCTCATGAATATATACAGTGGATATAAAAAGTCGACATACCACTATTAAAAAAGTCAGGTTTCTGTGATGTAAGAAAATGAGACAAAGAAAAATAATTTCAGAAAAATTTCTACCTTTAATGTGACCTATAAACTGTACAACTCAGTTGAAAAACATATTGAAATCTTTTTGGTGGAGGGAAGTAAAAATAAAAGACTAAAATAATATGGTTGCATAAGTGTGCACCCCCTTAAACTAATACTTTGTTGAAGCACCTTTTGATTTTATTACATCACTCTGTCTTTTTGGGTATGAGTCTATCAGCATGGCACATCTTGACTTTGCAATATTTGCCCACTCTTCCTTGCAAAAACTCTTCAACTCTGTCAGATTGCGAGGACATCTCCTGTGCACAGCCCTCTTCAGATCACCCCACAGATTTTCAATCAGATTCAGGTCTGGGCTCTGGCTGGGCCATTCTAAAACTTTAATCCTCTTCTGGTGAAGCCATTCCTTTGTTGATTTGGATGTATGCTTTGGGTCGTTGTCATGCTGAAAGATGAAGTTCCTCTTCATGTTCAGCTTTCTAGCAGAAGCCTAAAGGTTTTGTGCCAATATTGACTGGTATTTGGAACTTGGAAGAATGCACTTCCCAAGCATGCACCACAAGCCAGAAATCCCCAGTGATTGGCTGGTGAGCTACAAACACACACTCATAATATTCGCCCATTGGCTGTCCCACGCTACAGCCACTACACAAGGTGGTAGGGTCTACACAAGTTTAATATCACTCACTTTCTTTGTGGAAGTTCAAAATCTATGAAACTTCTAGGAAATGTTTGGGAAGTTGAGAACTTGGGATGTGCAAAGTTTCAAGTCAATTGATTGAGGTAAATTTTCAGAATTTGTTGCCATACATCTAAGCTCTTTATTGTACGTTAAGCTACATTAAGCTCCCCAAAAAACAAGCTTAATGTCCCCCATTTTCTTTGTGGAAGGCTGAAATCTATGACACTTCTAGGACATGTTTGGGACGTTAATAACTTGGGCTCTGCTAAGTGTCAAGTCAATTGATTGAGGTTTAGACACATTATGGTACGTTAAGCTCTTTTTACATTAAGCTGTTCACATTAAGTGTTTTAGCACTGTAAAATATAGCTTAATGTGAATAACTTTTGGTGTGATTTACCAAATGACCTGAAATTTTCAGAATATGTTGCCATAGATAGAGTCTTCTAACGAGTGAAGTTTGGGGGAAATTGGTCAACATCTTAGCTCTTTTTTGTACGTTAAGCTACATTAAGTTCCCCAAAAAACAAGCTTAATGTCCCCCATTTTCTTTGTGGAAGTTCAAAATCTATGAAACCTCTAGGGCAAGTTTGGGATGCTGAGAACTTGGGCTGTGCAAAGTTTCAAGTCAATTGATTGAGTTTTAGGCACATTATGGTACGTTAAGCTCTTTTTACATTAAGCTGTTCACATTAAGTGTAGAGATGAGCGAATTATTCAAAAATTCGGTTCGGCTGATTCGCCGAATTCGCCGATTAAATTCGCTTCGTGCCGAATATATTCGCTGCGAATTTAACTTATAAAAAGGGTGTTTCTAGGCTTCAGAGAGCCTTTATATTAGTGCAGAACACTGTACCTTTAATTTAAATGCCCTTGGAGTCTGCTGGGGAAGAGAAATAATACTGTCAGTCAGTATGACATGCAGATGAGTGCCGTCGATCTTAGAATCACCGCACACTTCACTCATTTGGGCAGTCACGGGGCCAAAACCAGAGTGTGGAGCCACAGTGTGGCGGTGGAGGCAGCAGCAATGGGAGGCCATACAGCACCCTATGACAAAATGGAACCCACCAGCAGTGTGAGGAGACCTGAAAGTGGCACATAGCAGAGTGTGGTGATGGAGACAGCAGCAATGGGAGGCCGTACAGGGACCCATGACACACTCTGGACCTGGTAACAGCATGAGGAGGCGGTACAGGGGCCCATGACAGATTACGGGCCTGGCAGCAGCATGAGGAGTCGGTACGGGGGCCCATGGCAGATTACGGGCCTGGCAGCAGCATGAGGAGGCGGTACAGGGGCCCATGGCAGAGTGGCGGAGCGTAAGCAGCTAAAATTGAAGGCCATACAGAGGCCTATGTTAAAAAGTTCCCCCAGCAGCAGCGTGGGGAGACGACTATCAAGAGTCCAATGGCAGAGTGGCGGAGCAGAAGCAGTTTCAATTGAAGGCCATACACAGGCCTAGGTTAAAAAGCGGAAGCCGTCAGCAGCGTGAGCAGACGACAGAGACACATGGCGCAGGGTGGCGGTGGATGCAGCAGTATTCGGAAGCCAAACACAGGCCTCGGTTAAAAAGCGGAAAGCCGTCAGCAGCGTGAGCAGATGACAGAGGCACATGGCGCAGGGTGGCGGTGGAGGCAGCAGCAATGGAAGGCCATACAGCACCCTATCACAAAATGGAACCCACCAACAGTGTAAGGAGACCTGAAAGTGGCACATGGCGCAGGGTGGCGGTGGAGGCAGCAGTATTCGGAAGCCATACACAGGCCTAGGTTAAAAAGCGGAAGCCGTCAGCAGCGTGAGCAGACGACAGAGACACATGGCGCAGGGTGGCGGTGGATGCAGCAGTATTCGGAAGCCAAACACAGGCCTCGGTTAAAAAGCGGAAGCCGGCAGCAGCGTGAGCAGACGACAGAGGCACATGGCGCAGGGTGGCGGTGGAGGCAGCAGCAATGGAAGGCCATACAGCACCCTATCACAAAATGGAACCCACCAACAGTGTAAGGAGACCTGAAAGTGGCACATGGCGCAGGGTGGCGGTGGAGGCAGCAGTATTCGGAAGACATACACAGGACTAGTTTAAAAAGGCCTAGGTTAAAAAGCGGAAGCCGTCAGCAGCATGAGCAGACGACAGAGGCACATGGCGCAGGGTGGCGGTGGAGGCAGCAGTATTCAGAAGCCATACACAGGCCTAGGTTAAAAAGCGGAAGCCGTCAGCAGCGTGAGCAGACGACAGACACATGGCGCAGGGTGGCGGTGGATGCAGCAGTATTCGGAAGCCAAACACAGGCCTCGGTTAAAAAGCGGAAGCCGTCAGCAGCGTGAGCAGACGACAGAGGCACATGGCGCAGGGTGGCGGTGGAGGCAGCAGCAATGGAAGGCCATACAGCACCCTATCACAAAATGGAACCCACCAACAGTGTAAGGAGACCTGAAAGTGGCACATGGCACAGGGTGGCGGTGGAGGCAGCAGTATTCGGAAGACATACACAGGACTAGTTTAAAAAGCGGAAGCCGTCAGCAGCGTGAGCAGACGACAGAGGCACATCGCGCAGGGTGGCGGTGGAGGCAGCAGTATTCGGAAGCCATACACAGGCCTAGGTTAAAAAGCGGAAGCCGTCAGCAGCGTGAGCAGACGACAGAGACACATGGCGCAGGGTGGCGGTGGATGCAGCAGTATTCGGAAGCCAAACACAGGCCTCGGTTAAAAAGCGGAAGCCGTCAGCAGCGTGAGCAGACGACAGAGGCACATGGCGCAGGGTGGCGGTTGAGGCAGCAGCAATGGAAGGCCATACAGCACCCTATCACAAAATGGAACCCACCAACAGTGTAAGGAGACCTGAAAGTGGCACATGGCGCAGGGTGGCGGTGGAGGCAGCAGTATTCGGAAGACATACACAGGACTAGTTTAAAAAGCGGAAGCCGTCAGCAGCGTGAGCAGGCGACAGAGGCACATGGCGCAGGGTGGCGGTGGAGGCAGCAGTATTCGGAAGCCATACACAGGCCTAGGTTAAAAAGCGGAAGCCGTCAGCAGCGTGAGCAGACGACAGAGACACATGGCGCAGGGTGGCGGTGGATGCAGCAGTATTCGGAAGCCAAACACAGGCCTCGGTTAAAAAGCGGAAGCCGTCAGCAGCGTGAGCAGACGACAGAGGCACATGGCGCAGGGTGGCGGTGGAGGCAGCAGCAATGGAAGGCCATACAGCACCCTATCACAAAATGGAACCCACCAACAGTGTAAGGAGACCTGAAAGTGGCACATATCGCAGGGTGGCGGTGGAGGCAGCAGTATTCGGAAGACATACACAGGACTAGTTTAAAAAGCGGAAGCCGTCAGCAGCGTGAGCAGACGACAGAGGCACATGGCGCAGGGTGGCGGTGGAGGCAGCAGTATTCGGAAGCCATACACAGGCCTAGGTTAAAAAGCGGAAGCCGTCAGCAGCGTGAGCAGACGACAGAGGCACATGGCGCAGGGTGGCGGTGGAGGCAGCAGTATTCGGAAGCCATACACAGGCCTAGGTTTAAAACTGGAACCCAGCAGCGTGAGCAGACGACAAAGACGCACATGGCAGAGGATGGATCTGGCAGCAGTATGAGAAGGCGGTACAGGGGCCCGTGGCACAGTGTGGTGTTGGGGGCTACAGCAACTGGATGCCAGATAGTGGCCGATAGGGCTATATACTGCATGACTACATAGGTGGTTTTTATAGTACTTTATTTTGGCCTCCCTCTCAGCAGGTGTGAAAAAGGCCACCATTTTTGAACGGTAGCGAGGGTCCAACAAGGTGGACAGCCAAAAGTCATCCCTCTGTCTGATGGTTATTATTCGGCTGTCGCTACGCAAGCAACCGAGCATGCTATGGGCCATTTGTGCCAAGGAATGCGAGGGACTCCCTGCCTCCATCTCCACAGCATACTGCCACGGTGCGTCTGGGTCCTCTGTCTCCTCCTCCTCCTCTACCAGATGCTCCTGCTCCTCCACTCCTGTCCGCTGAGTGGAAAAACCACCCATTTCACTCAATAATTCCTGAGCACCAATGTCCTACTCTACCTCCTCCTCTTCTTCCTGTCCTGCCCCCACAGGGGTCATGTGGCGTTGAGATCTGTGCGCCACGTCTACCGCACCCTGACCAGCCATTGTTAACAGCATTTGTTCCAGGACGTGCAACAGAGGAATGACGTCGTTCATCCCATAGTCCTGCCGACTCACGAATAGCGTGGCCTCCTCAAAGGGCCTGAAGCGGCAGGTGTCACGCATGAGCTGCCAATGGCTGACATCTAAGTTACACAGGGGAGTACCTTTATCCGCTTGTAACATCAGGAAATCGGTGATGGCCTTTCGCTGTTCGTAAAGGCGGTCTAACATATGTAGGGTTGAATTCCACCTTGTTGCAACGTCGCAGATCAGGCGATGCTGTGGAATTCCGTTCTGCCGCTGCAGCTCAAGGAGGGTGTGCTTTGCGGTGTAGGAATGGCTGAAATGCATGCAAAGTTTACGTGACATTTTAAGGATGTCTTGCAGTGGGATGGTGGATTTTAGGAACCGCTTGACAACCAGATTGAACACGTGAGCCATGCATGGCGCATGGCACAACCTTCCTTGACGCAGAGCAGACACCATGTTCTTTCCGTTGTCGGTCAACATGGTTCCGATTTTCAGTTTGCGCGGAGACAGCCATCTGTCGATTTCTCTGTTCATTACACTCAGAAGTTCCTCCCCTGTGTGACTACGTTCGCCAAGGCATACCAGGTGCAGCACAGCGTGACACCGTTGCGCCCTGCACATGTGGTATGCCGGTCGGGTAATGGGACTTGGCACGGGGGTGGCAGCTGAGGACACGGCGGAAGAAGAGGTGGTAGAGGCGGACATCTTTGCTGGACCAAGGACGTGCAAACGTGGAGGCAAAAGCGGCGTGACCTGTCCAAGTTGCTGGTGCGGCTGTGCCGGCACCACGTTCACCCAGTGGGCCGTAAATGACATGTACTGTCCCTGACCGTAGTTACAGCTCCACACGTCGGCGCTGCCGTGCACTTTGGCAGAGACCGACATGCTCAAAGACTGGCCCACCATCTCTTCTACATGTGTATGCAGGGCTGGCACTGCCTTTTTGGCGAAGAAATGCCGGCTTGGCACTCTCCACCGCGGCTCAGCACAAGCCATCATTTCTCGGAAAGGTGCTGAGTCCACCACTTGGAAAGGGAGGGACTGCAGCACCAGCAACTTGGACAGGAGGACGTTCAGCTTCTGCACCGTCGGGTGCGTGCTCGCAAACTGTTGTCTCTTGGAAACAGATTCCAAGAAAGACTGCTGACGGAATCCGTGAAGAGGAGTAGCAGGAGAAGGAGCATCTGAACGAGCGGAAGATGCCAACGAGCGACAACTCCCCTCAGCAGAGGTGTTGGAGCCTTGACTGGCTGATAGAGGGCGATTGACGTCGGGTGACGGAGCAAGTAACAGAGCGGGTGATGGAGCGGGGGCTGGGGCAGGCAGAACCGCCGTATCTTTATCACGGTTTTCCCAGGCCACCGAATGGCGACACTGCATATGCTGACGCAACGCTGTAGTCCCAACATGGGCCCCCTGGCCACGCTTGACTTTCTGGTCACATAGTCGACATACGGCTACGTTTACTTCCTCGGGCGGCGTGACGAAAAATTGCCACACCGCCAAGTAGGAAACTTTGCCCCCGCTACTCCTCACTGGCTGACTGCTACTTCCTCCGTGCACACCGGCACCACTACTGGCCGTGGTGGTAGGCTGCAGTGGAGCTGGTGCTCTACTCCGTGGCCGTTTGGCTCCACTGACACTGCTGCGACCCTGCTGCCTCCTGGGCAACCCACCGACTGTTTTGCTCGCTGGCAAGCTGGCACCCTCTTCTCCTGATGATGCGGAAGCAATAGCCTGATGACGACGAGGCTGCCAAGTGCGATCAGCCTCATCATCATCAATTAGGGTCTCCGCGTCACTACTAGCCCCCTCGGCTGCGTGTGGGTCAGGAGACAGACCTGTCTCTAGACCGGCTACCAAGCCACTCTCCTCGCCAGTACTTCTTCGCCTGGCTGCTGAAGAGGCGGATGTCTCCCCCCGTTCCTGACCGCCCTCTGTTAGCTCTTCCTCACTGTACAGTGGGGCTGAGCCCACAGCATGCGATACTTCGCTTGGTGAGGGAACACCAAAGGACAGGGGCAGGTCGAGGACACGTGATTTCAGTGGGCTTGCTCCCAGGCCATGCCAACTAACGGTTGTGTCTGACGTACCCACCGACCGTTGGCTGTAGGTGTCAGAGGTGACCTGGGAAGAGGAAGACGACCGAGTCAACCAATCGATGACGGCAGGGTTGTCGGTGGAGACACGACCGCTGGATGACACCGGGAGCACTGGCCTCTGGCTGCGACTAGTGCTGCCTCGACCCCTTCCTCTGCTGCCACGTCTGCTTGCTCCTGAAACATTGCCTCCTCTGCCACTCCTCTGCATGTTGTCTGACATAATCTTTAATTCAATAAGCACCCCAAAAATAAAACCGGATTTAACTCTTTGAACGTACAATAGTGGTTGTGAAGCAGAAAGTCAGTTTATTTAGCACAATCGGTCAATTGCAGCTTGCCGTTGGCTGGAAACTGTACGTTTATGTCACTGGAATGCACTAATCACCCAAAAAATATTACCGCCACCCGGCGTGTAAATGGATCTAACTCTTTGAACGTACAATAGTGGTTGTGAAGCAGAAAGTCAGTTTATTTAGCACAATCGGTCAATTGCAGCTTGCTGTTGGCTGGAAACTGTACGTTTATGTCACTGGAATGCACTAATCACCCAAAAAATATTACCGCCAGCCGGCGTGTAAATGGATCTAACTCTTTGAACGTACAATAGTGGTTGTGAAGCAGAAAGTCAGTTTATTGTACACAATCGGTCAATTGCAGCTTGCCGTTGGCTGGAAACTGTACGTTTATGTCACTGGAATGCACTAATCACCCAAAAAATATTACCGCCACCCGGCGTGTATATGGATTTAACTCTTTGAACGTACAATAGTGGTTGTGAAGCAGAAAGTCAGTTTATTTAGCACAATCGGTCAATTGCAGCTTGCCGTTGGCTGGAAACTGTACGTTTATGTCACTGGAATGCACTAATCACCCAAAAAATATTACCGCCAGCCGGCGTGTAAATGGATCTAACTCTTTGAACGTACAATGGTGGTTGTGAAGCAGAAAGTCAGTTTATTGTACACAATCGGTCAATTGCAGCTTGCCATTGGCTGGAAACTGTACGTTTCTGTCACTGGAATGCACTAATCACCCAAAAAATATTACCGCCAGCCGGCGTGTAAATGGATTTAACTCTTTGAACGTACAATAGTGGTTGTGAAGCAGAAAGTCAGTTTATTTAGCACAATCGGTCAATTGCAGCTTGCCGTTGGCTGGAAACTGTACGTTTATGTCACTGGAATGCACTAATCACCCAAAAAATATTACCGCCAACCGGCGTGTAAATGGATCTAACTCTTTGAACGTACAATGGTGGTTGTGAAACAGAAAGTCAGTTTATTGTACACAATCGGTCAATTGCAGCTTGCCGTTGGCTAGAAACTGTACGTTTCTGTCACTGGAATGCACTAATCACCCAAAAAATATTACCGCCACCCGGCGTGTAAATGGATCTAACTCTTTGAACGTACAATGGTGGTTGTGAAGCAGAAAGTCAGTTTATTGTACACAATCGGTCAATTGCAGCTTGCCGTTGGCTGGAAACTGTACGTTTCTGTCACTGGAATGCACTAATCACCCAAAAAATATTACCGCCAGCTGGCGTGTAAATGGATCTAACTCTTTGAACGTACAATGGTGGTTGTGAAGCAGAAAGTCAGTTTATTGTACACAATCGGTCAATTGCAGCTTGCCGTTGGCTGGAAACTGTACGTTTCTGTCACTGGAATGCACTAATCACCCAAAAAATATTACCGCCAGCCGGCGTGTAAATGGATTTAACTCTTTGAACGTACAATAGTGGTTGTGAAGCAGAAAGTCAGTTTATTTAGCACAATCGGTCAATTGCAGCTTGCCGTTGGCTGGAAACTGTACGTTTATGTCACTAGAATGCACTAATCACCCAAAAAATATTACCGCCACCCGGCGTGAAAATGGATTTAACTCTTTGAACGTACAATGGTGGTTGTGAAACAGAAAGTCAGTTTATTGTACACAATCGGTCAATTGCAGCTTGCCGTTGGCTGGAAACTGTACGTTTCTGTCACTGGAATGCACTAATCACCCAAAAAATATTACCGCCAGCCGGCGTGTAAATGGATTTAACTCTTTGAACGTACAATAGTGGTTGTGAAGCAGAAAGTCAGTTTATTTAGCACAATCGGTCAATTGCAGCTTGCCGTTGGCTGGAAACTGTACGTTTATGTCACTGGAATGCACTAATCACCCAAAAAATATTACCGCCACCCGGCGTGTAAATGGATCTAACTCTTTGAACGTACAATGGTGGTTGTGAAACAGAAAGTCAGTTTATTGTACACAATCGGTCAATTGCAGCTTGCCGTTGGCTGGAAACTGTACGTTTCTGTCACTGGAATGCACTAATCACCCAAAAAATATTACCGCCAGCCGGCGTGTAAATGGATTTAACTCTTTGAACGTACAATAGTGGTTGTGAAGCAGAAAGTCAGTTTATTTAGCACAATCGGGCAATTGCAGCTTGCCGTTGGCTGGAAACTGTACGTTTATGTCACTGGAATGCACTAATCACCCAAAAAATATTACCGCCACCCGGCGTGTAAATGGATCTAACTCTTTGAACGTACAATGGTGGTTGTGAAGCAGAAAGTCAGTTTATTGTACACAATCGGTCAATTGCAGCTTGCCGTTGGCTGGAAACTGTACGTTTCTGTCACTGGAATGCACTAATCACCCAAAAATATTACCGCCAGCCGGCGTGTAAATGGATTTAACTCTTTGAACGTACAATAGTGGTTGTGAAGCAGAAAGTCAGTTTATTTAGCACAATCGGTCAATTGCAGCTTGCCGTTGGCTGGAAACTGTACGTTTATGTCACTGGAATGCACTAATCACCCAAAAAATATTACCGCCACCCGGCGTGTAAATGGATCTAACTCTTTGAACGTACAATTGTGGTTGTGAAGCAGAAAGTCAGTTTATTGTACACAATCGGTCAATTGCAGCTTGCCGTTGGCTGGAAACTGTACGTTTATGTCACTGGAATGCACTAATCACCCAAAAAATATTACCGCCACCCGGCGTGTAAATGGATCTAACTCTTTGAACGTACAATGGTGGTTGTGAAGCAGAAAGTCAGTTTATTGTACACAATCGGTCAATTGCAGCTTGCCGTTGGCTGGAAACTGTACGTTTCTGTCACTGGAATGCACTAATCACCCAAAAAATAATACCGCCAGCCGGCGTGTAAATGGATTTAACTCTTTGAACGTACAATAGTGGTTGTGAAGCAGAAAGTCAGTTTATTTAGCACAATCGGTCAATTGCAGCTTGCCGTTGGCTGGAAACTGTACGTTTATGTCACTGGAATGCACTAATCACCCAAAAAATATTACCGCCACCCGGCGTGTAAATGGATCTAACTCTTTGAACGTACAATGGTGGTTGTGAAACAGAAAGTCAGTTTATTGTACACAATCGGTCAATTGCAGCTTGCCGTTGGCTGGAAACTGTACGTTTCTGTCACTGGAATGCACTAATCACCCAAAAAATATTACCGCCAGCCGGCGTGTAAATGGATTTAACTCTTTGAACGTACAATAGTGGTTGTGAAGCAGAAAGTCAGTTTATTTAGCACAATCGGGCAATTGCAGCTTGCCGTTGGCTGGAAACTGTACGTTTATGTCACTGGAATGCACTAATCACCCAAAAAATATTACCGCCACCCGGCGTGTAAATGGATCTAACTCTTTGAACGTACAATGGTGGTTGTGAAGCAGAAAGTCAGTTTATTGTACACAATCGGTCAATTGCAGCTTGCCGTTGGCTGGAAACTGTACGTTTCTGTCACTGGAATGCACTAATCACCCAAAAATATTACCGCCAGCCGGCGTGTAAATGGATTTAACTCTTTGAACGTACAATAGTGGTTGTGAAGCAGAAAGTCAGTTTATTTAGCACAATCGGTCAATTGCAGCTTGCCGTTGGCTGGAAACTGTACGTTTATGTCACTGGAATGCACTAATCACCCAAAAAATATTACCGCCACCCGGCGTGTAAATGGATCTAACTCTTTGAACGTACAATGGTGGTTGTGAAGCAGAAAGTCAGTTTATTGTACACAATGGGTCAATTGCAGCTTGCCGTTGGCTGGAAACTGTACGTTTCTGTCACTGGAATGCACTAATCACCCAAAAAATATTACCGCCAGCCGGCGTGTAAATGGATTTAACTCTTTGAACGTACAATAGTGGTTGTGAAGCAGAAAGTCAGTTTATTTAGCACAATCGGTCAATTGCAGCTTGCCGTTGGCTGGAAACTGTACGTTTATGTCACTGGAATGCACTAATCACCCAAAAAATATTACCGCCACCCGGCGTGTAAATGGATCTAACTCTTTGAACGTACAATGGTGGTTGTGAAGCAGAAAGTCAGTTTATTGTACACCATCGGTCAATTGCAGCTTGCCGTTGGCTGGAAACTGTACGTTTATGTCACTGGAATGCACTAATCACCCAAAAAATATTACCGCCAGCCGGCGTGTAAATGGATTTAACTCTTTGAACGTACAATAGTGGTTGTGAAGCAGAAAGTCCGTTTATTTAGCACAATCGGGCAATTGCAGCTTGCCGTTGGCTGGAAACTGTACGTTTATGTCACTGGAATGCACTAATCACC
The DNA here is from genome assembly GCF_062004578.1 of Staurois parvus. Classification (NCBI taxonomy): domain Eukaryota; kingdom Metazoa; phylum Chordata; class Amphibia; order Anura; family Ranidae; genus Staurois; species Staurois parvus. Next base: position 5,662,850 of record NW_028318033.1, on the reverse strand, counting down.
CAAAAAATATTACCGCCACCCGGCGTGTAAATGGATCTAACTCTTTGAACGTACAATGGTGGTTGTGAAGCAGAAAGTCAGTTTATTGTACACAATCGGTCAATTGCAGCTTGCCGTTGGCTGGAAACTGTACGTTTCTGTCACTGGAATGCACTAATCACCCAAAAAATATTACCGCCAGCCGGCGTGTAAATGGATTTAACTCTTTGAACGTACAATAGTGGTTGTGAATTAGAAAGTCAGTTTATTTAGCACAATCGGTCAATTGCAGCTTGCCGTTGGCTGGAAACTGTACGTTTATGTCACTGGAATGCACTAATCACCCAAAAAATATTACCGCCACCCGGCGTGTAAATGGATCTAACTCTTTGAACGTACAATGGTGGTTGTGAAGCAGAAAGTCAGTTTATTGTACACAATCGGTCAATTGCAGCTTGCCGTTGGCTGGAAACTGTACGTTTCTGTCACTGGAATGCACTAATCACCCAAAAAATATTACCGCCACCCGGAGTGTAAATGGATCTAACTCTTTGAACGTACAATAGTGGTTGTAAAGCAGAAAGTCAGTTTATTTAGCACAATCGGTCAATTGCAGCTTGCCGCTGGCTGGAAACTGTACGTTTATGTCACTGGAATGCACTAATCACCCAAAAAATATTACCGCCACCCGGCGTGTAAATGGATCTAACTCTTTGAACGTACAATAGTGGTTGTGAAGCAGAAAGTCAGTTTATTTAGCACAATCGGTCAATTGCAGCTTGCCGTTGGCTGGAAACTGTACGTTTATGTCACTGGAATGCACTAATCACCCAAAAAATATTACCGCCACCCGGCGTGTATATGGATTTAACTCTTTGAACGTACAATGGTGGTTGTGAAGCAGAAAGTCAGTTTATTTAGCACAATTGGTCAATTGCAGCTTGCCGTTGGCTGGAAACTGTACGTTTATGTCACTGGAATGCACTAATCACCCAAAAAATATTACCGCCACCCGGCATGTAAATGGATCTAACTCTTTGAACGTACAATAGTGGTTGTGAAGCAGAAAGTCAGTTTATTGTACACAATCGGTCAATTGCAGTTTGCCGTTGGCTGGAAACTGTACGTTTGTGTCACTGGAATGCACTAATCACCCAAAAAATATTACCGCCAGCCGGCGTGTAAATGGATTTAACTCTTTGAACGTACAATAGTGGTTGTGAAGCAGAAAGTCAGTTTATTTTGCACAATCGGCAAACTGCAGCACCAACTGTGCACGACAGCCACCAAAAAAAAAAAGGGTGTATGTCACTTTAAATTTTCGATTCTTTGATAGCTGTGGCCCTGAGTAACGATTCTGTGTCCCTGAGTAACGATTCTGTGTCCCTGAGTAACGATTCTGTGTCCCTGAGTAACAGTTCTGTGTCCCTGAGTAACAATTCTGTGTCCCCGAGTAACGATTCTGTGTCCCTGAGTAACGATTCTGTGTCCCTGAGTAACGATTCTGTGTCCCTGAGTAACGATTCTGTGGCCCTAAAGTCTCTGTGGCCCTAACTCTGTCCCTTAATACAGACAGGTCTGTCTCTCTTGAATGACCGGAGGCTAATGGAGAATTCTAAGATGGCCGCGATTTATAGCTCCACCATTACACAGTGCTGGCTGGCTGCTGATTGGCTAATGCGATCACATGTCATGATTCATGACTCATGAGTGCATTATGGGTCAGCGCGCCTTGTCTGCGCGCCTTCCCAGAGATCCCCGCCCCATCTTCTCTGTCCATTTTCTCCTGTCGCCACACATGTCGCCGCCATTTTTGGGAAAATTCGATTCGTGCATCCGAAGTTTGCTAATCTTCGGATTCGTCGCGAATCGAATTTTTCCAAATCTTCGGAACGAATTCCACTTCATCATGTTCGATTCGCTCATCTCTAATTAAGTGTTTTAGCACTGTAAAATATAGCTTAATGTGAATAACTTTTGGTGTGATTTACCAAATGATCTGAAATTTTCAGAATATGTTGCCATAGATAGGGTCTTCTAATGTATAAAGTTTTTTGTACATTAAGCTACATTAAGCTCCCCAAAAAACAAGCTTAATGTCCCCCATTTTCTTTGTGGAATGCTGAAATCTATGACACTTCTAGGACATGTTTGGGACATTGAGAACTTGGGCTGTGCTAAGTGTCAAGTCAATCGATTGAGGTTTAGGTACACTATGGTACGTTAAGCTCTTTTTACATTAAGCTCTTCACATTAAATGTTTTAGCACTGTAAAATATAGCTTAATGTGAATAACTTTTGGTGTGATTTACCAAATGACCTGCAATTTGCAGAATATGTTGCCATAGATAGAGTCTTCTAATGTGTGAAGTTTGGGGGAAATTGGTCAACATCTAAGCTCTTTTTTGTACGTTAAGCTACATTAAGCTCCCCAAAAAACAAGCTTAATGTCCCCCATTTTCTTTGTGGAAGGCTGAAATCTATGAAACTTCTAGGACATGTTTGGGACGTTGAGAACTTGGGCTGTGCAAAGTTTCAAGTCAATTGATTAATATTTAGACAGTTTATTACACATTAAGCTACATTAAGCCATTTTCACATTAAATGTTTTAGTCTGTCCCGATCTTTGCAGCAATTAGGCAGGTATCAGCAGATGATTTAGTAGATGATTTAATAAAAATATTGAATTGATAAAGACATTTTTTAGCATTCTTTTCTGGGGTAAGGAGGGGCCACAGCAAAGTATGCTTTTGAAGACCAGTGGAAGCTCAAGGTGCTTTAAATGCACCCTACTTGGTTCTAAAGGAGTTTAAATTGGCTGACTGGTACAGTAGCGATGGCATTGCAAGAATTTTGAAAGGGAGAAAAAGAGGGGAGGGGACAACATCCTGGCGCTTGGTGGCAGTGATGCTGGCCAAGTGCAGAAGATAAGCTACTGTGTGACCATATGTTTTTTTTATTTCAGGGCTTCTTTCCTCATGAGGTTGCATCAGTATTATCCATTAGTACATCATTGTCTCCCTTGTCAGATAAGTCATAGACAGTATTACTAGAAAGCATAAGATAAGATGCTATGGGTGCCCTGTCCACACTGGACTTTCAGTGTTTTCTAATTCCTCACATTCTTCTTTCTCGTCACATTGTAGGTGTTCAGAGTTTTATACCTCTGTCAACTCTGCCTTACTTCAATTTGGAAAAAAAGCCACAAGATGCCAACATCAGTGCTACTGTGGAATACAAAAGAAGCAATACATCTATGAACTGAAAGAGACTGAGATGATGATAAATGTGTGCTGAGTGGAAGAGTGCTTTAATGGATTGAGCAACAGCAATACAATGCCTGAAAGTCAAAGAAGCAGATTTATCACAAAGCTTAGACTGTGACAATAAACAATCTGCCCAGTTAATTACGTTAAACTCTTGTTACTTTGTGACTAGCTGCTCTCCAGAAATGACTTAAAATAATGTATGAAGAAGTTGCTAAGAACTTTTGACAGCTCTAGTTAACACTGCAGTTTAGCTATTGCATTGTAACTGTGATGTGAGAATAAAGAAAAGTGAGAGCAGAAAACATTGCACAGTGTGATTGCCAAGTATGATTACTAATTATAGTCATAAGAAGAACCAAGAAGTGATCGCCTTTAACTAGACATGTAAAATTGAGATTGCAGTACATTTTTTAAGAACCCACCAGTCAAAATTCAAAACCTTACATTAGAGATACATACATAGAACTGAGCCCTTCTGTGCAGTACCTGAGTTATCCAGCCATTGGTGTAGTGCACTAGTCCACCTCTCTCCCTTTTGTCAGTAATCTTGTCATCTTGTAGCACACCTGTTATTGATGCTCGAATATACTGGAGGATCTCCAATTCCCAGAAGGCTTGATAAAATAAACTACCATTACTAAAGCTGCTTATACAAATGTTTGAATATTAGCTAGTTCCAGATGAGCCAGAGGAAATTTGCTTAGTGGGTGGCCTTATTGGCCCCCTCTCACCCCACCATTCAAAATACAATAGCCACAGTTGTAGAATCACCCACCCATTGCTGTTTTTATTTTCCACCAATGAAAAAAGAATCCAAGAAGCTACTTCACCCCAAACCCTTCTCAGCAGACACAATCATTGCCACACTGATACAATCAGAAACACATCCTCAGAGGCAATCAGCAAGTACTGGCACAGCCAGAAATATGTCTGCAGAGATGTAATCAGTACAGTACTGACATAACCAACCAAAAACATGTCTGCAGAGACACAATACTGCCACAACCAGTAACATGCCTGCAGAAACAATCAGAATTTTGCTTGCAGAGAAGCAATAAGCACCAATCTGGCAAAACTAGAAATATGTCCGCAGAGATAATCAGTACCTTGCTGATACAACCAGAAAAAAATGTGCTGAACCTGTGAGGTTATCTTATTAGTATTGCTATTCTATCCTAATGTAATGATGTTGATATAAGTGATCTGGTTCCTGGGCAGGCATTTTCCATATCTCAGAGGATCTGCACAACTTTTCTGGCTTGCAATGTAATGTAACAACAATGTGAATTGAAGCATCACAACACTACTGAAAGGTTCAGATGTGACTTTATTATAGTAGGTAGAGATGAGCGAAGAAATGAAAAATTCGATTCGACTGATTCGGCGAATTCGTGGACAATATTCGATTTGAGTCGAATAAATTCGCTGTGAATTTAACTTAAAAAAGGGTGTTTCTAGGCTTCAGAGAGACTTAATATTAGTGCAGAACACTGTACCTTTAATTTAAATGCCCTTGGAGTCTGCTGGGGAAGAGAAATAATACTGTCACTCAGTATGACATGCAGATGAGTGCCGTCGATCTTAGAATCACCGCACACTTCACTCATTTGGCCAGTCACGGGGCCAAAACCAGTGTTTGGAGCCACAGTGTGGCGGTGGAGGCAGCAGCAATGGGAGGCCATACAGCAACCTATGACAAAATGGAAACCAGCAGGAGTGTGAGGAGACCTGAAAGTGGCACATGGCAGAGTGGGAGCAATGGGAGGCGGTACAAAGACCCATGTCACACTGTGGACCCAGCAGCAGCGTGACGAGGCGGTACGGGGGCCCATGGCAGATTTGGGGCCTGGCAGCACCTATGGGAGGCCTGTAATCTGCCAGCAACCTATGACAAAATGGAAACCAGCAGGAGTGTGAGGAGACCTGAAAGTGGCACATGGCAGAGTGGGAGCAATGGGAGGCGGTACAGGGACCCATGTCACACTGTGGACCCAGCAGCAGCGTGACCAGGCGGTACGGGGGCCCATGGCAGATTACAGGCCTCGCAGCAGCAATGGGAGGCCCGTAATCTGCCAGCACCCTATGACAAAAAATGGAACACACCAGCAGTGTGTGAGGAGACCTGAAAGTGGCACATGGCAGAGTGTGGCGATGGAGACAGCAGCAATGGGAGGCCGTACAGGGACCCATGAGAGACTGTGGACCTGGCAGCAGCATGAGGAGGCGGTATAGGGGCCCATGGCAGATTAGGGGCCTGGTAGCAGCTATAGGAGGCCCGTAATCTGGCAGCACCCTATGACAAAAAATTGAACACACCAGCAGTGTGTGAGGAGACCTGAAAGTGGCACATGGCATGAGAGACTCTGGACCTGGCAGCAGCATGAGGAGGCGGTATATAGGGGCCCATGGCAGATTAGGGGCCTGGCAGCAGCTATGGGAGGCCCGTAATCTGCCAGCACCCTATGTCAAAAAATTGAAAACACAAGCAGTGTGTGAGGAGACCTGAAAGTGGCACATGTTTGGGGCATGATTCATGGTGGATTTAGTCAGTTGTGTCAGGAACTGGTGGTTTGAAATCCAGACTAATCCACGCCTGATTCATTTTCACAAACGTGAGTCTCTCCACACTTTGGGTGGACAGTCGTGTCCTCCGCGGAGTTGCAATACCTCCTGCCGCACTAAACACGCGCTCCGATGCCACGCTACTGGCCGGGCATGACAGCCTTTCAAGGGCAAATTCAGCTAGTTGGGGCCAAAGGTCAAGTTTCGTTGCCCAGTAGTCAAGGGGATTGTCTACCTCGGTTGGCAGGGTGCTGTCCAAGTAGGCCCAAGCCTGTTGTTTGAGCTCCTGCTCCAGGTCCACCTGATGCTGCTGCTGCTGCTGCGGCTGGTTAGTAGTTTCCTCACTGCGCTGGTGAAGAAAGCTACTCATCATCGACTGCAGACTGAGGCAGCCGCTGCTGGTGGAGCTGCCACTGCTCCTACCACCCCACCCCTCCCCTGCTGCCATGCCAGCGGAACGCGAGCGCACAGGGCCCACAGTGTCTGAGGATGGACGTTGGCGCACAAAGGCAGAGACCAACTGACTACATAGGTGGTTTTTATAGTACGTAATTTTGGCCTCCCTCTCAGCAGGTGTGAAAAAGGCCACCATTTTGGAACGGTAGCGAGGGTCCAACAAGGTGGACAGCCAAAAGTCATCCCTCTGTCTGATGGTTATTATTCGGCTGTCGCTACGCAAGCAAGCGAGCATGCTATGGGCCATTTGTGCCAAGGAATGCGAGGGACTCCCTGCCTCCATCTCCACAGCATACTGCCACGGTGCGTCTGGGTCCTCTGTCTCCTCCTCCTCCTCCTCTACCAGATGCTCCTGCTCCTCCACTCCTGTCCGCTGAGTGGAAAAACCACCCATTTCACTCAATAATTCCTGAGCACCAATGTCCTCCTCTACCTCCTCCTCTTCTTCCTGTCCTGCCCCCACAGGGGTCATGTGGCGTTGAGATCTGTGCGCCACGTCTACCGCACCCTGACCAGCCATTGTTAACAGCATTTGTTCCAGGACGTGCAACAGAGGAATGACGTCGTTCATCCCATAGTCCTGCCGACTCACGAATAGCGTGGCCTCCTCAAAGGGCCTGAGCAAGCGGCAGGTGTCACGCATGAGCTGCCAATGGCTGACATCTAAGTTACACAGGGAGTACCTTTATCCGCTTGTAACATCAGGAAATCTGTGATGGCCTTTCGCTGTTCGTAAAGGCGGTCTAACATATGTAGGGTTAAATTCCACCTTGTTGCAACGTCAAAGCATGAGGAGTCGGTACGGGGGCCCATGGCAGATTACGTGCCTGGCAGCAGCAATGGGAGGCCCGTAATCTGCCAGCACCCTATGTCAAAAAATTGAACACACCAGCAGTGTGAGGAGACCTGAAAGTGGCACATGGCAGAGTGTGGCTATGGAGACAGCAGCAATGGGAGGCCGTACAGGGACCCATGACACACTCTGGACTTGGCAGCAGCATGAGGAGGCGGTATAGGGGCCCATGGCAGATTAGGGGCCTGGCAGCAGCTATGGGAGGCCCGTAATCTGCCAGCACCCTATGACAAAAAATGTAACACACCAGCAGTGTGAGGAGACCTGAAAGTGGCACATGGCAGAGTGTGGCGATGGAGACAGCAGCAATGGGAGGCCGTATAGGGACCCATGAGAGACTCTGGACCTAGCAGCAGCATGAGGAGGCGGTATATAGGGGCCTATGGCAGATTAGGGGCCTGGCAGCAGCTATAGGAGGCCCGTAATCTGCCAGCACCCTATGTCAAAAAATTCTACACACCAGCAGTGTGTGAGGAGACCTGAAATTGGCACATGGCAGAGTGTGGCGATGGAGACAGCAGCAATGGGAGGCCGTACAGGGACCCATGAGAGACTCTGGAACTGGCAGCAGCATGAGGAGGCGGTATATAGGGGCCCATGGCAGATTAGGGGCCTGGCAGCAGCTATAGGGGGCCCGTAATCTGCCAGCACCCTATGTCAAAAAATTCAACACACCAGCAGTGTGAGGAGACCTGAAAGTGGCACATGGCAGAGTGTGGCGATGGAGACAGCAGCAATGGGAGGCCGTACAGGGACCCATGAGAGACTCTGGAACTGGCAGCAGCATGAGGAGGCGGTATATAGGGGCCCATGGCAGATTAGGGGCCTGGCAGCAGCTATAGGGGGCCCGTAATCTGCCAGCACCCTATGTCAAAAAATTCAACACACCAGCAGTGTGAGGAGACCTGAAAGTGGCACATGGCAGAGTGTGGCGATGGAGACAGCAGCAATGGGAGGCCGTACAGGGACCCATGAGAGACTCTGGAACTGGCAGCAGCATGAGGAGGCGGTATATAGGGGCCCATGGCAGATTAGGGGCCTGGCAGCAGCTATAGGGGGCCCGTAATCTGGCAGCACCCTATGTCAAAAAATTCAACACACCAGCAGTGTGTGAGGAGACCTGAAAGTGGCACATGGCAGAGTGTGGTGATGGAGACAGCAGCAATGGGAGGCCGTACAGGGACCCATGAGAGACTCTGGAACTGGCAGCAGCATGAGGAGGCGGTATATAGGGGCCCATGGCAGATTAGGGGCCTGGCAGCAGCTATAGGGGGCCCGTAATCTGGCAGCACCCTATGTCAAAAAATTCAACACACCAGCAGTGTGTGAGGAGACCTGAAAGTGGCACATGGCAGAGTGTGGCGATGGAGACAGCAGCAATGGGAGGCCGTATAGGGACCCATGAGAGACTCTGGACTTGGCAGCAGCATGAGGAGGCGGTATATAGGGGCCCATGGCAGATTAGGGGCCTGGCAGCAGCTATGGGAGGTCCGTAATCTGCCAGCACCCTATGTCAAAAAATTCAACACACCAGCAGTGTGTGAGGAGACCTGAAAGTGGCACATGGCAGAGTGTGGCGATGGAGACAGCAGCAATGGGAGGCCGTACAGGGACCCATGAGAGACTCTGGAACTGGCAGCAGCATGAGGAGGCGGTATATAGGGGCCTATGGCAGATTAGGGGCCTGGCAGCAGCTATAGGGGGCCCGTAATCTGCCAGCACCCTATGTCAAAAAATTCTACACACCAGCAGTGTGTGAGGAGACCTGAAAGTGGCACATGGCAGAGTGTGGCGATGGAGACAGCAGCAATGGGAGGCCGTACAGGGACCCATGAGAGACTCTGGAACTGGCAGCAGCATGAGGAGGCGGTATATAGGGGCCCATGGCAGATTAGGGGCCTGGCAGCAGCTATAGGGGGCCCGTAATCTGCCAGCAACCTATGTCAAAAAATTCAACACACCAGCAGTGTGAGGAGAGCTGAAAGTGGCACATGGCAGAGTGTGGCGATGGAGACAGCAGCAATGGGAGGCCGTACAGGGACCCATGAGAGACTCTGGAACTGGCAGCAGCATGAGGAGGCGGTATATAGGGGCCCATGGCAGATTAGGGGCCTGGCAGCAGCTATAGGGGGCCCGTAATCTGGCAGCACCCTATGTCAAAAAATTCAACACACCAGCAGTGTGTGAGGAGACCTGAAAGTGGCACATGGCAGAGTGTGGCGATGGAGACAGCAGCAATGGGAGGCCGTATAGGGACCCATGAGAGACTCTGGACTTGGCAGCAGCATGAGGAGGCGGTATATAGGGGCCCATGGCAGATTAGGGGCCTGGCAGCAGCTATGGGAGGTCCGTAATCTGCCAGCACCCTATGTCAAAAAATTCAACACACCAGCAGTGTGTGAGGAGACCTGAAAGTGGCACATGGCAGAGTGTGGCGATGGAGACAGCAGCAATGGGAGGCCGTACAGGGACCCATGAGAGACTCTGGACCTGGCAGCAGCATGAGGAGGCGGTATATAGGGGCCCATGGCAGATTAGGGGCCTGGCAGCAGCTATGGGAGGTCCGTAATCTGCCAGCACCCTATGTCAAAAAATTCAACACACCAGCAGTGTGTGAGGAGACCTGAAAGTGGCACATGGCAGAGTGTGGCGATGGAGACAGCAGCAATGGGAGGCCGTACAGGGACCCATGAGAGACTCTGGAACTGGCAGCAGCATGAGGAGGCGGTATATAGGGGCCCATGGCAGATTAGGGGCCTGGCAGCAGCTATAGGGGGCCCGTAATCTGGCAGCACCCTATGTCAAAAAATTCAACACACCAGCAGTGTGTGAGGAGACCTGAAAGTGGCACATGGCAGAGTGTGGCGATGGAGACAGCAGCAATGGGAGGCCGTATAGGGACCCATGAGAGACTCTGGACCTGGCAGCAGCATGAGGAGGCGGTATATAGGGGCCTATGGCAGATTAGGGGCCTGGCAGCAGCTATAGGGGGCCCGTAATCTGCCAGCACCCTATGTCAAAAAATTCTACACACCAGCAGTGTGTGAGGAGACCTGAAAGTGGCACATGGCAGAGTGTGGCGATGGAGACAGCAGCAATGGGAGGCCGTACAGGGACCCATGAGAGACTCTGGAACTGGCAGCAGCATGAGGAGGCGGTATATAGGGGCCCATGGCAGATTAGGGGCCTGGCAGCAGCTATAGGGGGCCCGTAATCTGCCAGCACCCTATGTCAAAAAATTCAACACACCAGCAGTGTGAGGAGACCTGAAAGTGGCACATGGCAGAGTGTGGCGATGGAGACAGCAGCAATGGGAGGCCGTACAGGGACCCATGAGAGACTCTGGAACTGGCAGCAGCATGAGGAGGCGGTATATAGGGGCCCATGGCAGATTAGGGGCCTGGCAGCAGCTATAGGGGGCCCGTAATCTGCCAGCACCCTATGTCAAAAAATTCTACACACCAGCAGTGTGAGGAGACCTGAAAGTGGCACATGGCAGAGTGTGGCGATGGAGACAGCAGCAATGGGAGGCCGTACAGGGACCCATGAGAGACTCTGGAACTGGCAGCAGCATGAGGAGGCGGTATATAGGGGCCCATGGCAGATTAGGGGCCTGGCAGCAGCTATAGGGGGCCCGTAATCTGGCAGCACCCTATGTCAAAAAATTCAACACACCAGCAGTGTGTGAGGAGATCTGAAAGTGGCACATGGCAGAGTGTGGCGATGGAGACAGCAGCAATGGGAGGCCGTACAGGGACCCATGAGAGACTCTGGAACTGGCAGCAGCATGAGGAGGCGGTATATAGGGGCCCATGGCAGATTAGGGGCCTGGCAGCAGCTATAGGGGGCCCGTAATCTGCCAGCACCCTATGTCAAAAAATTCAACACACCAGCAGTGTGAGGAGACCTGAAAGTGGCACATGGCAGAGTGTGGCGATGGAGACAGCAGCAATGGGAGGCCGTACAGGGACCCATGAGAGACTCTGGAACTGGCAGCAGCATGAGGAGGCGGTATATAGGGGCCCATGGCAGATTAGGGGCCTGGCAGCAGCTATAGGGGGCCCGTAATCTGGCAGCACCCTATGTCAAAAAATTCAACACACCAGCAGTGTGTGAGGAGACCTGAAAGTGGCACATGGCAGAGTGTGGCGATGGAGACAGCAGCAATGGGAGGCCGTATAGGGACCCATGAGAGACTCTGGACTTGGCAGCAGCATGAGGAGGCGGTATATAGGGGCCCATGGCAGATTAGGGGCCTGGCAGCAGCTATGGGAGGTCCGTAATCTGCCAGCACCCTATGTCAAAAAATTCAACACACCAGCAGTGTGTGAGGAGACCTGAAAGTGGCACATGGCAGAGTGTGGCGATGGAGACAGCAGCAATGGGAGGCCGTACAGGGACCCATGAGAGACTCTGGAACTGGCAGCAGCATGAGGAGGCGGTATATAGGGGCCCATGGCAGATTAGGGGCCTGGCAGCAGCTATAGGGGGCCCGTAATCTGCCAGCACCCTATGTCAAAAAATTCAACACACCAGCAGTGTGAGGAGACCTGAAAGTGGCACATGGCAGAGTGTGGCGATGGAGACAGCAGCAATGGGAGGCCGTACAGGGACCCATGAGAGACTCTGGAACTGGCAGCAGCATGAGGAGGCGGTATATAGGGGCCCATGGCAGATTAGGGGCCTGGCAGCAGCTATAGGGGGCCCGTAATCTGGCAGCACCCTATGTCAAAAAATTCAACACACCAGCAGTGTGTGAGGAGACCTGAAAGTGGCACATGGCAGAGTGTGGCGATGGAGACAGCAGCAATGGGAGGCCGTATAGGGACCCATGAGAGACTCTGGACTTGGCAGCAGCATGAGGAGGCGGTATATAGGGGCCCATGGCAGATTAGGGGCCTGGCAGCAGCTATGGGAGGTCCGTAATCTGCCAGCACCCTATGTCAAAAAATTCAACACACCAGCAGTGTGTGAGGAGACCTGAAAGTGGCACATGGCAGAGTGTGGCGATGGAGACAGCAGCAATGGGAGGCCGTACAGGGACCCATGAGAGACTCTGGACTTGGCAGCAGCATGAGGAGGCGGTATATAGGGGCCCATGGCAGATTAGGGGCCTGGCAGCAGCTATGGGAGGTCCGTAATCTGCCAGCACCCTATGTCACTCTCCTCGCCAGTACTTCTTCGCCTGGCTGCTGAAAAGGCCGATGTCTCCCCCCGTTCCTGACCGCCCTCTGTTAGCTCTTCCTCACTGTACAGTGGGGCTGAGCCCACAGCATGCGATACTGCGCTTGGTGAGGGAACAGCAAAGGACAGGGGCAGGTAGAGGACATGTGATTTCAGTGGGCTTGCTCCCGGGCCATGCCAACTAACGGTTGTGTCTGACGTACCCACCGACCGTTGGCTGTAGGTGTCAGAGGTGACCTGGGAAGAGGAAGACGACCGAGCCAACCAATCAATTACGGCAGGGTTGTCGGTGGAGACACGACCGCTGGATGACACCGGGAGCACTGACCTCTGGCTGCGAATAGTGCTGCCTCGACCCCTTCCTCTGCTGCCACGTCTGCTCGCTCCTAAAAAATTGCCTCCTCTGCCACTCCTCTGCATGTTGTCTGACATACTCTTTAATTCAACGATTATGTGTCCCTGAGTAACAATTCTCTGGCACTCAGTAACAATTCTGTCTGTCCCTGAGTAAAAATTCTGTGGCCCTAAGTAAAGTTTCTGTGGCCCTGAGTAACAATTCTCTGGCACTCAGTAACAATTCTGTCTGTCCCTGAGTAACAATTCTCTGGCACTCAGTAACAATTCTGTCTGTCCCTGAGTAAAAATTCTGTGGCCCTAAGTAAAGTTTCTGTGGCCCTGAGTAACAATTCTCTGGCACTCAGTAACAATTCTGTCTGTCCCTGAGTAAAAATTCTGTGGCCCTAAGTAAAGTTTCTGTGGCCCTGAGTAACAATTCTCTGGCACTCCGTAACAATTCTATCTGTCCCTGAGTAACAATTCTCTGGCACTCAGTAACAATTCTGTCTGTCCCTGAGTAACAATTCTCTGGCACTCAGTAACAATTCTGTCTGTCCCTGAGTAAAAATTCTGTGGCCCTAAGTAAAGTTTCTGTGGCCCTGAGTAACAATTCTCTGGCACTCAGTAACAATTCTGTCTGTCCCTGAGTAACAATTCTCTGGCACTCAGTAACAATTCTGTCTGTCCCTGAGTAAAAATTCTGTGGCCCTAATTAAAGTTTCTGTGGCCCTGAGTAACAATTCTCTGGCACTCCGTAACAATTCTGTCTGTCCCTGAGTAAAAATTCTGTGGCCCTAAGTAAAGTTTCTGTGGCCCTGAGTAACAATTCTCTGGCACTCAGTAACAATTCTGTCTGTCCCTGAGTAACAATTCTCTGGCACTCAGTAACAATTCTGTCTGTCCCTGAGTAAAAATTCTGTGGCCCTAAGTAAAGTTTCTGTGGCCCTGAGTAACAATTCTCTGGCACTCCGTAACAATTCTGTCTGTCCCTGAGTAACAATTCTCTGGCACTCAGTAACAATTCTGTCTGTCCCTGAGTAAAAATTCTGTGGCCCTAATTAAAGTTTCTGTGGCCCTAAGTAACAATTCTCTGGCACTCAGTAACAATTCTGTCTGTCCCTGAGTAACAATTCTCTGGCACTCCGTAACAATTCTGTCTGTCCCTGAGTAACAATTCTCTGGCACTCAGTAACAATTCTGTCTGTCCCTGAGTAACAATTCTCTGGCACTCAGTAACAATTCTGTCTGTCCCTGAGTAAAAATTCTGTGGCCCTAAGTAAAGTTTCTGTGGCCCTGAGTAACAATTCTCTGGCACTCCGTAACAATTCTGTCTGTCCCTGAGTAACAATTCTCTGGCACTCAGTAACAATTCTGTCTGTCCCTGAGTAAAAATTCTGTGGCCCTAAGTAAAGTTTCTGTGGCCCTGAGTAACAATTCTCTGGCACTCAGTAACAATTCTGTCTGTCCCTGAGTAAAAATTCTGTGGCCCTAAGTAAAGTTTCTGTGGCCCTGAGTAACAATTCTCTGGCACTCCGTAACAATTCTATCTGTCCCTGAGTAACAATTCTCTGGCACTCAGTAACAATTCTGTCTGTCCCTGAGTAACAATTCTCTGGCACTCAGTAACAATTCTGTCTGTCCCTGAGTAAAAATTCTGTGGCCCTAAGTAAAGTTTCTGTGGCCCTGAGTAACAATTCTCTGGCACTCAGTAACAATTCTGTCTGTCCCTGAGTAACAATTCTCTGGCACTCAGTAACAATTCTGTCTGTCCCTGAGTAAAAATTCTGTGGCCCTAATTAAAGTTTCTGTGGCCCTGAGTAACAATTCTCTGGCACTCCGTAACAATTCTGTCTGTCCCTGAGTAAAAATTCTGTGGCCCTAAGTAAAGTTTCTGTGGCCCTGAGTAACAATTCTCTGGCACTCAGTAACAATTCTGTCTGTCCCTGAGTAACAATTCTCTGGCACTCAGTAACAATTCTGTCTGTCCCTGAGTAAAAATTCTGTGGCCCTAAGTAAAGTTTCTGTGGCCCTGAGTAACAATTCTCTGGCACTCCGTAACAATTCTGTCTGTCCCTGAGTAACAATTCTCTGGCACTCAGTAACAATTCTGTCTGTCCCTGAGTAAAAATTCTGTGGCCCTAATTAAAGTTTCTGTGGCCCTAAGTAACAATTCTCTGGCACTCAGTAACAATTCTGTCTGTCCCTGAGTAACAATTCTCTGGCACTCCGTAACAATTCTGTCTGTCCCTGAGTAACAATTCTCTGGCACTCAGTAACAATTCTGTCTGTCCCTGAGTAACAATTCTCTGGCACTCAGTAACAATTCTGTCTGTCCCTGAGTAAAAATTCTGTGGCCCTAAGTAAAGTTTCTGTGGCCCTGAGTAACAATTCTCTGGCACTCCGTAACAATTCTGTCTGTCCCTGAGTAACAATTCTCTGGCACTCAGTAACAATTCTGTCTGTCCCTGAGTAAAAATTCTGTGGCCCTAATAAAGTTTCTGTGGCCCTGAGTAACAATTCTCTGGCACTCCGTAACAATTCTGTCTGTCCCTGAGTATGAATTCTGTGGCCCTAACTAGCGTTTCTTTGTCCCTAAGTAACAGTTCTGTGGCCCTGAGTAACAATTCTGTGTCTGTGCGAGTAACAATTCTGTGGCCCTAAGTAACAGTTCTGTGGCCCTCAGTAACAGTTCTGTGTCTGTGCGAGTAACAATTCTGTGTCTGTGCGAGTAACAATTCTGTGGCCCTAAGTAAAAGTTCTGTGGCCTTCAGTAACAATTCTGTGTCTGTGCGAGTAACAATTCTGTGTCTGTGCGAGTAACAATTCTGTGGCCCTAAGTAAAGTTTCTGTGGCCCTAAGTAACAATTCTCTGGCACTCAGTAACAATTCTGTCTGTCCCTGAGTAACAATTCTCTGGCACTCAGTAACAATTCTCTCTGTCCCTGAGTAAAAATTCTGTGGCCCTAAGTAAAGTTTCTGGGGCCCTGAGTAACAATTCTCTGGCACTCAGTAACAATTCTGTCTGTCCCTGAGTAAAAATTCTGTGGCCCTAAGTAAAGTTTCTGTGGCCCTGAGTAACAATTCTCTGGCACTCCGTAACAATTCTGTCTGTCCCTGAGTAACAATTCTCTGGCACTCAGTAACAATTCTGTCTGTCCCTGAGTAACAATTCTCTGGCACTCAGTAACAATTCTGTCTGTCCCTGAGTAAAAATTCTGTGGCCCTAAGTAAAGTTTCTGTGGCCCTGAGTAACAATTCTCTGGCACTCAGTAACAATTCTGTCTGTCCCTGAGTAACAATTCTCTGGCACTCAGTAACAATTCTGTCTGTCCCTGAGTAAAAATTCTGTGGCCCTAATTAAAGTTTCTGTGGCCCTGAGTAACAATTCTCTGGCACTCCGTAACAATTCTGTCTGTCCCTGAGTAAAAATTCTGTGGCCCTAAGTAAAGTTTCTGTGGCCCTGAGTAACAATTCTCTGGCACTCAGTAACAATTCTGTCTGTCCCTGAGTAACAATTCTCTGGCACTCAGTAACAATTCTGTCTGTCCCTGAGTAAAAATTCTGTGGCCCTAAGTAAAGTTTCTGTGGCCCTGAGTAACAATTCTCTGGCACTCCGTAACAATTCTGTCTGTCCCTGAGTAACAATTCTCTGGCACTCAGTAACAATTCTGTCTGTCCCTGAGTAAAAATTCTGTGGCCCTAATAAAGTTTCTGTGGCCCTGAGTAACAATTCTCTGGCACTCCGTAACAATTCTGTCTGTCCCTGAGTATGAATTCTGTGGCCCTAACTAGCGTTTCTTTGTCCCTAAGTAACAGTTCTGTGGCCCTGAGTAACAATTCTGTGTCTGTGCGAGTAACAATTCTGTGGCCCTAAGTAACAGTTCTGTGGCCCTCAGTAACAGTTCTGTGTCTGTGCGAGTAACAATTCTGTGTCTGTGCGAGTAACAATTCTGTGGCCCTAAGTAAAAGTTCTGTGGCCTTCAGTAACAATTCTGTGTCTGTGCGAGTAACAATTCTGTGTCTGTGCGAGTAACAATTCTGTGGCCCTAAGTAAAGTTTCTGTGGCCCTAAGTAACAATTCTCTGGCACTCAGTAACAATTCTGTCTGTCCCTGAGTAACAATTCTCTGGCACTCAGTAACAATTCTGTCTGTCCCTGAGTAAAAATTCTGTGGCCCTAAGTAAAGTTTCTGGGGCCCTGAGTAACAATTCTCTGGCACTCAGTAACAATTCTGTCTGTCCCTGAGTAAAAATTCTGTGGCCCTAAGTAAAGTTTCTGTGGCCCTGAGTAACAATTCTCTGGCACTCCGTAACAATTCTGTCTGTCCCTGAGTAACAATTCTCTGGCACTCAGTAACAATTCTGTCTGTCCCTGAGTAAAAATTCTGTGGCCCTAATTAAAGTTTCTGTGGCCCTGAGTAACAATTCTCTGGCACTCCGTAACAATTCTGTCTGTCCCTGAGTAAAAATTCTGTGGCCCTAAGTAAAGTTTCTGTGGCCCTGAGTAACAATTCTCTGGCACTCAGTAACAATTCTGTCTGTCCCTGAGTAACAATTCTCTGGCACTCAGTAACAATTCTGTCTGTCCCTGAGTAAAAATTCTGTGGCCCTAAGTAAAGTTTCTGTGGCCCTGAGTAACAATTCTCTGGCACTCCGTAACAATTCTGTCTGTCCCTGAGTAACAATTCTCTGGCACTCAGTAACAATTCTGTCTGTCCCTGAGTAAAAATTCTGTGGCCCTAATTAAAGTTTCTGTGGCCCTAAGTAACAATTCTCTGGCACTCAGTAACAATTCTGTCTGTCCCTGAGTAACAATTCTCTGGCACTCCGTAACAATTCTGTCTGTCCCTGAGTAACAATTCTCTGGCACTCAGTAACAATTCTGTCTGTCCCTGAGTAACAATTCTCTGGCACTCAGTAACAATTCTGTCTGTCCCTGAGTAAAAATTCTGTGGCCCTAAGTAAAGTTTCTGTGGCCCTGAGTAACAATTCTCTGGCACTCCGTAACAATTCTGTCTGTCCCTGAGTAACAATTCTCTGGCACTCAGTAACAATTCTGTCTGTCCCTGAGTAAAAATTCTGTGGCCCTAATAAAGTTTCTGTGGCCCTGAGTAACAATTCTCTGGCACTCCGTAACAATTCTGTCTGTCCCTGAGTATGAATTCTGTGGCCCTAACTAGCGTTTCTTTGTCCCTAAGTAACAGTTCTGTGGCCCTGAGTAACAATTCTGTGTCTGTGCGAGTAACAATTCTGTGGCCCTAAGTAACAGTTCTGTGGCCCTCAGTAACAGTTCTGTGTCTGTGCGAGTAACAATTCTGTGTCTGTGCGAGTAACAATTCTGTGGCCCTAAGTAAAAGTTCTGTGGCCTTCAGTAACAATTCTGTGTCTGTGCGAGTAACAATTCTGTGTCTGTGCGAGTAACAATTCTGTGGCCCTAAGTAAAGTTTCTGTGGCCCTAAGTAACAATTCTCTGGCACTCAGTAACAATTCTGTCTGTCCCTGAGTAACAATTCTCTGGCACTCAGTAACAATTCTCTCTGTCCCTGAGTAAAAATTCTGTGGCCCTAAGTAAAGTTTCTGGGGCCCTGAGTAACAATTCTCTGGCACTCAGTAACAATTCTGTCTGTCCCTGAGTAAAAATTCTGTGGCCCTAAGTAAAGTTTCTGTGGCCCTGAGTAACAATTCTCTGGCACTCCGTAACAATTCTGTCTGTCCCTGAGTAACAATTCTCTGGCACTCAGTAACAATTCTGTCTGTCCCTGAGTAACAATTCTCTGGCACTCAGTAACAATTCTGTCTGTCCCTGAGTAAAAATTCTGTGGCCCTAAGTAAAGTTTCTGTGGCCCTGAGTAACAATTCTCTGGCACTCAGTAACAATTCTGTCTGTCCCTGAGTAACAATTCTCTGGCACTCAGTAACAATTCTGTCTGTCCCTGAGTAAAAATTCTGTGGCCCTAATTAAAGTTTCTGTGGCCCTGAGTAACAATTCTCTGGCACTCCGTAACAATTCTGTCTGTCCCTGAGTAAAAATTCTGTGGCCCTAAGTAAAGTTTCTGTGGCCCTGAGTAACAATTCTCTGGCACTCAGTAACAATTCTGTCTGTCCCTGAGTAACAATTCTCTGGCACTCAGTAACAATTCTGTCTGTCCCTGAGTAAAAATTCTGTGGCCCTAAGTAAAGTTTCTGTGGCCCTGAGTAACAATTCTCTGGCACTCCGTAACAATTCTGTCTGTCCCTGAGTAACAATTCTCTGGCACTCAGTAACAATTCTGTCTGTCCCTGAGTAAAAATTCTGTGGCCCTAATAAAGTTTCTGTGGCCCTGAGTAACAATTCTCTGGCACTCCGTAACAATTCTGTCTGTCCCTGAGTATGAATTCTGTGGCCCTAACTAGCGTTTCTTTGTCCCTAAGTAACAGTTCTGTGGCCCTGAGTAACAATTCTGTGTCTGTGCGAGTAACAATTCTGTGGCCCTAAGTAACAGTTCTGTGGCCCTCAGTAACAGTTCTGTGTCTGTGCGAGTAACAATTCTGTGTCTGTGCGAGTAACAATTCTGTGGCCCTAAGTAAAAGTTCTGTGGCCTTCAGTAACAATTCTGTGTCTGTGCGAGTAACAATTCTGTGTCTGTGCGAGTAACAATTCTGTGGCCCTAAGTAAAGTTTCTGTGGCCCTAAGTAACAATTCTCTGGCACTCAGTAACAATTCTGTCTGTCCCTGAGTAACAATTCTCTGGCACTCAGTAACAATTCTGTCTGTCCCTGAGTAAAAATTCTGTGGCCCTAAGTAAAGTTTCTGGGGCCCTGAGTAACAATTCTCTGGCACTCAGTAACAATTCTGTCTGTCCCTGAGTAAAAATTCTGTGGCCCTAAGTAAAGTTTCTGTGGCCCTGAGTAACAATTCTCTGGCACTCCGTAACAATTCTGTCTGTCCCTGAGTAACAATTCTCTG
The DNA here is from genome assembly GCF_062004578.1 of Staurois parvus. Taxonomy (NCBI): domain Eukaryota; kingdom Metazoa; phylum Chordata; class Amphibia; order Anura; family Ranidae; genus Staurois; species Staurois parvus. The sequence goes on along the minus strand of NW_028318033.1, from coordinate 5,643,266 downwards.
GCACTCAGTAACAATTCTGTCTGTCCCTGAGTAACAATTCTCTGGCACTCAGTAACAATTCTGTCTGTCCCTGAGTAAAAATTCTGTGGCCCTAAGTAAAGTTTCTGTGGCCCTGAGTAACAATTCTCTGGCACTCAGTAACAATTCTGTCTGCCCCTGAGTAACAATTCTCTGGCACTCAGTAACAATTCTGTCTGTCCCTGAGTAAAAATTCTGTGGCCCTAATTAAAGTTTCTGTGGCCCTGAGTAACAATTCTCTGGCACTCCGTAACAATTCTGTCTGTCCCTGAGTAAAAATTCTGTGGCCCTAAGTAAAGTTTCTGTGGCCCTGAGTAACAATTCTCTGGCACTCAGTAACAATTCTGTCTGTCCCTGAGTAACAATTCTCTGGCACTCAGTAACAATTCTGTCTGTCCCTGAGTAAAAATTCTGTGGCCCTAAGTAAAGTTTCTGTGGCCCTGAGTAACAATTCTCTGGCACTCCGTAACAATTCTGTCTGTCCCTGAGTAACAATTCTCTGGCACTCAGTAACAATTCTGTCTGTCCCTGAGTAAAAATTCTGTGGCCCTAATTAAAGTTTCTGTGGCCCTAAGTAACAATTCTCTGGCACTCAGTAACAATTCTGTCTGTCCCTGAGTAACAATTCTCTGGCACTCCGTAACAATTCTGTCTGTCCCTGAGTAACAATTCTCTGGCACTCAGTAACAATTCTGTCTGTCCCTGAGTAACAATTCTCTGGCACTCAGTAACAATTCTGTCTGTCCCTGAGTAAAAATTCTGTGGCCCTAAGTAAAGTTTCTGTGGCCCTGAGTAACAATTCTCTGGCACTCCGTAACAATTCTGTCTGTCCCTGAGTAACAATTCTCTGGCACTCAGTAACAATTCTGTCTGTCCCTGAGTAAAAATTCTGTGGCCCTAATTAAAGTTTCTGTGGCCCTGAGTAACAATTCTCTGGCACTCCGTAACAATTCTGTCTGTCCCTGAGTATGAATTCTGTGGCCCTAACTAGCGTTTCTTTGTCCCTAAGTAACAGTTCTGTGGCCCTGAGTAACAACTCTGTGTCTGTGCGAGTAACAATTCTGTGGCCCTAAGTAACAGTTCTGTGGCCCTCAGTAACAGTTCTGTGTCTGTGCGAGTAACAATTCTGTGTCTGTGCGAGTAACAATTCTGTGGCCCTAAGTAAAAGTTCTGTGGCCTTCAGTAACAATTCTGTGTCTGTGCGAGTAACAATTCTGTGTCTGTGCGAGTAACAATTCTGTGGCCCTAAGTAAAGTTTCTGTGGCCCTAAGTAACAATTCTCTGGCACTCAGTAACAATTCTGTCTGTCCCTGAGTAACAATTCTCTGGCACTCAGTAACAATTCTGTCTGTCCCTGAGTAAAAATTCTGTGGCCCTAAGTAAAGTTTTTGGGGCCCTGAGTAACAATTCTCTGGCACTCAGTAACAATTCTGTCTGTCCCTGAGTAAAAATTCTGTGGCCCTAAGTAAAGTTTCTGTGGCCCTGAGTAACAATTCTCTGGCACTCCGTAACAATTCTGTCTGTCCCTGAGTAACAATTCTCTGGCACTCAGTAACAATTCTGTCTGTCCCTGAGTAAAAATTCTGTGGCCCTAAGTAAAGTTTCTGTGGCCCTGAGTAACAATTCTCTGGCACTCCGTAACAATTCTGTCTGTCCCTGAGTATGAATTCTGTGGCCCTAACTAGCGTTTCTTTGTCCCTAAGTAACAGTTCTGTGGCCCTGAGTAACAATTCTGTGTCTGTGCGAGTAACAATTCTGTGGCCCTAAGTAACAGTTCTGTGGCCCTCAGTAACAGTTCTGTGTCTGTGCAAGTAACAATTCTGTGTCTGTGCGAGTAACAATTCTGTGGCCCTAAGTAACAGTTCTGTGGCCTTCAGTAACAATTCTGTGTCTGTGCGAGTAACAATTCTGTGTCTGTGCGAGTAACAATTCTGTGGCCCTAAGTAAAGTTTCTGTGGCCCTAAGTAACAATTCTCTGGCACTCAGTAACAATTCTGTCTGTCCCTGAGTAACAATTCTCTGGCACTCAGTAACAATTCTGTCTGTCCCTGAGTAAAAATTCTGTGGCCCTAAGTAAAGTTTCTGTGGCCCTGAGTAACAATTCTCTGGCACTCCGTAACAATTCTGTCTGTCCCTGAGTAACAATTCTCTGGCACTCAGTAACAATTCTGTCTGTCCCTGAGTAAAAATTCTGTGGCCCTAATTAAAGTTTCTGTGGCCCTAAGTAACAATTCTCTGGCACTCAGTAACAATTCTGTCTGTCCCTGAGAAACAATTCTCTGGCACTCCGTAACAATTCTGTCTGTCCCTGAGTAACAATTCTCTGGCACCCCGTAACAATTCTGTCTGTCCCTGAGTAACAATTCTCTGGCACTCAGTAACAATTCTGTCTGTCCCTGAGTAAAAATTCTGTGGCCCTAAGTAAAGTTTCTGTGGCCCTGAGTAACAATTCTCTGGCACTCAGTAACAATTCTGTCTGTCCCTGAGTAAAAATTCTGTGGCCCTAAGTAAAGTTTCTGTGGCCCTGAGTAACAATTCTCTGGCACTCCGTAACAATTCTGTCTGTCCCTGAGTATGAATTCTGTGGCCCTAACTAGCGTTTCTTTGTCCCTAAGTAACAGTTCTGTGGCCCTGAGTAACAATTCTGTGTCTGTGCGAGTAACAATTTTGTGGCCCTAAGTAACAGTTCTGTGGCCCTCAGTAACAGTTCTGTGTCTGTGCGAGTAACAATTCTGTGTCTGTGCGAGTAACAATTCTGTGGCCCTAAGTAAAGTTTCTGTGGCCCTCAGTAACAGTTCTGTGTCTGTGCGAGTAACAATTCTGTGTCTGTGCGAGTAACAATTCTGTGGCCCTAAGTAACAGTTCTGTGGCCCTGAGTAACAATTCTGTGTCTGTGCGAGTAACAATTCTGTGGCCCTAAGTAACAGTTCTGTGGCCCTCAGTAACAGTTCTGTGTCTGTGCGAGTAACAATTCTGTGTCTGTGCGAGTAACAATTCTGTGGCCCTAAGTAAAAGTTCTGTGGCCTTCAGTAACAATTCTGTGTCTGTGCGAGTAACAATTCTGTGTCTGTGCGAGTAACAATTCTGTGGCCCTAAGTAAAGTTTCTGTGGCCCTAAGTAACAATTCTCTGGCACTCAGTAACAATTCTGTCTGTCCCTGAGTAACAATTCTCTGGCACTCAGTAACAATTCTGTCTGTCCCTGAGTAAAAATTCTGTGGCCCTAAGTAAAGTTTCTGGGGCCCTGAGTAACAATTCTCTGGCACTCAGTAACAATTCTGTCTGTCCCTGAGTAAAAATTCTGTGGCCCTAAGTAAAGTTTCTGTGGCCCTGAGTAACAATTCTCTGGCACTCCGTAACAATTCTGTCTGTCCCTGAGTAACAATTCTCTGGCACTCAGTAACAATTCTGTCTGTCCCTGAGTAAAAATTCTGTGGCCCTAAGTAAAGTTTCTGTGGCCCTGAGTAACAATTCTCTGGCACTCCGTAACTATTCTGTCTGTCCCTGAGTATGAATTCTGTGGCCCTAACTAGCGTTTCTTTGTCCCTAAGTAACAGTTCTGTGGCCCTGAGTAACAATTCTGTGTCTGTGCGAGTAACAATTCTGTGGCCCTAAGTAACAGTTCTGTGGCCCTCAGTAACAGTTCTGTGTCTGTGCAAGTAACAATTCTGTGTCTGTGCGAGTAACAATTCTGTGGCCCTAAGTAACAGTTCTGTGGCCTTCAGTAACAATTCTGTGTCTGTGCGAGTAACAATTCTGTGTCTGTGCGAGTAACAATTCTGTGGCCCTAAGTAAAGTTTCTGTGGCCCTAAGTAACAATTCTCTGGCACTCAGTAACAATTCTGTCTGTCCCTGAGTAACAATTCTCTGGCACTCAGTAACAATTCTGTCTGTCCCTGAGTAAAAATTCTGTGGCCCTAAGTAAAGTTTCTGTGGCCCTGAGTAACAATTCTCTGGCACTCCGTAACAATTCTGTCTGTCCCTGAGTAACAATTCTCTGGCACTCAGTAACAATTCTGTCTGTCCCTGAGTAAAAATTCTGTGGCCCTAATTAAAGTTTCTGTGGCCCTAAGTAACAATTCTCTGGCACTCAGTAACAATTCTGTCTGTCCCTGAGTAACAATTCTCTGGCACTCCGTAACAATTCTGTCTGTCCCTGAGTAACAATTCTCTGGCACTCCGTAACAATTCTGTCTGTCCCTGAGTAACAATTCTCTGGCACTCAGTAACAATTCTGTCTGTCCCTGAGTAAAAATTCTGTGGCCCTAAGTAAAGTTTCTGTGGCCCTGAGTAACAATTCTCTGGCACTCAGTAACAATTCTGTCTGTCCCTGAGTAAAAATTCTGTGGCCCTAAGTAAAGTTTCTGTGGCCCTGAGTAACAATTCTCTGGCACTCCGTAACAATTCTGTCTGTCCCTGAGTATGAATTCTGTGGCCCTAACTAGCGTTTCTTTGTCCCTAAGTAACAGTTCTGTGGCCCTGAGTAACAATTCTGTGTCTGTGCGAGTAACAATTTTGTGGCCCTAAGTAACAGTTCTGTGGCCCTCAGTAACAGTTCTGTGTCTGTGCGAGTAACAATTCTGTGTCTGTGCGAGTAACAATTCTGTGGCCCTAAGTAAAGTTTCTGTGGCCCTCAGTAACAGTTCTGTGTCTGTGCGAGTAACAATTCTGTGTCTGTGCGAGTAACAATTCTGTGGCCCTAAGTAAAGTTTCTGTGGCCCTAAGTAACAATTCTCTGGCACTCAGTAACAATTCTGTCTGTCCCTGAGTAACAATTCTCTGGCACTCAGTAACAATTCTGTCTGTCCCTGAGTAAAAATTCTGTGGCCCTAAGTAAAGTTTCTGTGGCCCTGAGTAACAATTCTCTGGCACTCCGTAACAATTCTGTCTGTCCCTGAGTAACAATTCTCTGGCACTCAGTAACAATTCTGTCTGTCCCTGAGTAAAAATTCTGTGGCCCTAAGTAAAGTTTCTGTGGCCCTGAGTAACAATTCTCTGGCACTCCGTAACAATTCTGTCTGTCCCTGAGTATGAATTCTGTGGCCCTAACTAGCGTTTCTTTGTCCCTAAGTAACAGTTCTGTGGCCCTGAGTAACAATTCTGTGTCTGTGCGAGTAACAATTCTGTGGCCCTAAGTAACAGTTCTGTGGCCCTCAGTAACAGTTCTGTGTCTGTGCAAGTAACAATTCTGTGTCTGTGCGAGTAACAATTCTGTGGCCCTAAGTAACAGTTCTGTGGCCTTCAGTAACAATTCTGTGTCTGTGCGAGTAACAATTCTGTGTCTGTGCGAGTAACAATTCTGTGGCCCTAAGTAAAGTTTCTGTGGCCCTAAGTAACAATTCTCTGGCACTCAGTAACAATTCTGTCTGTCCCTGAGTAACAATTCTCTGGCACTCAGTAACAATTATGTCTGTCCCTGAGTAAAAATTCTGTGGCCCTAAGTAAAGTTTCTGGGGCCCTGAGTAACAATTCTCTGGCACTCAGTAACAATTCTGTCTGTCCCTGAGTAACAATTCTCTGGCACTCAGTAACAATTCTGTCTGTCCCTGAGTAAAAATTCTGTGGCCCTAAGTAAAGTTTCTGTGGCCCTAAGTAACAATTCTCTGGCACTCAGTAACAATTCTGTCTGTCCCTGAGTAACAATTCTCTGGCACTCAGTAACAATTCTGTCTGTCCCTGAGTAAAAATTCTGTGGCCCTAATTAAAGTTTCTGTGGCCCTAAGTAACAATTCTCTGGCACTCAGTAACAATTCTGTCTTTCCCTGAGTAACAATTCTCTGGCACTCAGTAACAATTCTGTCTGTCCCTGAGTAAAAATTCTGTGGCCCTAATAACGTTTCTGTGGCCCTAAGTAACAATTCTCTGGCACTGAGTAACAATTCTGTCTGTCCCTGAGTATGAATTCTGTGGCCCTAACTAGCGTTTCTTTGTCCCTAAATAACGATTCTGTGGCCCTCATTAACAAGTCTGTGTCCCTGAGTAATGGTTCTCTGTCCCTAAGTAACTTTTCTCTGTCCCCAATTATCGTTTCTGTGGCCCTAACTCTGTCCCTGTCCCTAGTACAGAGCGGTCTGCCTCTGTTCAATGACTGCAGGCAAATGAAGAATTCCAAAATGGCCGCTATTTATAGCTCGACCATTACACAGTGCTGGCTGGCTGGCTGCTGATTGGCTGATGCGATCACATGTAGTTGAGGAATGCATTATGGGTCAGCGCGCCTTGTCTGCGCGCCTTCCCAGACATCCCCGCTCCGTCGCCGCACATGTCAGCCGCCATTTTCTGAAAAATTTTTCCGATATTCGACTCGAATTCCACTTCGGATACTTCGATTCGCTCATCTCTAATAGTAGGGTTTGGGGGGTATCAATAAAAGAGTAGCTAACTGGTTTCAGGGGTCCAAAATTGCCCCCTTCATCAGGGCTTGAAATAAAACACAAGGTATACAGGCTAGATGTTACCTGGACCTTTATTAGTATTTCTTCCAGTGTGATTATCTGCACAGGTCTTGTCATGAGCTGGTTGGACAGCCCAAACTAGCTTCTGGCCTGATCTATGCAAATAATCACTCTGCAGAAAATACCAATAATGGTCCAGTTGACGTTTAGTTTATATGCATTGTTTTCTATCTCAAACCCTGATGAAGAGTTTTTATTTTGAGATCTAAAACACGTTGAAAACTCCCTCAATTGTGTCTCTGACGGTTACTGGAATAAAATCATGTATGGACCTTTCAGCATTGGCATGGACACAGTCAGTACAGTACTGACACAACCAGAAACATGTCCGCAGACACAATCAGCACCATGTTGGCACAATCAGAAACATATCTGAAGACCTTATCATTACTGTACAGACAACTAGCAACATGTCAGTTAAGTAATGTATTGACATGTCAGTACATAATGATTACCGTACTGACACAACCTGGAACATGTTTGCAGACATAATCAGTGTTATACTCTAGACATGTGCAGAACAAAAAAAATGTGTTTAGTTTTGTTTCAGATGGATTCGTTAAGTTACCAATTTTATTTTGTTGCATTGGTTACATTTGGATGTTTTCTTAATTCGTTTCATCTTGTTTATTCATTTTTTAATGGATTTGAATGTTCGGGAGTATTCAAATCAAATTAAAAATATCTATTCTAATTCACATCGAATATCCAAAATTTAGTTAGGTACTACTCGTTCATATATTGTTTACATATTTGCGATTTTATCAGATAAAAAAAAGTTTTCACAACATGACAGCCTCCATTATAGGACCCACAGAAAATGTGACATGAAATTATAGGTAAGTTATCATCATTATCACATATACAAAGTGGAACTACAAGAATAACAACATATGCTGGATCCCAAACACCATGATGCTATTCATGAAATACCACTAAATTCTGCTATAGGAAATTATGGAGGCAACTTTATGCCATGTATAAAAATGTAAATACTAGTCTGTTACTAATATGAAACTCATGTGATTGAAGATGCTATCTTTTTGTATACCTAAGACACACATACATAAAAATTATGTTGCGTATAGTCATTAAAAGCCTGTTATGCCTTCACTTTTGCACACCATCCACTGCCACCAGAATAGGGTTGGGGGGGATCAATTGACTTGTGTACAACCAGCATTACAGATTTTTCATTCGATTATTGCCAGTGGCTATAGTTCCTAGCAATAATCAATGGGTGTCCCCCCTGCTGGGAGAACACAATAGCTCCACAGGAGGGATAGCCCCATCAACACTGACTGTGTTGATGGGGGAATCGAGTGCTTTTCTTTCCTGCAACCCATGGTTGCCAAAAAGAAAATCGCACCATCTCTGACTGGCTTAAACCTTTAATAAAAGGATTGGAAGTAACATAATAAAATGAAAGGGTCCTAGGTTATATGGCATATATTTTGATCTGGACACAAATGAGGCTAAATTATTCATTCACCAGGAATATTGACCATTTGACTTTTGACATCTTAATCTTCTTTGTTTTAATAGTAAGGTTTATTCAGAATACGTGAAATGTTCTGAGTTATAAGAGCAATATCTGACTTTAACATTTTGATACCTCTATGTAAAGTAATGTATAAAGGTTTTAAACAGGTATGAAGAAATATTGTAAAGTATGAATGCTTTCAAAAATATATATTTTAAGCTGGCCATAGATCGAATCTTGGCTGGTTCAGCAGGGACCATGTATGGGCAGTCAGAATGTACCCAAATTGAGTATCCAAGTTGATTGATTGATCAACTTGGGTACAAGCAGCCTGTCAGAATTTACATGCAATTATTGCTAATGGCTATTATAGCCGCTAAGGATAGTCACTGGGTGTTCTCCTGGCAGGCACAATAGCTCTGCGGGAGGGATTCCCTCATCAACACTAATTGTGTTGATGGAAGAATTGAGCGATGTTCTTTCCTGAAACCTTTGCTTTCTATCTATCTATAGCCGGCTTTACTTGTTAAATAAACAAGTAAAGCCGGCTATAGATAGAAAATGCAAAGTGAGCGAACAAAAGAAAAGATCAAAATCAAAACAATATTTGATACACATTGGCTTCAAAACAGCATCAATTCTTCTAGGTACACACAGTCATGAAGGAAATCAGCAATAGTCAGCAATATGTTTACATTTCACATTCGTTTTCAAATTAGATTTGAATTCGGATCATTCATTATTTTGGATGTAATTTTGGTTCATTATTTCAAATTTGTTTAAATTAGTTTTTTATTGTAATTCAGAAATTCAGATACATCTCCGAATAATGAAAATGTTGTCCAAATTCCAATTCAACACTAAACAAACCCCATATGCCTATCATACTCACACAACCAGGAAAATGTCTTCAGACATATTCAATATTATACTGACACAACAAGAAACATGTCTGCAGAAATGCAATTAGTATCGTACTGACACAACCAGTAACGTCTTCAGACACATTCAGTACTGTACTGATGCAACCAGAAACATGTCTACAGAGACACAATCAGTACTTTACTGATACAATCAGTAACGTCCACAGACACGATCAGTAATGTACTGACACAGCCAGAAACATGTCCACAGATACATTACCAGTATCGTACTGATATTATGGAAGGTAAGCATGTACTGTTGTGCAATGGTGGGAGAAAGGGAGGGATTAAAGTGATTGTAAAGGCTCCTAGTTTTTTTTTAATAGTAAACATGTTATACCTACCTGCTCTGTGGAATGTGCTCTCCTCCTAGGGTTGCCCACTGGCTCTCTAGGCTCCTCCTCTTGTTGCCCCACCATAGGAAGCTGCTTTCTATGGGGGCACCCCTGTGGGATTGCTCCTGAACCAGGTTGTGTGCATCTATTGACACACAGAATGTGGATCTGCCCCGCCCTCCTCACAGGATTTGATTGACAGCAGCAGGAGCCCTTGGCTCCTGCTGCTGCCTTTATGCCTGTGTGAAGAGGGAAAAGAGCAACGCTGGCTGCAGATGGGCACAGCACTGGATCAATATAGGTAAGTGTATAGCAAGGTGAAGGGGTGATATGCTTACAGAGATATTTTTTACCCTAATGTAAGAAATGCATTAAGATATATATATATATATATATATATATATATATATATAAAGTCTTGCCTTTAGAACTAGTTTAAAGCGAACCTGTTGTTTGCATTGTGTGTCATGTCCTAGAAAATGTGTGCAGTCATCCGGCAAACATGCTTTGTCATTGTGCTTGGAAGCTGGCTCCTACCCACAGTGAGCACCCATGCCCCAGTTGCAAAAGTTAATTCATCTAAAATATAATATTTTAGCAGTGTCCAGATTTCACACTTGCCTGCATGATCAACCCTCACACCTGTCTGCTTTGTTGGTTTAGGCCAGGGGTGTCAAACCAGCTGCCCTCCAGCTGTTGCAAAACTGCAAGTTCCATCATGCTTCTGTCTTTGGGAATCATGCTTGTAACTGTCAATGCCTTATGGGACTTGTAGTCTGGCAACAGCTGGAGGGCCACCAGTTTGACACCTGTGGTTTAGGCCTTGACCTACCAGGTCTAGCATGAAATCAGGCACAGAACAAAGAATGAAGTTAGCTCAGACAGGTAGAGAGCACTGGCGGATTGGACATACTAGACAGTGAAGTGTTATAGCTGGAGATGCACCTTTTAAAACAGTTTTTTGTAGAGCTGAACCTTGTATGATCTCCACTATGAAGCTTTTGCAGGAGACTAGGCATTAAAAATATATTCTGCATTGAATTTGTAGACCTTCAGGGATCTATTATATAAATACAACCTTTCTTCTGTAAAATAAACAAAACCACTTACACATGCAGTTTAGATGATTTTCCTCAACCTTAACGTGTTGAATGCTACATTAGATTTAACATTTAAAGGCTTTGCAGGTGCAAGCTACCCATTTCATGGCAAGCACTCGAGGCTCCCGCTGCACTTGATGGATTTTGATTACATCTACTCAGCCATAATTTGTTCATCAGTTAAACCAATTTCCTGTCAGGTGACACAATAGACTTCAGGATGATGATTTGAACAATGGCTACATTGTCCTTCTGTGCTAAAAGTCGTTTATGCCAATTAATTATTATAGATCATATTCTTTCACATTCCTTTAGCTTAAATAGGAGCTAAGGGTGGAAGTAATAATTAAAGAGCTTTCAATGTAATTCACGTCTGTAAAAATGTGAATGTCATTCCAGCAAAAGGGCAAATAATAATTTAATATCAGCTGGTTTAGGGTAAACACAGTCACCTTTATCATGGCATAACTTGCTAAAATATTGTCTGCCATTTAATAATTATTAATTCTGCGCTGCAGTAAAATTAGTTTGCTGGCAGTTTACCAGACACAAAAAGAAATAAAAACTTTACGCTAATTTTAACTCTTCCCTGCTCTTTTCTACACCAAGAAACGGGCTTGAGCAGGGGCGGACTGACCATTTGGAAACTCGGGCACTGCCCGAGGGCCCGGGGTCAATAGGGGGCCCCATGAGATGCCCCTGGTACCTTTTTCATAGGCTTTTTTGAGTTTGGGAAGGACACAGGGGCCCCATGATCCCCTATTGCCCGAGGGCCCCATGAGTTGTCAGTCCACCCCTGGGCTAGAGATATATACATAGGGCAAAGAAACAGCTGTGCTTTAATTCCCTGTGTAAGTTATGTATTTATTGTAGACATTTATATAGCACCAACAATTTACACAGTGCTTTATATAAATATACATATTGTGCATTTATGTCTGTCCCTGCCCTAAAGGCACTCACAATCCATGGGCAGCACAGTGGCTAAATGGTTAGTACTTCCACCTGGCAGTGTTGCTAAACCCCAGGACCCCACATTCACTATATCTGGTCTCCCACAGTATACAGAACATGGAAATACAATTATTTTAGTAGATATAAACTGCTGAATACCTTTTCTCATCAGCAGTTAGAGCAGCCTTGTGACTTCTATCAGTGTCCAGCAGAGCACTGGCTAAAGCTTGTAGAAGGAGTTTTCATTCTCCCCTGCTTGTCCTATGAGGCTGCAGGACCACTGACCCTCTGTATGGACAGCGCTGATTGACCCTGCCTGTGCTGAAAACATGCACTCTCCCAAAAAAAAAAAACTCTCAAGCAATGCACACTAAATTGAGCATGTGCAGCTTGCCCCTAAGGATCTGTTCTATCAGCAGATGGATTGGGGACAGTGGAGGAAGGGGAAGATCAGACAAGACAGGATCAAACATCCTTTTTACAAAATGCAGAGGATTAACCCCTTAGGTTCCACATTGAGTATAACAAGCATGCTTTACTGCATATACAGACTGATTTTACTGTTGTGGGTTTAGTAACACTTTAATGTTGCAGGGTTGAAGTGCTAACCACTAAGTTACCCCAATGTAATGCCATGTGCAATTGTGTAACACCATATGTAACATTGTGTGTAATTTCGTAATGTCCTGCATAACTGGAACTGATACAAGGCTCACAGACTCTGTGCCCTTATGTAAAAGTCTTGGACTAATCATTCAACATCAGCTCTGTCACACAAGAAGAGATGTGAGTGATATGCTCCTCCATACTCAGAAGTACGGAGTATTTTCTTTGTTCCCAGTGGCGGAATCAGTGAGGTGCTTTTTGGGGTACTAGAAATTAAAACAACACCGCTAGAGGCTTGATTTAAGGGCAGCTGAGAGGGGAGAATTTAGGGGCATTTTATTTATGGTATGTCAGGAGTTCATTTTGATTTGTTTCCAGGAAAAGGGAACCAAAACAACATTACTCAATAACAATTTCATCTCCACTGAATATAGATGTACTGTATGCTTTCAATTGGCCTCCTCCAAGTTAAATTAGCATTCAGAAAGGAGTCTGAGACACTTTCCTAAATACTGCTGCTCACTGTAAAATTTTCACCTACTTCTGTAGTTCTACATCCAGTCTGATAGCTACATATGCAATTTCCATTTAATGTCTGACTGTACTACTGAACACTAGAATGATCACATTCCCCCATAATAACACTTAAACTGTTGTGTACCACCTATACTGAGGATATGATCATTGTCTTATTGATCATTGGGAATTTGTGATCATTAGGAAACACTGATATATCCTGTTCTAAGAGGAATGGATGGCATTGTAAGGGACCGCCCGGCGGTACCACTAGCACTCCACTGAATAGGCGTCCCCAGCGCACGGAGTCTAAGTCCCAGGGTGCTTGTTCACCAGGGCCCCTGATGGTGGGGATGGACTTGGAGCCCCCCGAGACCAGGTCGTGGCTACTGGGTGCGTCTGTCAGTGGTAGTGGTATGCGCCAAGGGCTCCCACGGGAAAGAGTCTGATATGAGGAGGTCAGAAGACCCCACTGCGAGGGATGGGAGGATGGATGGATGGATGAGCAAGGTCAGACGGGCCGGGTCGGTAACAGAGAGGACGGTAAGGTACAAGGCAGCGGGCAGAGAATGGTCGGGTCACACACCAGGTCAGCAACAGCAGGTAAAATCTAATAGGGGGCATCCAGGAGAGAGGTCAGGCAAAGCAAGGGTCAGAATAGGAGAAAACAGCAAGGTCAGGTACAATCCGGGTCAATAACTAACAGGGTACAGGTTCGCAGAATCACAGGATGCAGGAAAGACCAGAAGGCACTGAATGACAGCTCAGGGCCATTTAAATATCCCGCCCTGCGCTGCCATTGGTGCCCAGCGGGCGGCCGCGGCTTCTACTGCGCATGCGCGAACTCGAACGCCGCGGCCGGCCCGGACCTAGTGCCCGTGTCCCTACACAGGGCGGTGCACTGCGCCTGCGCCGGGACCATCGCAGCGGGGATCGAGGAGATCCCTGACAGGCATTGTCATATGTCATGGGACACTGGTCTACATTTTGCATCAGGGCCCACAGAAGACAAATAATGTCCCAGCAGGACACATTGAGCTCTTAGTGAAATGAAGGAACTTGCTATTGTGAGATATAAAACAAGGATCCTGGTTAAAAATGATTGAGGCTACACATAAACAAGAGATGATGCCACCTTATCCTTTTGGTAATGATTTAATCTGGGAATTATCAGATGTCTATGCACACTGCAATCTCTGCTATCCTCTCCCCTCTGACCATTCTCACATAAAAAAAAATCCTTGTTCTGAAATGGAAATGCCCAGAAGATCAATATTCTTTCCCTAGTGTCAGTTAGAGGCACTTGGTTATCCTACAGGAACATTGTCCAACTTCAGAGTGGGTCACAATCAGGGGCGGACTGACCATTTGGAAACTCGGGCACTGCCCGAGGGCCCGGGGTCAGTAGGGGTCCCCATGAGATGCCCCTGGTAACTTTTTTTGAGTTTGGCCAAGGACACAGGGGCCCCATGATCCCCTATTGCCCGGGGGCCCCATGAGCTGTCAGTCCACCCCTGGTCACAATCCTTCTCTTTTCCATGAAGAAGAATGATACAGTATATGTTTGTGGTAGCTCCTGGTAAGTATGTGAGGATGGGCAAATATCTGCTTACACCAAGTATTCTGACTCCAACTGTTGTATTAGTGACTTATTCCTTGCTGAGAGACCTCTATGCCTGGTCTGTAAAAGCAGATACAATCACAGTCTTTATCAGATAGCAGAACTCACCAAACACATTTTTCTCATCCACAGATCTGAGAAAGACAGGCTTACACCAATCTTGGGAAGATATCTGTCTATCTATGGAAAACTTTACAGCTTCTGTATATACTTGTCTGTTTACCTGCTTTATAAAGAGCCTCTAGTTACTCAATCAGTATTTGATTTTTAATTATGTGATTTTTTTGCATTTTGAAGGATTATTTGTTACTTTAACATAAGTAAAAAATTTATCCTGCTGTTTTCCTTAATTATAAAAACTACTTGTGCAACCGTTGTGGCAGCAGTCTATGTGGGAATCAATTTCCTTATGGCCTTCAAAAGGCTCAGGCACACTATTATTATCACTGTTCTGTGTCTACTGAGCTATTTCGTACTGGTGTTTATCGGGGCATGAGATCTTTGCTTTAAATTCTCTAATAAGTCTGTCTTTTGATGCTTTTCTGAGCAGAGCAGTGTGGCGGCAGATGATGGCTGAGCAAACACACAGCCCTGTACATTTTATCATGTTTGTGGTGATCACCATAGTACAGTCAAGATAATGTCTTCATCTTCCCAGCACTGATATTTTCCTGTCTGTCCTAGAACACCTGTGACTGAACTATAGTACAAGTACATCAACCTGTCTCTTCCAGTACAGGTATAAAATACATCCTCAATTCTATCTACGTTCTTAATATCTAATTTACAAATGCTTCACCCCCTCTTCCTTAAAGTGTATGTATAGACCAACATTTTTTTCCGTTTTGCATAGAGTAAGGAAAGGTACAACCCCTGTTGATTTATCGTTTGCTGATTAATTTCAGTTCAGGAGACTTTTCTTTGCATCTTGTCCCAAAGACGCAACCGAATACGAGAGGAAATCTCTACAAACTGAAGGGAATTCCTCTCTTAGACAGTTGTCACCAGAACAGATGTTTCCATTAAAAGATTCCACCTTGCCTCTTGTTCTGGTGGCAGCTATAACATTTTTTATTTCACGTCACTTTCAAGAGGGATTGTCAACCGGACTAATAGAGGATCACTTTATCAGAGACACAGTCAACAATAAAAACCTGATATGAGTTCTAATCCTTCCCTATTTTATTAAAAAAAAAAAAAAAAAAAGTGTAGCACCCTCCTAGATAGGTGCTAGGATTAGTTAAATTTAGTTGTGGTTTACTGCATCCAGTGGAGCTGTATTCTTGTTGTTAGGTAAATTTAGTTTTGGCACACTGTGATCAGTGTGGCTGTTGTGATTGTTTATGTATGTTCTATGTTTCACAAGCTGCAGGTTTTATTACTCCTCCTGCCTTTTAGAACCCTCTGGATGGTTCTGGAATATAGGTATGGAGTAAGGCCGTATGCAGGTGCAGTCTGTGTTCTCCACTATAGGTGGCGCTCGAACCGAGTGGTACCACAAGTGGAGAGGAAGTCAGAAGAAACAGGATTTCTCTATGGTTTCCTGGGTCTTAGAAGCAGCATTCTGGTTACACTGCATCCAGGTGACCAATGGTGGCCATCTTGGGTCAACAGAGCCATTACAGGTCCCTGTCCCCTGGTTTTGGGCACACTTTTGTAAAGTAGTTAGTGCAGGGAAAGAGACCACGTCTGTGTGGGAAAGTGATTAGCAGTAGGGAATGGTTCCAGACAAGAAAGGACAGGATAGGGCTCTGCTATCCATCAAGGAAGTGTCCCCGTAGGGACCGGACCAGCTAGGATGCACTCAGCCCTCTGAAACAGATGCTGTCGGCACACCATCTCCCGCTACCTCTCTTTTGCATTCTCTTCAATGCAAGTTCCATGTTTGTTCCAACCTGACTCTGTGTCTTTACTTCATGTTTGCTCCAACTGGACTCTGTGTCTCTACTACTACAGCACCACGCTGCACCTTCCCACAAGGCGAATAAGCAACATGAATATGTATACTGTCTCAGCCTATCCCTGTAGGAAGATTGCCCAAAAATGCCTTGGAAACCTTATATATAGTTTGAGACCTGAAACAGAATTGTCTTGCCCCTGAGGAGGAGATCACAGCCTGGGGGGGGTGGATTTCCCCCCAGTTCACCTGCCACGTGTTTGCTAGGTGAGCTGTGGACCCAGGTTTTGTTAGAAGTTGTTGAAGCTGACTGAGAGGTCTGTCGTCTGTGGATCTGGACAGGTATCACAGGTTGAAAGTATCTGGAAGGCATTGGAAGGAAGCAGCCAATCATCTGAAGACAATGTGAGTACAGTCAGTTATGAGAGATCCTAGAAACCGTGTGTTGTTGCCACCACCCTGGTGTTAGAGAGTCATTCGTGTGTTGAAAGGGGACAAAGTGAAGTTCTCAGTCTGTTTAATTCGTAGTGAAAGGACTTTGCCTGGCCTGTCCAGAGAGGAATATTAATCTCCTCAAGTTGCTGCTACAACACTTAGTCCATTTCTTTATTTGTGCAAGGACTTGGCTCATAGTTCTCCAGAAGAGAAAGTGTCCTCCTATTTGTACGTAGCTTTGGAGTATCCTACTCAATTCCCTACCCCCATCCAAGTTACCCAAAAATTAAAAAAAAAAAACAGAAAATAATACCCCTGGACTGTTCATTGAGCCAAAGAGTGACTCTGATCGTGTGCCTGGGTGCAGGACAACCACTGGGAAAAAAACTCTGGGCATCTTTCAAGTAGCTCCTCTGCGGGTAGTGCTACATTGGCTATATGTACACTTTAAGTGCATGTAAACTAAGTTCCAAGGTCATCTAAGAAGGTTGTGTGTCATTATATACTGGGCTGCCTAACATCTCCAGCCCTCCTGAAACAATTCACTGCTAGGAAGAATAGGTATATTTTTTATTATACATTATAAACCTTAAAATGGAACTATAGACAAAACTTTTTTTCCATTTTGGAAAGAGTAAGGAAAAGTTATAACCCCCGTCAGATTTTTTGTTTTTTGCCATCTGTATCCCATTGCAGATATTTCCCTTCATTTCCTGTCCCATAGCCAAACCTGAAGTGAGAGGAAATCCTTACAAATTAAGGGACTACCTTGAGGACCAACAGGTTACCAGAACTAGTGTATCACTTTTCTTGGGACAACCCAAAATGTGGAATTTCCTTTTCCTTTCACTTTCAGTGATAATGGCAAAGAAAAAATAGAGAGAGTGAATCTCCCTAAAAGGAGCACAGACAGCAATAAAAAATTGACGGGTGTTCTAACCCTCTCTACCCTATCCAAATCTTAAAAAAAAAGTTTTGCTTTTAGTTATACTTTAACCTGTAGGATGCATGGCTGACTAAACTTGTAAGGATTGTGGTCTGCTCTTGAAGGACATTAAATTGTGGCATAGACAGTCTGTGCAACAATAGAACTTCTAGGACATTCTGGATTCTCAACTCCAAAGAACATTGGGGGTTATTTTTTAAAACTTCATGGTGCAGTTCTGCATAGAAACCAATCAACAAGGAAATTACTGTGCCAGGCCAACAATCCACATCAAACCAAAACAGGTGCAGACCCTGGCTCGCCACCACACATGTTGCAAAAGAAGAAGGGTTGGCTACACACCCAAGGAATGATGAAAGAGATTATAGATTTATTGTTCCATGAAATACAAATAGCACCAGGACATAAGCAGAGCTGTTAACGCGTTTCACATGATCACGTGCTTAATCACAACGATAGGTTATGAATAAGCACATGATCGTGTGAAACGCATTAACAGCTCTGCATATGTCCCGGTGCTATTTGTATTTCATGGAACAATAAATCTATAATTTCTTTCATCATTCCTTCGGTGTGCAGCCATCCCTTCTTCTTTTAGAAACCAATCAGCTTCCAGGTTTTATTGTCAAAGCTTAGTTTTGTAGCTATGTAGCTGCTTCCACTCCACAGCCTGCAAGCACTGCTAGCCCTCCTGGCTTCTCGGAAAATCTCCCGGGACAAGGATAAAGGTATGAGTTCAATGCTGTCCTTTGAAAGCTTGTTACGTTTGGTGGTCTTTCCCCTTGTAGATCCCAAGTGTGCTTACTGTATAATAATAATAATAATAGTTGAACAAGCTGAAGTTAGAAGGTGATTGGCTACCATGTACAGCTGCACCAGATTCTGTGTGCTACAATTTTAATAAATCTCCCTCATTGCGTAAGATAAGTAGTTCATGGTCGCTGACTATTTGTTATGACGTGCTGCAACATGGGCAGATCTTTTTTTATATATTCTGTGCAAACAATAACTGAATGTGGCTTTCTGCAAATAATGTGGATCAAAATGATCTAAAGACATTCATTCACAATATCTGCACAGTGGTACTACACTAATGCATTGTATCAATGACTAGTGAATGTGACTGAAACACATTTATATCAGTCATATATAAAAGCATAAATTAACAGGCTTATGCGTGAGATGAATATTGGCTGTATGCTGTCAGGAAGAAAGAAAGTGTCACTCCACTAGTTGATGTCCAGAACAAGTTTTATTTGTGTAGTGCTACCCTCATGAGGGCTGCTGTGTTGTGGGTATCCGTAAGCTTTCCTCTGCACAGCCAGGCAACAGGTACTTTTCACAAAGACTTGCATGCAAACAGTGACCAGTCCATGAACTTGATTTTGTTGTTTTATTAGGGGATGTCAACTTAGATAAGGAAATAGGGATTATGGGTGACCCAATTTGAAAGCCTTCAGTCGTTGTGGATCATTTGTAGCTGACCCTTACGGGTGAGGAACTAGCAGCCCCTCAAAAATCACTTCACTTCTTATAGCTACATGCAGAGACATCTTCTCTCCCACTTACAGAGCTGCTTCCACTCCACAGCCTGCAAGCACTGCTAGCCCTCCTGGCTTCTCGGAAGATCTCCCGGGACAAGGATAAAGGATTGAGTTCAATGCTGTCCTTTGAAAGCTTGCTATGTTTGGTGGTCATTCCCCTTGTAGATCCCAAGTGTGCTGGTGTACACCGACAGTCTCCTCAGCACTCCATCTTCCACCCGACTTCTCTCTCGGCCTTACTCCCCCATATTTATAGGCCAGTCCACCACTCTACTAGGGTCTCCAAACTTGGGATTGGCTGGACCATCCATGAATATGCGAATTGAGCCTCCACCCCTCCCTTCTTACCAATTTCCAGAAAGTTCCGTGGTCCACCAGAGACAGGAGGAGGTGATAGAGCCACAACCTGTTAAGTCATCCAGCTGACAAGCAATAACCCGGCCCCAATCAAATGACTCTCACAACTACCATGAGTCATCCATAATGTTTTTGCCTATAATACTTTACACTATTCTAGTAGCACACTAGAGGGTGCTACACTTCTATTTGACTGGATAAGCCACCATGTTTCAGGGGCTACAATGACCCCCTTCATCAGGGCAGAAAAAATTAGAAGATAAAGGGGCTGGTATATGCTTAAAAGTCAGTTAATTAAATAACTAACTGCAAAACTGAAGCTGGAAGAGCCTTTACACTAGCCCATAAACCTGTTCAATTTGTAGACTGACTAGAGTAACACCTGTCCCAGCTATGCTTTGACTGCCAAATTAGGGTTGGAACAATTGTTACACTAGTCAATCCGCAATTGTTTAATTTGCCAACTTCTCAGCCCTGATAAAGGGGCACCATTGTGATCCCCAAAACATGCTGATTTATTTAATCAGATACATATAAAATGTAATCTGGACATCTACCAGTGAAGTGGAGCTTTCACACTTCAAAGTCTTCTTCACGACTTCATAAAGATCCCTCCAAAGTGTCCTTAGGATTGTAAAGCTGCCTACAAATCTCTTCCAATCATCCATCACAAACCATAACACACCTAACAATCCAGCACTTTAACAGCTTGCACTCCTGAGGATTTACTGTCCTTCCTGACCAGGCCTTTTTTTATTTATTCGGCGCTGCACTATTTCAACTGGTAATTGCGCTGTCATGCAATGCTGTACCCAAACAAAATTTACATCCTTTTTTTCACATGAATAGAGATTTCTTTCAGTGGTATTTGATCACCTGTGCACTTTTTATTTTTTGCGCTATAAACAAAAAAAACACCAAAAATTTGGACAAAAAACTATATTTTTTACTTTCGGCTATAAAAAATATATTGTAAGCTCAAAGTTTGTCGTAAATTTAGGCCACAATGTATTCTGCTATGTTTTTGGTAAATAAAATCCCAATAAGTGTATATTGATTGCTTCGTGTGAAAGTTATAGCGTCTACAAACTATGGTATAGATCAGGGGTAGGCAACCTGCAGCTCTCCAGCTGTTGCAGGACTGCAAGTTCCATCATGCCTCTGCAAGTCATAACTGTAACTGTCAGTTTTGCAAGGTCTCATGAGAAATGTAGTTCCACAACAGCTAGAGAGCCACAGGTTTCCTACCCCTGGTATAGATACTGCAATTTACGCCATTTTTGCTATACAGCACTGGACTAGTTTAACTGAAAATTGCGCGGTCATGCAATGCTATACATAAATTAAATTTATGTCCTTTTTTTTCCACACAAATAGAGCTTTCTTTTGGTGGTATTTGATCACCAGTGCGCTTTTTATTTTTCACACTATAAACAAAAAAGACCAAAAACTTTGAAGAAAAACAATATTTTTTACTTTCGGCTATAAAAAATATATAGTAAACTGAAAGCTAGTCATAAATTGAGGCCAAAATGTATTCTGCTACATGTTTTTGGTAAAAAAAATCCCAATAAGTGTATATTGATTGCTTTGTGTGAAAATTATAACGTCTACAAACTATGGTATAGATAATGAAATTTACACAGCTTTTACTTTCTGACTGCCCATCACATTTCTTTAGGTGCTAAAATACCAGGACCGTACAAACACCCTTAAATGACACCTTTTCGGAAAGTAGACACCCTAAGCTATCGGCTGAAAGGCATATTGAGTCCATGGAAGATTTATTTTTTATCCACAAGTTTTTGGAAACTGACAAAAACATTTTTTTTACACAAAGTTGTCACTTAAATGATATATTGCTCATACAAGCCATGGGTATATGTGGAATTACACCCCAAAATACATTCTGCTACTTCTACCGCATATGGGGATACAACAAGGTGCATAAAGTCCTCATCCCCCCCCCCCCATGACCTCTTTTTGGAAAGTACACACCCCAAGGAATTTAAAAAGAGGCATGGTGAGTATTTTGCAGATCTTATTTTTTCTCACAAGGTTTTGAAATATAAAAAAGAAAAAAATATGTTTTTGTTTTCTTTCTTCATTTTCCAAAAACTTGTGGCAACAAACAAGATCTGCAAAATACTCACCATGCTTCATATCAAATTCCTTGGGGTGTCTACTTTCCAAAAAGGGGTCATTTGGTGGGGGGGGGGGGGGGGTTGGTGCTATCCTGGCATTTCAGGGCCTCCAAAACTGTGATAGGTAGTCGGGAAGTGTAATGAGGAAATAAAGCCCTTTTTTAAAAGCCTGAAGGTGCTTATTGGATTTTGGGATCCTGTACTTGGCTAAACTGCCAAAAAATGTGTGGTATCCCCATACTTGGGAGAAGTAGCAGAATGTATTTTCTGGAGTAATTCCACATATACCCATGGCGTGTGTGAAAAAAATCATTTAAGTGACAATTTTGTGTAAAAAAAAATTGTCACTTTCCAAAAACTTGTGGTAAAAAAATAAAATATTCTATTGACTCAGCATGCCTCTCAGCAAATAGTTTGGGGTGTCTACTTTCCCAAAAGGGGTCGGTATGGGGGGTGGGGGCATTTTATGCCCAGCATTAGAAGTTTATGCCACACATCATTCACTCTTCACTCACTCTTATAACCAACTGAAAAAGTGGACTTTTCTGCCACTTTTTTTTTCCACATGAAAAAAAATCAGTATTTTTTGCTAGGAAATTACTTTGAATCCCCAAACATTATATATTTTTTTAAAGCAGACACCCTAGTGAATAAAATGGTGGGTGCTGCAAGTTTTCATGTCACGATTTTTAAAAAGCAAATGTTTTTTAAAATATACACTTTGTTTACTTTTAATGCACAAAAACACAATATACTGGCCAATTATTTGATAAAATATAAAAGATGATGGTATGCCAAGTAAATAGATACCAAACATGACATACTTTAAAACTGCACATGCCCCGTGCAATGGCGACAAACTGCATACATTTTTAATATCCATAGGCAACGCTTTAAAAGCCTTTACAAGTTGCCATTTTAGATTTACAGAGGAGATCTAGTGCTACAATTACTGCTGTTTATCTGAAGTTCACGACGATACCTCACATGCATGGTGCAACTGCTGTTTACATACTGGTGCAGGGTCAACACTCGCGTACACAGGTGCGAGCGCAGGGGGACGAGGGTACTTTTTTTTCCAAGTTATTTTGATTTTTTTTAATTATTTTTACACTGTCTCTTTCATTTTTTTTAACACTTTTAATGCTATCACAGGGAATGCAAATATCTCCTATAACTTGCATTGTCATATATTCATTTTTAAGAAATCTGGGGTCTATCAGACTCTGGATATCTCCACTGCCCTTACATTATCTAATCTCACCAAGATTGGTGTGATCAGATGCTTTCCCAAATTACAAATGGCGCTGTTTATATCCTGCAAAACTGAAGTGATGAAATGCTCGTAGCTTCCGATTTCTTAGTCTATAGAGATGATTGGCACCATTCTAGTCTCCAATCAGCTCTATGGTCAGCTGGCAGAAACACCGGCTGCATTCCCCCAATGGCATGGGAATGCTCGAGAAGGCCGTGGAAGGCAGCGGGGGAGGGGGGCATCATCTCCCACTGCTTGTAAGAGCAATCCTGCAGCTAATTAGCCACTAGGATTGCTTTTACATGAAAGTCGATCGCCGACTGAAAAAAAACGATACCAGGATGATGCCTGCAGCTGTAGGCATCATCCTGGTATAACCACTCAAAGTCCAGTGATGTACCAGTATGTCGCTGGTCCTTGTTGGGTGTATATGATACTGTATGTTCTTTTTTTATGCAGCCTGTGGGCTGAATGGAAAAAAAGAGAAGAAATATCTGTCAGAAAAAGAGTGTGGTATGCCCACCATTAGAATATACTGCCCTGCATCCACCCACTTCTAATGGAGGGCATACATGAAATGTGCCAAAAAATATCATAAAATTAATATGGCAAAACATAGCGACCATCCACCCACTGGCCACCCCAGGCCCCCATGCTTCGGCATATATGCTCTTTTTTTAACTGCGGATGAAAAATCTCATCCAACAGCACTACATACACTTAGTTATGTAAATTCTGAGAGCAAGACCCTGTTGCTGTCAGAATAAACAAGTCAGCTGAATGACATCCTCATTTCTCAAGCAGGCTTTTCCCCCTTTCTAAGACACGTATTTACAAACCGTTGGGGGAAGCCCCGGCGATTAGATCGCACGGTGCCACATGCACCAATTCCAAGATTGTACAAATGTCTAAATAGTGGCACGCTTGAATAAAAATTGTCCACGTATAAGTGGTATCTCATATGGAAAAAGGATGACACCAAGTCCCAAACTATCTTGCCACTGCTCCCCATGTAGCCTGGGCATCCAGGGGGCTCCACGTGACTATCTTTTCCCTCGTAAATCCAAAACGTATTTGTATAGCCTGTTGCCCTCTCATAGGTCTTATACATCTTGATCCCATATCTGGCATGCTTGCTGGGGAGAAATTGTTTGAATGCAAGAAAGCCAGAATAATTAATGAGGGACTCATCAACACAGATGTTTTGCTGGAGAGTATAGACATCTGCAAATTTTTGGTTAAGGTGAGGGGCCGAATTTTGTGGAGCTGGTCAAATTCAGGGTCACCCTGAGAACGGAGTATGTTGTCATTGAAATGCATAAAACACATTATACTCTCATATCTATGCCTGGCCATGGCAGCAGAGAACACGGGCATATGATGAATTGGGTCTGTGGACGAATACAACTGCAATTCATTTTTTTTTAGTATTATTATTATTATACAGTATTATTATATTAGTAATGCCCATGCTGAGGGTTAGGCCCAAAAAAACGTTAAATTCGGAAATCCTAATGGGTTTCCATGCGACTGGTCTGGCAAGGTTTGACTTTGGGTTGGTGGAGATAAACTGTTGTGCATATAAATTGATTTGATCCATAATCAATGCATACGATCTGTAAAAACAGCTCCAAAAAATCAAGGGGAGTATTTAAATTTGCTGTTTCCACCCGAATTCAGGGTTGGGCAGTGATTGGGTGAAGTACAGGTGCTGCAGAATTTGTGGGCTACTGGATTTGCAAGCACAGCCGGAAGAAAACTAGGGGCTCTACGGGCCTGTGTGCGAATTCTTGGTGATTGCAGGACACTACTTGTGCTTTCCATCACACCAGCTTGTACTGCACTTATGGGACTTGCCACATCACCAAGTGATACTGCAGTGCTGGTATGTGGAAGACCAGGATGTACTAGGGCGCTGGTGCTGGTGACATCTCAGCAACCTGGGAACAGGGTCAGGTACACCTGATCTTAGCAGGGACCAGTTTAGTGTGTATTGCTAGAGAGGTTTTTTTTCTTTTCTTGGGAGAGTACATGTGATCAGCACAGGGCCAATCAGCACTGTCCAGACAGAGGTCAGGGGATTTCCATCCTCCCACAGCAGAAAGAAAACTGCTCCCACAAGCTTTAGCTAGTGGTGGGCTGGACAAAGATAGAAGTCATAAAATTGCTCTAACTGCTGATGTGAAAAGGTATTTAGCAGTTTATAGTTACTAAAATAACTGCATTTCCATGTTCTGTGTACTGTGGGAGACCAGATATAGTGAATGCAGGGTCCTGCGTTTAGTAACACTTTAAATTCTTGTTAGGCCATTCTTCTGTATATGGTACTGTGTTTTATGATTGCTTGTGTCCTCATCAAGTTCACTGCAATTTCTAATTTTGCCTGACCAAAATTATTTTACAGGCTTTTCCTGTTTAATGAAGCCTGTTCTAACCAGGGGCGGACTAACCATTTGAGCACTTGGGCACTGCCTGAGGGTCCAGGGTCAGAAGGGGGCCCCATGAGATGCCCCTGGTACCTTTTTATAGGCTTTTTTGGGTGTGGGCGAGGACACGGGGGCCCCATGATCCCCTATTGCCCGGGAGCCCCATGTGTTGTCAATCCGCCCCTGGTTCTAACAGTTCCAGGATGTCAGTGTCACTCAAGCCCAGGCACAGAGCAGGTCATTACTTGAGTAGGGCAGAAGGACTTAAACAATCTAGTGGTTCCTCAAGGGGCAGCACAAAAACAAAACAATTAAAGGGAGGTAGGCTTTATAAAAATTCATCAGAAAAAAAATCTCTTTATTCACATAACATAAAAACCACTCTAAAAAATATGGTAAATTTTGTGCTATCATATGTACGCGATAGGTACCACCTACATATCATGAAAGTTATAGGAGGTTTTCCGCATTGCCAACATCCCTATTATCAGATTCGCTTATGACAAACACTCCCCCTGGGATTGGGATTTTTTTAGGCAATATAAGGACAAAGTTTTTCTTAAAAAACAATTCATTTTTTTTATTACATAATATTTAAAAGATAACACATAATAATTTCCAGATAGCAGTCAATTGTTACAGGAAACTGATGTACAACTTTGTATTATGCAAGCAGAGACTCTTGACTGAGTACTGACGCGTTTCGGAAGACAAAGCTCCATCTTCAGGGGTAACTCTGCATACAATATGATAAGATCTATAGAAAAATTAAGGATATACATTTTTTACATTTTACAAAAGAAAAAAAAATATATATATATAATGATTCCTAATTATGTCCAAAAATATACACCTACCTAAAAGATGAAAAGAGGGAGGGGGAAAAAAGGCAAAAAGGAGGCCTTAAAACATCTGGACAGCAACAAGGTAGGAAATCATGCATTCCACATTTGAATAAATCTTCCTTACTTTATGTCCCCCACACTAGGGTCTGTGAATAAATACAATTCCATAAAAAAGTATAAATAAACAATATAGGGATCCAGGAAACCAATAATGAATGCCTTATTAACACCATATTCCTAATACTAATTCCCCCAGTAACTAAATGGAACGCTGGGCAGCCAATAAGGTACCCATGCACAACTAAGAATGTCAAACACCTACATATCATGTTCTCATGTTATGATTATGGGTATGATAATAAACCTCAACAAAAATATAACAAAAATATAAATGAAAAAAATATATAATTGTTACTTTTTTATTTATTGCATAACTACCTGTCAGCTTGAAGAGGGAAGTCTTTCCTTGGTATCATGGTCTCATTAACCTCCCTGGAGGTACTCCCAAGTGTAGCTCGGGTAAAGTTTCAGCACCACATGCGGTAACCCCGAGCTACACTCAGGAATACTCTGCAGCGTTGCTCCGGCATCCCTTCTGCACTTACCTTGTCCTGCGCTCCCGCGATGTTCCCCCTGCAGTGTCCCTGGCAATGTCCTCCGGCCGATGCATCAGTCTTCCGGGTTCTATTCCCTGCAACGTCAGGACATACGGGGACGGAACCAGCGGGAAATTCAAAAATTTTAAAAAGTGACATTCACTCAATACACTAAAATCTGATAGTATTACATTACTGTATCAAACTATTTCACATACATTTTGTCCCTAGTGCTTTGTCCTGTGCTCTGCCTGCATTTTTACTGTTCTTTCTGCCTGGAAACTGAGAAACGTCCATGGCGTCCAAAAAGCGTCCCTGTAGGTCAAAAGCGGTTTTAGACCAGCTAGAGAACAGCGATAGTAAATTAGAACTACTTGCAGAATTGAGTGATAATGATTCGTGGGGAAATTCGTCATCAGACTCTGAAAACGATTTTGCGAGTAAGCTCAGTGATGTGCGAACTTGGCGCTATATTTCAAATTTCAGTGTTTTTGGTTTGATTACATTATTGAATTAAATTTATTATTAAATTATCATTTTTTATGATTATTTATTAAATTATAATTTATGATTTTGTGTTTCAAATTTTAACATACCCGGGATGTTTACTAGACTCTTGTTCGGACAGATTTCAGTGAGTTATTCCTAAGAATTACAGGCCTACAATAAAAAAACAACATATTTCCATGCAAAAAAATGTACCGCTTTGAGCACAGAAATACTGAAATAATCAGACCGCTAGGGAGGCTACTACAAAACAGGCAGATGTGCTTAGAGAAGCCTGTATTTGTCTTCCAGAGCTACATACATCAGTTTGAATTGACCATTGACCTAAATGCATTTATTACAAGCTTGCAGACTGTTCTACACTAGGGATCAGACATGGAGTAAATGTAACTTGCTGTTTACTAAACAAGTACAAAGTTAGACGTAATAATGGAAAACAGGTTCAGGATGGCAAAAAAAACATGCATACACTGAAGAACAATGGAAGCTGTATAATCGGACTCTTTACAGCAATGTCTCTGTGACTCCATTGGGGTAAGGTGGCTGAATGGCATAAGACTTGAAGATGATAGTATTGTATATCATACAGGGGCGGACTGACAACTCATGGGGCCCCCGGGCAATAGGGGATCATGGGGCCCCTGTGTCCTTGCCCAAACTCGAAAAAGCCTATGAAAAAGGTACCAGGGGCATCTCATGGGGCCCCCTACTGATCCCGGGCCCTCGGGCAGTGCCCAAGTTTCCAAATGGTCAGTCCGCCCCTGATATCATATACATGTATAGTATAGTGATTCGACTAGATGACACTAGAAGACTAGAAGACTCAAACTTAGAATCAATACTTCAGTATATTAGTTTAGAACACAGCTACTTGCAAATATTCTCAAACACAGAGTCTCTTACTGTAAAGTCAATCTTAGAGCTCTTTTAATAAGCCAGGGGGGATATGATCAACATGTATAAATACATCAGTGGTTCATATAGTGAACTCGGTGTAGAGTTATTCACCCTGAGGTCATCACAGAGGACAAGGGGGCACTCTTTACATCTGGAGGAAAAGAAATTTAATCTCCAAACACGGAAAGGTTTCTTCATAGTGAGAGCTGTGAAAATGTGGAATAGACTCCCTCAAGAGTTGGTTCTGGCCAGCTAAGTGGATTGCTTTAAAAAAGGCCTGGATTCTTTCATAGATACACAGAATATAACTGGATACTAACATTTATAGGTAAAGTTGATCCAGGGAATATCTGATTGGATCATGCTTTGCTGGGTTTTTTTTTGCCTTCCTCTCGATCAACTGTGGGTATAGGATTATAATTTTTTTTCTATGGTTGAACTGCATGTACTTTTGTCTTTTTTCAGCCAGACTAACTATGTAACTATCCTGGAAGGATTGTTTTTCCTTGCAGGAGCAAATTGCATCATGGTTTGCTTGGGGTTTTTTGCCTTCCTCTGGATCAACTGTGGGTGTAGGATTATAACTTTTTTTTTTAATGGTTGAACTGGATGGACTTTTGTCTTTTTTCAGCCAGACTAGCTATGTAACTATCCTGGTAGGTGGATCAGGGAGGCCAGGCTGCAGATCCACCCAAACTTTTCCTCAACGACAGAGGAATCTGACAATCAGCCTCTTAAAGCAGAATTAAAGTCAGTTTTATGAAAATATCAATGACAGGTATAGTTTTTATGACAGAAGAGAGCCTATTGGTCTTAAATACTTCCCTCTGTCTGTCAGTGTAAATGCACATTGAGCTACTCGTGCTCAGCTCAGTGTGTATTAACAAAACTGCTCTGTGCCATGATGATTTGACTCCTTTGGCTCCTGCCATTCAAGCGGCCAAACAGACTCAACCGAGAAGGAAGACTGGGACCAACCCAGGATCAGCAGAATTGCTGACAGCACAGTGATGGAGGGTTTCATGTGACAGGTAAGGTTGTTATAATGTGCTAATATGTGGTGCATACAGGCACATTATGGCATAAATCACCTGGTAGCCCATTTAATACAAAAAATAAATCAGAGTTTAATTCCTTTTTAAATTGAGACTGACCTTTATTTCTCACCATGCTTCACGAGGGCATACAACCTCCCCAATCTATATTCTGGGCGACAAACACTTCCCATCCACCACCTTTTGTGCCATTTTAGCCCAGACTCTGTCACAATATATGTATATTATATTTTCTCCTTTTCTTGACATTTTAATATTCCTCTAAAACCTAAGTGGAGCCAAAATAAAAACCTAAAAATCAGCACAAGGGCCTCCATGTGTAGATTGCTTTCCAAGAATAAAAGATGATTTCACCTAATAGAAAAGACATCAACACAAGGGACAATCGTACTGACTGTAAGTTATGTCTCTTGTGTGATTTTTGTGTTTTTATTTTGACTGCACTTAGGCTTTAAAGTGTTACTAAACCTAGGACCCAGGATTCACTGTATCTGATCTCCCACAGTACACAGAACGTGGAAATGCAATTATTTTAGTAAATATAAACTGCTAAATACCTTTTCCTATCAGTAGTTAGAGCACTCTTGTGACATCTATCAGTGTCCAGCACAGCACTGGTTAAAGCTTGTAGGAGGAGTTTTCTCTAGGAGGATGCAGAACCCCTGACCTCTGTCTGGACAATGCTGATTAGCCCTATGCTGATCACATGCACTCTCCCAAGAAAAAAAACCTCTCTAGCAATACAAACTAAACTGAGCCTGAGCAGAAGACTTTTGGGCTCAGTCTGTCTTATCAGTGTGGACATTTGAACAAGAGGCGGGGCAGAAAAGACAGGATCAAACATCCTTTTTACACAATGCAGGGGATTAACCCCTTAGGTTCCACAGTGAGTATAACAAGCATGCGTTACTGCATATACAGACTGATTTTACTTAACCTCCCTGGCGGTATTCCCGAGTGTAGCTCGGGGTAAAGTTTCAGTACCACAAGCGGTAACCCTGAGCTACACTCGGGAATACCATGCGGCGCTGCTCCACGATCTCTGTATCACTTACCTTGTCCTGCGCTCCCACGATGTCCCTCCTGCAGTGTCCCTGACAATGTAATCCGGCGGATGCCGGCATCTGTCATCTGGGTTCCGTCCCCTGTGAGCGTCGAGACGTACGGGGGACGGAACGGCGGGAAATTCAAAAATGACAAAAAGTGACATTCATTAAAATCACTAAAATCACATAGTATTACATTACTGTATCAAACCATTTCACATACAGTTTGTCCCGAGTGCTTTGTCCTGTGCTCTGCCTGCATTTTTACTGTTCTTATTGCCTGGAAACTGAGAAATGTCCATGGTGTCCAAAAAGCGTCACTTTAGGTCAAAAGCAGTTTTAGACCAGCTAGAGAACAGCGATAGTAAATCAGAACCACTTGCAGAATTGAGTGATAATGATTTGTGGGGAAATTCGTCATCAAACAGTGAAAACGATTTTGCGACTTTGCTCAGTGATGTGCGAACTTGGCGCTATATTTCAAATGTAAGTGTTTTTGGTTTGATTATATTATTAAATTAAATTTATTATTATTATATTATTATTTTTATGATTATTTATTAAATTATAATTTATGATTTCGTGTTTCAAATTTTAACATACCCGGGATGTTTACTAGACTCTTGTTCGGACAGATTTCAGTGAGTTATTCCTAAAAATGACAGCCCTACAATAAAAAAAAACATATTTCCATGCAAAATAATGGTACCGCTTTCAGCACCAAAAATCTGAAATAATCATACCGCCAGGGAGGTTAATTAACTAAAGTGCTACAAAAAATAATTAATAGCAAGAAATTAATAAAATAGTCTAAACACAGAGAAATAGACATTTTACTTTTAATTTATTTGGACAGTGTTCATTGTCAGGGACATTTCCAGAGACAGTTGGCAACTATAACAATGCTGTTAGCAGAGTACTTTATATTCCACACTATACTGGGATCACCAATAAACAGTGAATGGCACTTCCACCATGAAATCTTCTGACACATCTGTTCTATTGCAGTTCTTTGTTGTATACACTGTATTATATCCATTACTGAATACCCTGGATGACTACACTTCAAAGTTTTATGTATGATCTCAGCTCAAAGGTTTTCCCATGGCAGTCTTAAAGCACAGTACCATTTTTCCTGCCAAACTAAGGGCTCTCCTGAATTGCTTTCTCACAATGAATTAAAACCACTTCAGTAAATGATAGTATAGTAAGTTGAGGACTGGGGAATTTTGAGATGCCTGTTTTTCCATAACAATTTAAAGACAATATTATATATATTGTAAAAAAGATATAAAATACTTCCCTGTTTTAACAACAGAATTCACAATATGCTTTATAGAGATCCAGTCACTATTTAACAAATCCCAAACAAAACGTAACCTACAAAAAATTAATACTTACTCCTTCTGCCACCCCAGATAAACATTATTTAATTTATCAATATAAACCGTATTGTGCATGGTCTCTTTTGGGTCCTCTTTCCTCTCTTATCTGTCTTTCTGGATTTCTCTGCAGTTTGCTTTCTTTGTTACATTCTTCTACTTCTCTTCTTGCATTTCTGCACCTTCTTTTCCAATAATTTGTATTGATTTGAAAACAAAGATTAATTTCCAAAATTAGATATGTAGAGCTTCACAGTTACACAACATGTATAAATGTGTCACAAAGTTTCCAGAATAAAAGTGGAAATTCATGTCTGAGTATGTTCTAGCCAGGGGCGGACTGACCATTTAGCCACTCGGGCACTGCCTGAGGGCCCAGGGTCAGTAGGGGGCCCCATGAGAGGCCCCTGGTACATTTCATAGGCTTTTTTGGGTGTGGTTTGAGTGTGGGTGAGGACACAGGGGCCCCATGATTTCCTATTGCCCGGGGGCCCCATGAGTTGTCAGTCTGCCCCTGGTTCTAGCTTTAGCAGAACATTCCATATGTCCTTACAGCAATGACGTCCTTGGTACAGGGAAACCTGCAAAGTGATAATGCTCATAAAAGAATCCACATGAAATAAGGAGATAAATCCAAAGTGAAGAAGAAGAAAAAAAAGAAGAGAAGAAATGAGGTGTGAAGAGGTGTGCTTCACTTCTACTTTTGTCTCATAGGTCCAGCTTACAGCATTATTCATGTTCTTCTGAAATGTAATGCATCCAAGGGTCCCAGATCTATTGGCATTTTTCATTCAATGTGGCTGATATTTTTTCATTTACCATTTTCCATGATAGGTTTGTGTTTATCAATCCAAACAGAATAGAGAAGGACCTACATGATCTGGTAATTGCTATCCTGGCAGATAGGAATATAAAGGAGATTTGTATTTTATATGCTTTGGTGCTTCCTCTTTTGGTTGACCTGATAGATTTTGCCAAGGGGATTTTTTTTAGGTTGAATTGAGTTATAAATTTATACCAAAAAATTTTGACTTTCAGGCAAGTCCACCAGATGTGGCAGTCTGTGCCATCTTACCGACAGCCCCTAAAGTACGTACTGGAGGCACCTGGGACATAGGAGGTTATTTTTGTAAGCACCATGCACCATGTTAAAAGCACCTTATACTGTAACTGGCTTCAATAATAGAAGTGTGTATGTAAGACTTAGAAGGCAGAAGGGCTAGTTTGTTTCACTCAACAGGATCTAGGTCTTCGTCTAAGTCTTGTTCCCATTTTACCATGTATGGTACTTTATCATTTTTGAGTTAAGAGTAGAGTATATTGCAGATATGTGCCTGGGAATCTTCTTAACATTTTTGCAGAGATGCTCCATTGATGTCATGGTAGCTGTATCTGAATATTGTGCTAGAGCCTGCATAACAATAGTATTCAGCTTGTGAAAGCTAAAATTTGTCACATAAAAATTGTTTCAACAAGATACCCTGATTATAAGTGCTCATGCACACTGGACGTTTTGATAACCCTGGTAACGTTAGCTGTGTAAAGAGTTTTTCAGCTTTTTTTAGCGTTTTTGCATTGGTGTTTACCAGCGTTTTGCCCTGTTTATCTGTGTTTTGCCGTGTATGCGTTTTAGGTTTTTTTCGTGACAAAAAATAAAAAAATTTTTGGGTCACAAAAAATCCAAAAACGCCGGTTTGCGGCATTTTACAGCTTTATGCTGCATTTTTCAGCGTTAGAGTGTCTTTACAGCTAAAAAACTCCTCTAGAAACCCACTAGTCCTGGCTTTTTTTCCCATCCAAAAAACATTGATTACACAGGCCTGCAAAAAAATGTTTTTCAAGAGCGGTTTTGGTTATTCCACATAATTTTTATGTTTTTTGGTGCGCTGAATCCGAAAATGAACTCCACTTTGTCATAGCACATCACGTTTTCTGACAATTTAGGTAACTATGTCAAATAAGGCAATACCTCAAAATAAAATGGAAATAGACTTATAAAATTAAAGTTTTATTACATTTTTTTCATGAAAATCCTTTTTTGAACTGAAATGAGCTCACCTACACACACTAAACTCAATTCTTCTTCCCTGTGAGGTTCCTTTTGGTGCATTTACGCTTATGAGTAGCATCTGGAATGTCTCTCTGAAGCATCCAACAGTAGTCTGCCATCATTGTAATGCTCCATTTTCCCTAGTATCTTCTTTCCATCTCTTTAATGTCTTGGTGGAATCGTTCACCTTGTTCCTCACTCACAGCTCCCAAATTTTCCGGAAAGTAGTCAAGGTGGGACTGGAGGAAATGCACTTTCAAACTCATCAGGCAACCTAAAGCCTGAAATGCTTTCAGCATTCGTCCAATGATCTTTTTGTAGTGAGGATCTTTGTTATTGCCTAAAAATTTCTGTACGACTTCTTTAAATGCAATCCACCCTTCTTTTTGAGGATCCGTCATGGTATTGACAAACTCCTGATCAACTATAAGCCTTCTAATGTCTGGTCTGATGAACACACCTTCCTTCATTTTTGCCTCCGACAGGCCTGGAAACTTGGTGACCAAGTATTTGAAGCATTCTCCATCTCTTGGAAGTGATTGCTTCATCAATCCCAATTTTATGTGGAGAGGTGGTAGAAGAACTTTATGGGAAGGTACCAAAGTTTCTAAGAGGACATTTTTTTCACCGACTGTTAGCACCCTCGGCTGTCAACTCTTCTTGGTCCAGTGATTTTGTCGGTCTCGACTGTCCCATAGACACAGAAAACAAGGGCATTTGGTATACCCAGCTTGTTTCCTGAGCAGCATGCGCAAGACCTTCAAGTCCCCACACACTTGCCAACCATGGTCTTCATATCTAAGTTTACGAAGAACCAATTCCAAAGTTCTCATAGGTTTCCTTCTAGTGTACGGAATTACCTACAGGTATGGAAGCGTAAAAACGACCGTTGTGGAGTAAAACTACTTTGAGACTTCTTTTTAAAGAATCTATAAAAAGACGCCATTGCTCTGAATCATACTGGATTTTAAATTGACCCATCAGACCTTCGACATCGATGCAATAAACCAACTTGTCTTCCTGGGTGAAGTAAGGAACGAACTCCTTTTCACGATGTCTGAACCATGAAGATGACACTCCTGGCAACAATAAATTCCTGCTTTTCAGCCTTGATCCGAGTAACTCAGCGGCATCTTTGGGAAGATTCAAGTCTCTTGCCAAATCATTCATCTCCTCCTGAGAAAACAATTTTGGTCTTGTAGCATTTTCAAAGTCAGAACTTGATTCGTCATCTGGTTCAGGTATGACTTCATCTTCATTGGAGCTAGGTATCTCTTCCAAGGTAGCAGGGGGCTTGGGTACTGGTATATCTGTGCCATGGGGGATGGGACGAATTGCTGAGTGAAGATTGGGGTATGAAATGGAATGCTTCCATTTGGAATTAAACCCTTTCACATCGCATGAACAAAAGTAACAGTCATCACTATGGTTCTTTTGTTCTCGCCATACCATAGGAATCCCATAACGGAAAGATTTGTTTCTTACCCTTGAACCAGTTTCGGAGGTCCTCAACACACCGTTTGCACACTTTATGAGGCACCCAAACTTTATCTTGATCTCCAATTTTTAGTCCAAAGTATGCAAAGTATAATTTTTTCACAAAGTCTGTAATATTCTGCTGTTGCTTCAACACTGTAAATTCACCACAGATGAAACAGAAACTGGCAAATGAATACACTTTCGCGGAGCCATAACATAACGGTTGAAGAATGATGAGCTAACACGAACTGCGATGAAAAAGTGTGAACAGCCTAGAACCAAGAACCTGATGATGATTCGTGCACAAGTGTGGACTGCAGGAGAGAGCAGCTCTGTGTCTGTAGGAAACGGCACAGTGCTAGCCACGCCTCCCTGCACTGACAGGAGCTGCTGCTATCTGCCCTGTGTCTCCCTCCCACTGGATTCTTCAGGAAAGATTAACCCCTTCTACCATTAGAAGCACAGACTCAGGGCTGAGGTGTCAAGGTCCTACCTTTCCTCAGAGCTTGTGCTACTCCATGTGCTGGCATCCATCTTAGGTTTCTGCAAAGCAATGTGGGATCCTCTATGCTTTCAAACCTCTGCAGCTCCTCCTCCAGGAGGTGGTGGCTTATCACATTTAAGCCTGCTGTCTGCAGCTGCTCTTTGCATTCGTGTCCTGTCTGTTGAATTGCAACAAGCTCCTGTTAGTGTCTCAGTGCTCTCCTGGATATCGACTCGGTTTTGGCAAGACTCCTTCCTGGCTTCTGACCCCGGCTCTGGCGATCATCCTTCCTGGCTTCTGACCCAGGCTCTGGCGACCATCCTTCCTGGCTTCTGACCCCGGCTCTGGCGATCATCCTTCCTGGCTTCTGACCTCGGCTCTGGCGATCATCCTTCCTGGCTTCTGACCCCGGCACTGGCAATCATCCTTCCTGGCTTCTGACCCCGGCTCTGGCGACCATCCGTCCTGGCTACTGTCCTATCCAGTTATCCGCTGTTGCTGTTGTACTTGCATAGACTCTGTCTTGTTTTTGTACAATAAACCTACCTTTTATTGCACCTTCTTGTGTGTCTGGCTCCTCGCTCCCTGACATGAGGCTTACACATACAGCATGCTGCTGAGTATTCCAGTAGTCAGACATGTCACTCAGAGCAGCACTTGTATTCACCCCCTTTGCAGGGGGGGAGGGGCAGAGAATGTTTACCTGCAAATAACAACAAAGGGCCACAAGAGAACTAGGGAAATTAGGAAATAGATTTTTTCCCCCTAAAACTTGCTTAGCTTATGTGTATATTGCTGACCATCAGATTTACAGTGCTATATTTTTTTTACATAACTCGGACAACCCCTTTAAGGTTTTTTGGGCATTTTATATCTTAAATGCACTTATGTGAATTCATTAATAGTAATTTGGACTTTAAATTTGGTTAAAAACCCATAATATAAAAAAAATACCAAAAATTAAAAAAATTTGATAAATTTGAAGACAATTTTGCATTTTGTGGCAAATCATGACGTCTAGGAGTTTTTTCAATATTTTATTTGTTTTCAGCACACCAAAATACATGGAAATTAGATGAAAATAATCAAACAGCTTTTTAATCGCAGGCCTGTGTTACAGTCAATGTGTGCATGGACACATAGTATAACATGTTGGGGGGTTTACTGGCTGTAAAAAAAACATCAAAAGCCAAAAACAGCCGTTGTAAAAATGTATTACAAAAATCTGCTATCCTGAGAAATCCTTTCTTTGTCTACCACTTAAAGTTACCAGGGGTAAATCCTGAGATGTAGGTGGAGGTATTTAATATTGGGGCTAAAGGACTATGAGGAGGCGGTCCCAAAGACCCAAGGAAAATGACAGGGACAGGGGTAAGATTGTAGGTCTATCTCTGATTGGCAACCGTATAAGGTGGGCAAATCTTTTTGGAGATGTCAAGATTTAACTGACATCCATGCAAGCTTTGAATGCTCCGAATGATATTTAATAAGATGGAAACACTCTGCTGCATGGAAGTATTTTAGCAAGTCAGGTACTCCCAGCCCCCCCAATTTTGTTTAGGAGTATGCAGGGCTTTTTTCAGTGGCAACGCGGGGGAACACAATTCAAGCACCTCCAGCACTGAATATATGTAATGGCAAGGGGTGCCTCGGTGTGCTGGAGGATCTAATGATGCCGGCTGCTAGGGGATCTATTGTCATTGGAGAGGATGTATTTTTTCATAGCAGTCTATTGTTCCCGGTGGGGGGTCAATCGTTGCTGGAAGGGATCTGCTGCTAAGGGAGGGGTCTATTGTTGCTGGCTGCTGGAGAGTCTATTGATGCAGGCTGCTGGATGATCTGTTGTTGTTGCTGAGGGTCTATTGTTACTGGGGTGGTATTTTGTTGTGGGTGTCCATTGTTGCTGGCGAAATTTGTTGTTGCTGGCTTTTACTGCTTTTCTTGCTATCAATAATAGTTAGCACCACAAAATGATACTTGGCTCTGAATTCTCTAAAAGAAGCAGTACTGGCAGTTATGTAGGAGACAGAACCAAGGGGCAGTGCTCAGAGGTTAGAAGGGAGCGGAGACAAGAAGTG